>NC_080651.1:9627939-9928247 GCF_027579445.1 Ammospiza nelsoni | reverse complement strand
TCGCCGTTCACCAGCCATTGCTGCGGGACAGACACAGCCCGTGAGCGGCTCCCGCACCCCCGGCCGTGTCCCCCCGGCCCCACCGCGTCCCCCCGGCCCCGAGCAGCCGCAGCCCCGGCGTGCCTGCCGCTCCTAGGGCCGCGCTTTTCCGACCAGAGGGGTTTGGAAAGGCAGCCCCGGTATTTGCTTTTAACCGCTTCTGCCCCGCGGCGCAGGAACAGAAGCTCTTTATGCTCCTTAGCACGGAGCGAGTCCCGCGGGGCCGCGCTTCCCTCCCCGGGCCGGCCTCGCCCGCTGCCTGGCCGGGATATTTGAATGCTTCCACGTGATTCCTAACGGCTCGGAAGATTTTTGTAACGTTTTCCGTGACTGTTACCACAAAAAGAAAAAAAAAAAAAAAAAAAGAGAAAAAAAGAAAAAAAAAATCCGGGAAAGAAGCCCCTGGTGAAGCAAGCTTGGAAGCCACCAGCTCCTCAGAGCAGCTGCCTCGAAGCCAACTCCAGCCTCTCCCCAGCAGCTGACGTGTTCACTGGGCTGCAGCCCCGGGACAGTGCTGGGAAGCCTCGGGGCTGCATCCAGCCCTCGCTCCTGCCGCTGCTCACAGAGTCAGCCTTGGAAGCTGGGCTAGGAAAAGAGGCTGGGCCTTATTCCCAGCCCCGAGGAGGAGAGCCGTGGAGCAGGACGGCTGTGCTGAGGAGTCAGTGCCCAGCCAGCCCCGTCCAAGGGCTCTGCTCGACCTGGCTGTTCTGGTCCTGTGCCTGGAGCTCAATAGCAGGTGGAGCTCCCTTATGAAAGGGGAGAGCAGCATCACCCCAAATGAGGGGATTTGGGGTGCTCCGAGGCTGCTCCTCGATGTGAACCAGCCTGGGGAGGATGAGGAGATACTTTCCAACAGCCCTTGTGTCTCTGTACCAACGTGGATGGCCTGAGCACCACCACAGAGCACAGCCAAGCGTCCCAGCAGCTTCCCCTGACAGCACAAACTCCCAGGCTCCCAAATCCCATCCTTACTGAGACCAGCACCCAGCCCGCAAAGGCTTCCTGCTGACAGCCAGGCTGTAAACGCAGCCATAAACAAAAATAACCCCTCCTGCCCTTGCCCCGCCACGGCCGTGCCCGGCGTTAGCCCGGGACAGGGAAATCCCAACTCACACTGACGATGGTGGAGACGAAGAGCAGCACCAGCACGGTGACGTGCAGCACGATGATCCCCAGCAGCAGCAGCAGCATCTTGGCGGTGCTGGAGGCAGAGCTGCGGCGAGACAGGGATGATGCTGAGTGCGTGTGTCTGTCTGTCTGTCCGTCCCGGGGGCAGCGGGAACGCTCCGCTCTGCCCCGCCCGGCGCGGGGGATGCTGCTGGGGCAGTGCCCGGCGCTCAGGCTCCCTCCGCGGGCCCCACAGACGGAGAGGGGTCCGAGCCCTCTGCCCGCTCCCCGATATCCCCTGGGGCCCCCGAAACCTTCCCCCGAGCCTGCTCTACCCGTCCCGCCGAGGGCTCCTCCCAGTCCCTCCCCGGGGACCTTCAAAGCGCGGATGTCCCCAAGGGCTCTCCCAGCCCCTCTCCCCGAGAGGGGTCCGGTCCCCCTCTCCTCCCAAGGGAATGTGCTCCCCGGCCCGCCGGGCGGGAGGGCTCGGGCCCAGCTCATCGGCCCCGAGGGGCTGCCCGGGATCGGGCAGCGGGGAAAGGGGGCCGGGGGGTGCCTCGCCCACCCACCCATGGGAGCAGTGCGGGTAATTTCGCCGGCCCCACCCCTGGGGGAATTTTACCGGGCTCATCTGCCCTGGCGACCCCCGGGGACAGGGCAGGGGCGGGGAGCAGGGGGCGTCAGCCCCGGCCCCTTCCAGCCCACCGGGCTGCCTCGGCCCCTCTTCTCCTGGGGTGCTCTCAGCCCATCTCCCCTCCGCTCTCCCGGCAGAGCCTCTCCGGGACCCTGTCCCGAGCTGGGGGGGACCTTCCCCAGCCCATCTCCCCTCAGTGAACAGGGGAGGGGGCTGCCCTGACCGCTCTCCTTGGAGAGCCCCAGAGCGGGGGTGCTGCTGCTCTCCCTCTCGGCTGCGGGCCCGCGGCTGCTCTCCCCAGCCCTGTTCCCGCTGTGCCTGTTCCCTGGCCCTGTTCCCGGTGTGCCCGTTCCCCGAGGATCTCTCCGGCCCCGTTCCCGCTGTGCCCGTTCCCCAGCCCTGTTCCCGCTGTTCCCGTTCCCCGTGGGGACGGCCGCTCCGTACTCACATCGCGGCGGAGCGGAGCGCGCTGGCGGCGGAGGAGCGGGCGCGGAGCGGAGCGGGCGGCGGCGCTGTCAAGTTTCTCCTTTTACCGGGGCCACCGCCCCGCTTGCGTCTGCGGCACGGGGAGGGCTCAGCCGCCGCCCGCCGCCCTCCTATAAACGGGACAGCGCCCGGCCCCGCCGCCTCCCCCCGGGAACCGCTCCCGGAGCCCTCGCCTTCCCCGACACGGCTCCCGAGCCGCTCCCGCCCCGCAGCGAGGAGATTTGGGGACGACAAGAGACGAGGGGCCCGCTGTCCTGAGCCCCTCTGCCCGGGCAGCCGTGGAGGAAGGCGGGGGAGCGGTGCCGTGCCCCGCTCTCCGAGCAGCCCCGAGGTGCCGGTGTCCCTGTCCCGCAGCGGGGGCAGCCCTGGGCGGTGTGAGCAGGACCGGCCGTGCCGGGGAGGACAGAGCTCGGGTTATGCAGCCCCAGACGGGATCCGTGGCACAGGATTTGGGGAACGAGCGTCTGGCTGAGCTGAAGGGATTCTAGCACTTGGAGTCGACCTTTCTTAGCACTCGAGAGGCAAATTAAGTAGAACTGAGCAACTTTTCACTAAACAGAGGGTGCGATTTTCCACAGCTCTGGCGAGCATTTAGAGTTAGGGCTGTTCTGCCTGTAGAAGGGTTTGGGGAGAGCTCAGAGCCCTTCCAGTACCTAAAGGGGCTCCAGGAGAGCTGGAGGGGGACCTGGGACAAGGGCTGGAGGGACAGGACACTGTCCTGTGGCTCCCCACTGCCAGAGGGCAGGGATGGATGGGATATTGGGAATTAGGAATTGTCCCCTGTGAGGGTGGGCAGGCCCTGGCACAGGGTGCCCAGAGCAGCTGTGGCTGCCCCTGGATTCCTGGCAGTGCCCAAGGCCAGGTTGGACAGGGGTTGAAGCAGCCTGGGACAGTGGGAGCTGTCCCTGCCATGGCAGGGGTGGCACCGGAGGGGCTTTGAGGTCCCTTCCAGCCCAAACCACTCTGGGATTCCGTGACTCAGGCGCTCGGGAGGGAAGGGGTGGCTGTGCTGCCGCCCTCGCTCATTCCTCGAGCACCAGCCAATGTGTTCAAACAACCCCCCACACATACACAGAGTTCACCCCCAGCTCCCAGACAATCCCGCCAGGATCCTGCACTCTCCTGAGCATTCCCACCGACCCCCATCGCTCCCCTCTCCTGCACCAGCTCCAGACTCGTCCCGCATTGTTGCACAAACGAGGGATTCGGCATCCAGCCACCGGGACTGTAAATGCTGGGAGAAGGGAGCTGGGGAAGCGTGCTTGGCTCCTCTCTCCTGGCAAGCAGAGCCGTGTTCCCCAGCCCGGGCTCCTCGCTCACGGAAGGGGTCCCGGCACAGGCATCGCCCAGACAGCGGGAGCGGAGCTCCGAGCGGCTGAAACGAGATTCCAAAGGATGCAATTCCCTTTCCGTCCAAAAAATCCCGCCGATTCCTCTGCTGCTGCCGTCCCTGTGCACCCTGTGACGCCTGTCAGTGCCATGCAGAGGGCTGGAACCTCTGCGCTACCATCAGAACATTCCCGGCTAACGAGACTGATGAGAGCTGTCCTGCCCCTCTGGGCCGGGTGCCTGGAGGAGCCCCCGCGCTCGGGGCTGAGAGAAAGGTCTTAGAAAGGTCTTGGAAAGGTCTTGTCCGCAGGGCTGCCACCCAGGCTCTGGTACAGACCATTCTCTGACCTGGGTTTGTGGCTCCGAAGGCACAGGGAGTCTGGGGGTCACAGACAGCTCCCGAGCCCCTCCGTGAGCCTGGCACAGCAAATCAGCCCCGCTCTGCTTCTGAAAAAGGTGCCAAAGCAGCTTCTTAGGCGTGGGGAGAAATATCTGACAGTCAGACCAGGGAAAAGAGCAGTCTGTGGGTAACAAAGCCAGTTTTGGCTGAGAGCCGCAGGTTGGAAACGGTGGAGAAAGCCCTGAGAGAAGAGCACAGCAATCCCCTGCTCCTTGGACACTTCTTTTGGGAAGGTGAACTGTTCAAACCGAGCAGGGCTTTGGACAAACATCAGCTGCTGCTGGGAGTCCTGTGACAGAGCTCTGGGGCTGGGGCAGAGCTCCTGTCCACACCTGCCATCAGCCCGAGGTGCTGGAGGGAGCCTTTCCAGGGAGAGGAGGAGAGGAGGGAGTGAGGATGGTTAGTGGAGCCCTCGGGGCAGTGAGGATGGTCACAGGGCAGTGAGGGACAGTGAGGATGGTCACAGAGCAGTGAGGGACAGTGAGGATGGTCACAGAGCAGTGAGGGATAGTGAGAATGGTCACCGAGCAGTGACGGGCAGTGAGGATGGTCACAGGGCAATGAGGGGCAGTGAGGATGGTCCCAGAGCAGTGAGGGGCAGTGAGGATGGTCACAGGGCAGTGAGGGGCAGTGAGGGACAGTGAGGATGGTCACAGGGCAGTGAGGATGGTCACAGGGTAGGGAGGGACAATGAGGGTGGAGGATGGTCACAGAGCCCTTGGGGCAGTGAGGATGGTCACAGGGCGGTGAGGGGCCCTGAGGATGTTCACAGAGCAGTGAGGATGGTCACAGAGCAGTGAGGGGCAGTGAGGATGGTCACGGGGCAGTGAGGATGGTCACAGAGCAGTGAGGGACAGTGAGGATGGTCACAGAGCAGTGAGGGGCAGTGAGGTTGGTCATGGGGCAGTGAGGGGCACTGAGGATGTTCACAGAGCAGTGAGGATGGTCACAGAGCAGTGAGGATGGTCACAGAGCAGTGAGGGGCAGTGAGGTTGGTCATGGGGCAGTGAGGGGCAGTGAGGATGTTCACAGAGCAGTGAGGATGGTCACAGAGCAGTGAGGGACAGTGAGGATGGTCACAGAGCAGTGAGGATGGTCACGGGGCAGTGAGGGGCAGTGAGGTTGGTCACGGGGCAGTGAGGAAAATTGAATTGGAAAAATGTTTTGTTTACAGCCAGGATTCACCAGCACTGGTTGTGCTGGGAATACTGGAAGATTGACGAGTTGTATAAACTCGGGGTTAAAAGTGTGGATTTCTCACTTGGAATCTCTTCCATGGGACTACTTTCATTGTGATGCTTCAGCTTGAAATTCCAGGATAAAACTATGAGAACCCAGGAGGAAAAGTGAGGTTTCTATCCCTTTATGGGGCTCAGATGCTGCTCTGACCAGGCAGGGATGGGCTGAAAGGGATCTAATGCTCATTTAGCTGTGACATGCACTGACCCAGCACTTCAGGGCTCTGCTCATCCCTTTCCTCGGGCCAGGTGAAGGAAACTCCTCTCAAGACAAACTGAAATCCCTCTTAAGACAAACCATTTCCAGCTACACAAAAAGGCAACATTTCCTCTGCATGTCCTTGTGAGGATGAACTCATTTAACCCCACATTTTGCTCTCTCATCACAATTTTAGGGACTTGCTTCCTGTTCCCTACCCTGGTGATTACGACCATTCCGAGGAGGGTTTGAAATGCAAAGGGCAGGGGCCAAATCTGCGCTGCCATCAGCAATCCCCTCCTGGGGGCTGGGGAGAGAACGGGGCGGGGAAAATCCTGTTTTCAAACGACTGTGCCACCAGGAAAAGGAGGAGAGCAAGATATGGTTTGGCTACACTTTGGGCAAGATTTATGGTGCTCCCTCAAAGAACACACATGCAGACATGTATATGTATATATACATATATATACACATATATATGTGTGTGTGTATAATATACATATATTGTGTATAATATATAAATAATGTATATATAAACATATATAAATAGATTTATATTTACATATACATATATGTAAATATAAATACATTTACACAGGTGGAATGGGTATTGGCAAAAAATATTTCAACCAGAAAAAAACATAAGGGAGACTTTATATTCAGCAAACTTCAATTACAAAGGGTGTCTAATGTATCTTGGAGGCACTGACTTATTTTTCCCGATTTTTTTTCTACCAATTCAAGAAGAATTTACAAAATACTTTAGTCATGTCTGCATTCATGCCCCCAAACCAACTTCATCCAACTTTTTGCTTTCCACTCCAAGCCAGTGTCAGCACTGATAGAGCCAGGCTGAAATCACAGGAGAAAATCTCACTGACTTAAAGGATACCAACATTTACCCACTGACCCCAAAACCCTCAAAAAATCACGTGAGCTCCGCAGCTGGGACTGGGAACATCTTCAAGCACTTTCTGAGCTGCTGCCTCGTGCTCCTCTCCTGCATATTTATAAAATAGAAAGTATTTTACAAATAGCACAGAGCAGACCCTACAGAGGGCCCAGGTCTAACCCAGCTTCGAGCCTCACCTTTGCCCAGAGCGCTGAGTTTCACACCTTTGGCCCCAACAGTGCCAGGGGTGGCTCCTTCTCTGTGCCCCGCAGGGTCCCTAGAGGGGCCATGGCTGCCCTGGGCATCCCTGCTGAGGGACACAGCAGAAGCTGTGCGAGCTCCCAGAGACCTGGGACCAGCGCATGTGAAACAAATCCGTGGGGGGATATTAAACCCAAGGATAGCCCTGGCGGCTCAGGAAGTCCTTGGGATTGCTGGAAGCTGGGAAAGTGGGCTGGGAGAATCTCACAGAGCTCTTGCTGCCTTCTGCTGCTTTTATCTCAGCATCTCCTGTTGGCTCTGGCAGGGCTGCACCAGAGGCTGCGCTGTGCTCTGAGCCAGCACAAGCATTTCTGTGATCCTACACTGCCCAAATTTTCCTTTAGCATTTGGCCAAAGTTTTCGCCCTTTTTTTCCATAATAGCAATGAGTTTAGGGTTGGTTTTTTTTCTGACTGCTGATGCTGTTTGGGGAATTCTCTCTCCCTTGAGCTCAATAATCTGCACTAGTTATGCAATACATTGTTAACATGGTTTTTGGCAAGCTTTGATTTCACCCAAATTCATATCAGACCCTTCCAGGACATTCAGTGATTTTTGTTTTCTTAAACAACAAAATCTCCTTTCTGAGAAGTTTCTTGCTAGCCCTGCCTGGAGTGTTCACCTGGATCCTGGACCGACACAAAGCAACGGTGTCCTGGGTTTATTAATTCATTGTCTCTCCTCCAGTCAGTAAGCAATTAATTTACACACCCAGCTCTGCAGCAGTGATGCAAATGGAATGATGCAGAAGGGTGGGAATATGGCTGTAAGATGCAAAGGAATTTCCACAGAGTAACTTTCTCAGCACTTGGCTGATAGAGGCAGTAATAAACCAGCAATAAATAGCAATAAAAGCAGACACGTCGTTCTGGTGGAGAAAGGAGCCATCCCCTCAGTACAGAAAGGCAGATGATGGGCCTGGGCCGTGATTTAGAAATGATCTCTGAAAGGAAATCATTTAATGGCACGGCAGCAAAGGCAGCTCAGCCATCAGCAGGAGGAGGCAGGGCAGTTGTTTCATCTCCCCAGCACATCAAAGGCTGCTCAAATCCCAAAGCCAGCCCTGCAGGGATTACATGGAGCAGCTTCCCTCAGCAGCAGCTCTGTCATGGAAAGCAAATCCTCCCTGTGCAGGAGAGCCTAGTGTTCACTGGAACTGCACCCAGACCCATCCCTGGAGACCCCTCTGGCAGGGCTGTGTGCCAGGGCAGGCTCCCGCGGGGCAAGGAGAGGATTCACACTGAAACTCACACTGAAGCACACATAGAATGCCCTGACCAACCTGTCAGAGGGGCTGGGGGATATCAGCTGCCAGAAGAAGTAACATCACTTCTGTCAACTTATGGAAAACTGGCGTGCAAAGAACACAAACCCAGAGGGACCTGGGAATTCTCTAACGTCTGGGAAACTGCTGCAGGAAAGTGGAAAGTATTTGTGAGAGAAATTAGACGAGCTGAAGCTGAAATTCCTCTGGTCATGGCTTGAACAGAGGAAAGAAACTCTTTGGCAGTGCTGTGGAAAGGAGCATCGAGAGGCCAGGACAGCAAGAGAAAATGGAGTTGGGTAATTGCAGCACTACATAATTGCTGACAGTTAGAAGAAAGCTCTAAAGGAGCTGGCCATGGGAAAGATCAATGTTTGGGGAGCTCTGAGAGCAAACTTGGGGAAAAGTGGAGACTGATCCTGGTGTGCCCTCACCATAACACAGAGCCCAGATATTTCTGACATGACTCAAACCAGAGGTGGAAGTGAAGTGAAGGCAAAGCTGTGGCCGGTGCCAGGGCTTGGCTCCAGGTGCTCCAAGGCTGGAGCCTTCCAGGAAAGGGCTGTGGGTGCCTCTGCTGCCCCACACTCAGCTGGAACACACTCCTGGGGCCCAAAGCGTGGCAGCTCTGCCTGGGAACATCTAGAGTGGGTCTGCAGACGAGGGGAGCAGCCAAGGTCAGCGGGGCTGGGGACAGGAGCACAGGCAGGGAACAGCACGGGGCAGCCTGAGGCCACTGAGGGTGCTGACAAAACCCGAGCTCAGCTGGCCCTGGCTCCTTTGGGACCCAGGGAAGTGCAGACTGGGAGGGTGAGGTCAGCTGGGCAGTCTCTCCTGCTCAGGCTGTCTCTTTCCTTTGGAAGGGTGACTGCTGCCTCCGACGGACTCCGGCCCCAGGACACACACAAAGTAGAGGAAATCTATTTTTAGTCTTGACAAAAGTGCTAGTGAAGAAAAAAAAGGTTGGAAAGACAATTGCTTCCTGTTTAGAGCTGGTGCTGGGAGGGAGATCCTGCCAGGATGGGGAGGCTGGGCAGGGCAGAGGGTCCATGGGGTGAGGAGGAGCCATCGGGGTGGCACACAGGGAAAGGGCTCCCAGCTCCTGCGAGCCCACGCTGGGTTGGGGGTCCCTGCCCTGGATTCCCGAGGGAGGGAGGGAGTCGAGATTTGGCCCCCTTGGGATTCCTGGTGCCCACGGGCTTTAGGCTGAGCTCAACAGCTGAGGTTAAAAGACTCAAGAGCTGTGATAGCCTAAGGAGAGAAAGTGCAACGTGGCTTTCACACTCAGCCTCAGATTGATTGAAGACTTATCCCTCTGGAGATTCCAGTACTTGGTAAATCAGGATTTACAGCAGGAGAAAAGGCTCCATGCAGCCAGAGGGGCTTAAACACCCATTAATCTCTTTATCTTCAAAGTGCTTTGGTGCTCCCGCCAAAGAACTACAAGTGAGAGGTTAAACCAGGAACTCAAAATTAAACCCACAGCATTTTCTTCAATGAACTTTCTCCAAGTCGAATCTACTTCCTCTTTTTAAAACCCCAACACTGACATATTTTATGGCATTTAACATTTTTCAAAAGCAAAACAATTATCATTAGAAATCAGCTTAAAATGCACATTTTTCTATTTTAGGAACAGCAGAAACTGCAACTCTTTCCGGGACAGTTTGTGTTTCTTCTGCTGCACCATTAAAAATCCATCCTGGATGTCAGCAGCTCATTATTCTGACAAGTGGCTTTACTTCCCCTTGTGCCTTCTCCACATCACACACACTCAAAAGGAGGAAGACGCGACAGTTTTTCTCCTGAAAGCACAGCCTGGAAGGGTAGGGATGGATCCCCGTGGGTGGCTTTGGTGACATACAGGATATTTTCAGCTCCTTCCTGGCACGCGGTGAAAGAGAAAACACAAAGGAAAAAAGAATCATCCTGGTAACCCAACAAACAAAACACCCGTTTAATTTCCATGCGGAGTTTACAGCAGGAAATGAAACGCTATCAAAGCTGTGAAATTGCAACAATATATTTGCAAAGCAGCGGGGGGAAAGGGGGGACGCGTTGTGCCGTGGGTGCCGGGCGCTCAGGTGAGCCCGGCCGAGACGTAGCCCAGGATCTGCACGGTGCTGGGGTAGCTCTTGCGCATGCCCATGCAGCGCTCCTGGTCGATGAACAGAGAGTTGTTCTTGACCACCAGGTCGTGCTCCAGGACCCCCTTGGAGCGCACCAGCATCTGCAGCATGTCCTCGGAGGCACGCAGGCACTGGTGCAGGTTCCGCAGCGTCTCGTTGATCTCGTTCACCTCCTGGACAAGGCTGGAGAACAGCGGGACCCATCAGAGCCCCCGTGGGGTGGTGCCCACCCAGATGGGCCCTCTGGGCATGGTTCTCCCATCAGAGCCCCCGTGGGGTGGTGCCCACCCAGATGGGCCCTCTGGGCACAGGGTTCCCCATCAGCACACTCAGGTGATTCCCACCCTCGTGCCCTGCTATGGGAGAGCTCCTCCCAACCTCCATGGGGAGGAGAGGAGAAGTTTGTTCCAAAGCTCTGGATATGCTCAGCCACGTGTGCCAGAGCAGCTTGTGCCACCAGAACAGGGACGAGCAGCTCTGGTTTCCTATTTGTCTGGACTTGTGGCTTTGTTGGCTCACCCTCCTGGATTTCCCTGTGCAGGGGTTCTGCACAGGAGACACAGTCAGCAGGACAGGACACTAGGAGAGGTAAAAGAGACCATGGAACAAGTGGAGGATGGGAAAACTAGCAGTGTTCAGTGAGATGCTGAACCAATTCTGGGGCTGGGTTTAAATCACTTTGAAAAGGGAACTGTGCTCAGAGGGCTCCCAGGAGGAGCTGTGAGCTTTGGGTGCCTCCCAGAGCTGCTACTGGGCACTCCCTGAGGCACAATCCCAAAGTCTTTGAAAGGATTTCCAGTGTGCCCACTGAGGGGGGGACAGCTCCGCATGTGCACCCATCCTTGGAGCTACCCAAAAGGAAGGGGCTCTGTGCCCTCAATCTCAGCCTGTCAGAGAGCAGAATCACAGAATCATAGACCAGAATCCCAGATGGTTTGGGTTGGAAGGGACATTAAAGCCCATCCAGTGCCACCCCTGCCATGGCAGGGACAGCTCCCACAGTCCCAGGCTGCTCCAGCCCCAGTGTCCAGCCTGGCCTTGGGCACTGCCAGGGATCCAGGGGCAGCCACAACTGTCTGGGAACCCTGTGCCAGGGCCTGCCCACCCTCCCAGAGAGAAATGCTTTCCCAATATCCCATCTGTCCCTGCCATCTCTGCGTTTAAAGCCACTGCCCCTTGCCCTGTCACTCTCTGCCTGTGTAAAAGCCCCTCTCCCTCCTTCTCCTAAGCCCCCTTAGGGTGCTGGGGGGGCACAGCAGGGAGAGCAAGAGGTTTATCCTCCAAAACTGAGCACAAGCAGCCAACTGGGTGAGGCAGGAGAGAAGATGAACCCGAGGGCTGGGACACCTGCTCAGTGCTTTAGGTTTGACCAGGGCACTTATGGAAGGAATATTTAGGGAAAACAGCCATTTTGCCATGCAGAGATGCTCCTCAGTGCCCCTGGGCCCTGGCACCCGGCCTCACCGGATCTGGGCGGCGTCCCGGCACAGCTCCACATTGGGTCTCCTCGAGCGCTCATCCAGCCGGGTCTGGGCCACCTTCAGCTGGACCTCTTTGTCCCTTATGGTCTTCTGGATGACTTGGATCTTGGTCTCGAGCTGGAAGATTTCCTGCCGTGTCTGGGGTGAAACAAATACAGGAATCAGTGAAAAGATATCTTCTCAAGTGATCACATCATTCCCTTCTCTCCTGCTGGTGCAGGAAAAAACCCAAGTTCAATAAACAGCCCCTGGGCTCAGGCCTCTGTTGCTCTGCCACATCAAGGCCCAGATCCAGCAGAGTTTTCAGGGAAAATCTCTTTGCTCTCACTGCCACATCAGAGGAGAGTAAGGAGCAGAAGAGGTTTAGGAGTGGTGATGGATCTATTGAATTACCATCTTCCCAAATTTGCTGCTCATAAGAATGGATCATCCATCAGGGAAAGGTTTTAATGGCTCCTCATTTAAGGACATGCCATCAGCCTCTAGTGCTGGAACTTCACGGGTCTGAGCCCTTCCCAGGAAGCTTCCCACAAGTCCCACAGCTCCGAGCCAGGGCCCATCGCTGCTGTCCCCCTGCCAGTGGCAGAGCAGGGCAGGGAGCGCAGGGACAGCGCCGTCCCCGGGAAGGGCGGGGCCGGTACCTTGGCCAGGTGTGTCTGGATCTTGCTCTTGGCGTTGGCGATCTCGGTGATGCGGCTGGTGAAGGCGTCGTTGACCTTGCTGAACTGGCGCCACATCTCGTCAGCCGTGCCCATCAGGAGGCTCTCGGTGCTGGCGCGCAGCTTGGCCGAGGCCGCGCGCGCGCCTCTGCGAGCGGAAGATGTTGTTGTCCGTGAACCTGGCCCACGTCTCGGGCACTGAGACCCTGCGGGGAGAGCACAGCCCTTGGAACACACTGCACACTGAGGCAGGGAAACCTGTGCTGTGAACTAAATTATGGGGAACTGAAACATCTGGACCCCATCCGTTTGATGACATTTATCAATTGAGGGCTGGACTCCTTTCATTTGATGATGTTTATCGAATGAGGGCTGGACTCTGTTTGTTTGATGATATTTATCAAATGAGGGCTGGACCCCGTTCATTTGGTGATATTTATCAATTGAGATCTAAACCCCACTTGTTTGATGATATTTATCAAATCATGGCTGGACCCCGCTTGTTTGATGATATTTATGAAATGCTCACAAAGATAACTTGTAAAAGTTTAGACAAACAAGAGATTCTCCCATAAAAAACAGAGATTCCAATCGGTGCTCTGTTTGCACCTTCAAGGCATTGAGTGCCAAGGAATTCCCAGCCTCACAAGGACACACAGATCACAGTTCAGTCAATTCCTTTTGCTCACAGCACATCTCAGTCTCCCACTAAACCAAACGAGCTTTAGATCCCACTCCATTCCCTCTCTGTGCATTTGGGATGAAGTTCCTGCCTGTGCAGTAGTCCAGAACAAGATCAACAAAAGACTTAAATACCACATAAGCTCCATTTAAAACCTGCTGATTCTCAGCACATTTTACCCCGCTCTGAATTTCAGCCTCGATCCTCTGCGATCCATTTGCCTGTCTAAATATGTCTGAGCTCTACTGTGAATAATTATTCAAACTACTAGAAAAATTGTCTCAATCTGTGCCTCTCCATAAACTTTATGGGTTTGTGTGAGCAGATTTATTCTCTCAGCCCTTTGCCACTTGGGCATCTCTCTGTGAGTGCTGGGTTAGGTCACTGTTCATTTACTGCAAAGCCAAAGCTGAATTCCTGGCACCCAAAAGCAGCAGAACCCTGTCCCAGGACCATGTTCTCATTTCTTGATTTTCTGGGTCATTTCAGCTCCCTGCCAGGCCCTCTCCATACAGGGCTGAGCTCCCAGACTCCCCATCACTGAGGAGCACTCAGGCAAGCACTGAGACATCTCTGAAAACATGCACAAACTTAATGAGCTGTGCAGAGGTGGTGGGCTGAATTCGTTTGCAGGCTGAGCTCTGGGCCCTGATCTAATGTTTAATTAGGTTGGGCTCGCTTTTGCCTGCCGGGTGTTGGGTGTCCAGCTGAGAGCAGAGGGTTCCTCTCCCATGGAGAGCCCAGAGGGCAAGCTCCCCTCGGGGTGGTGTCTCCAGGAGGGATGGATGTGCCCCCAGAGAGGGCTGGGCAGCCCCAGCTCCTGCTCTGCCCCTGCTGGGCCCCAGAGCTCACGTGGCATCGATCCTCTCCACGCCCTTGAAGAAGTGGATGCCTCTGGAGGTGTTCTTCAGCTGGTAGCACTTGTTGTCGATGTGGTGGCCCAGCTGCTTGTCAGCCAGGTCCTTCTCCAGCTCCTGCCGGGCCTCCTTGTTGCACCTGGAGCCCACCAACAGCAGCCTCAGTGGGGATGGAGCCGTGGGATGGTTCTGTCCCATCCTGTGCCCTCAGCCCCTCTGTGCTCCCAAAGCATCCCAGAGCCTCCTCCAGAGCCTGCAGGGACTGAACCCGCAGGGCTCAGCTGGGGCACAGCTGCAAACACACACCAGCCCTGCAGCAAGGGCCCAGCCCTCCTTACATGATCTGGGCATTCACCGTGTCCAGGCACTTCTGCAGCCGCTCCCGGCAGGACCTGATGATCTTGATTTCCTGGGCAAAGGCAGAACAGCCCCATCAGCATCGTGCTCAGACACCCTGGGCACTCCTGCCCTGGGGGCACGCAGCAGGAATTCCCCTTCCCGCACAGCAAGCACGGGCCAGTGCCCTGGGCCAGTGGTGCCGCACATCCCCATCCCCAGTCCCGGGGCATTTTCCTCCTCACAAGAAATCCCATCCATAGGGGACAAGAGAACTTTGGTGTAAACCCGGTTTAGGGGTTTTCAGTTTCAGGGGTTTTCAGTTCTAGGCAGGGTTCAGCTCCTCCGGGGGGAAGGCTGGTGCTGCTCTCAGCTCCCTTGGTCCAGCACAAGCCTGTTGTACCCATAAGGGTTTCCAGACAGGTGATCAGTGCTCCAAACCCAGGGGTTTTCAATCCTTCCTGTCTGCAGAAGCCAGCTGAAAGCACAGCCTAAATGCATCCCAAACATTAAAAAACCCAAATGGCATTATGGAGATACCAGCTCTGATAATTTTCCTAAACCCTCATGACCTTCAAACTAATCTTTTAATTTTTCAGGGCCTGACTCATAACAAAATATCTTTTAAGAGACCAGTGGCTTCACAGGCCCAGGGGCTGCAATTTCCTTCCCAGTTCCATGAGGCTTTTGCAGTGATTATATTTCACTGTACCCTGCATTAGGGTCCCATTTGCTGTGCCATGCTTGCTTTTAATTCATGATTTAAAGCAGCTTAGATAAAGGCAGGCAGGAGTGCAGGTTTTTATGATTTCTATTAAATCCATTGCCTGAGCGCGCAGTGACAGTCCTGCTGCAGCCACTCTGCCCTGAGCAAAGCAGAGCTGGGCTAGTGCAGTTAATATCTTTTATTAGCCCAACGAATATAGCTGGGGAAAGCAGACACGCTGTCGGGCACACCCTGCCGTCTCCGTGTGTGTGTGCAATATACAGAATGTGCTGCAGACACAGATCACGCAAACAAAGCGAGGTCTGTGCAGGCGGGGCTCAGAAAGGCAGAGCCATCTCACGGGCTCCCCAAAGAGGGTCAGAGGACCCTGATAAACCAAACCCCGCTCCTTTCCAGCTCTTTCTTCCTGTCCCGGGGCCACGCTGGTGGGTGGGAGCACCAGCCCCTGCCCAGCAGGTTTGGGGGTTGAAGAATTCAGCACCTCAGCAGTGCTGAAGAGCCAGTGAGGGAACAGGGCTGCCAGACTTGTTCAGAGGAGTTTGGGTAGAACCAGCTGTGTCACAGGCTGAGTGTGCCACACTCACCGTGACAAGCTGTTTCTCCACATCGTCATTGACCAGGTCGATGCCCATCCTCTTCTCCCGGTTGAGCAAACACTTGTGAGCGACCTGGTGGGGACAAGGAGTGACATCAGCGCTGGCTGCAGGCACAGGGCTCCCTGCAGGGACTGTGCTCATGGCAGGGGATGCAGGAAGGGAAAGTGCAGGTGGGCACAGGATGGCAGCCTGCAGAAAGCTGCCGAGGCAGCAGGGTTAGCTGACAGCAGCAGCCAAGTGCCACATCAGCAGGGAACCAAAGGGATGAAGCCCTCGTGTCCCCAGCCACCACAGCAAGTTCAGGGACCCCTATCAAGCCCGGTGTGGACCTCCCCAGAGCCTTGTAGTAAGATAGGCTTTTGTGTCCCAAGCCAGGATTTGGGATACAGAAATATTTGCTAAAACAAACACTGCAGTGATGTGCTCAGCATGTGCTGGAGGAGGATGCAGCAGATGCAGGGGATTTGTTTATCACTGACTCAGCTAATGGGCTCTTCTTGAAACCTTTCCAAAGTTACAGGGCTGGGATGGGCTTTATGAGAGGTTTGAGTGGCTGCAGATGTGTGGGCTGGGGATGCAGGGTCCCTACCTGGAAGGGGCCCTCGGTGTCGGCCAGGGCTCTCTCCAGCCGTTTCTGCATGTCCATCAGGGAGTTGGTCTCCCTGATCATGGCGTCCAGCTCGATGCAGAGCTCGGACTTCCAGTACTCGATGTCATTGATGCGCTCGCCCAGGTTCTTGGTGCTCTCCCCCTGCGTCCTCTTGGCCTGCTGGTACACGTCCTTGATGGTGCGCGTGAGGTCGGCGCGCAGGCGCTCCGCGTTGTGCCGCGTCGTCTCTGACTCCTTGTAGTTGGTCATGTTGGACCTGTGCCAGTCGTCCAGCGTGTGCCGGGTGAAGACCCCGCTGGGTCTCTCGGAAATGAAAGGAATCATCTTGGTGGGGGGCAGCCCCGGGAAGCTCTCGGTGAGGGGAGACAGGGTGGGGTTGAGGGCAGCTGCTTTGTAGTAGGAGTTGGGCATCCATGGCATGTTGAAGCTCTCGGAGGGGTTGAAGGGAATGCGGTTCTTGTAGCCAGCGGCCGTGTGGGTCGCTGGCAGGACCTTGGGAGGGGGTGGCCGTGGCTGGTTAAACTTGGCTTTCAAGGGATAGCCGTAGAGTTCCATCCTGGAATGCTGCTGGTCCGGGTCCTGCACAAAGGGGACAGAGGAAAATCTCGCTCAGAAAGTTACTGTGCTCGTGGTACCTCTTACAGCAACATCAAATGGGTGATGGGACCAGCCCTGCCCAGGGCACCCACACAGCCCCTAAATCTCCTGAACGCAAATCCCCTCTGACAGCCTCCCAGGCATCTTGACAGGGAGGGATTTGAGACCAACTTTGTTGTTGGTATCTCGTGTCAGGTCTTGAAATGAGGAGAGAGAGAAATCATGGCTGCTTAGGAGGATGACAAATTTATACCTTTGTTTTCCTTCTTCCTTAATTCCTTATTTCCCATTACTCCTTCATTTTCCCTGTCAATCTAATGACCTCCCCTGGCAGGATGGGCAGGCCCTGGCACAGGGTGCCCAGAGCAGCTGTGGCTGCCTGTGGATCCCTGGCAGTGCCCAAGGCCAGGCTGAACACGGGGGCTGGGAGCACCTGGGACAGTGGGAGGTGTCCCTGGGACAGTGGAAGGTGTCCCTGCCATGGCAGGGATGGTCCCTTCCAACCCAGGCCAGTGAGTCTCATCCCAGGATCCAGCCTGGCCAAAGGCTCTGGGATGGGCAGTGGGACACTCACACCCCCAAATTGAGCACAAAAGCTTTCCAGGTGTGACTGGCTCTGAGTCACCTCGGCAGAACCGAGGAGGAGAGGTCTGTGCTGAGCTCCACCAAAGCCCCTGCATGTGCTGCTCCCACAAACGAGTCCCTGCAGCTCTTTGTCCCTGCTGCAGACAGGCCACTGCCATTCCCTGCCTTATTTATCTGGGGAACAGGTTTTGGACACTGGGGGATGCTTTCCCTGGCTCCCACCCTGCCACCAAATCCTTCCCCTTCAGACACCGACAGACACGTGTTTGAGAGGGGAAAAGCCTTGGGAATGGGCTGGATTGCTTCCCAGCATTTCCAGCTGGAATGAACGCCCTTGCACACCCCTGGGGATGAGCCAGGCTGGGATGGGAGCTGGCAGCGCCCCTGGGCACGGGCACACGGCGCTGGGTTTGGGGTTGGGGTCAGTACCGGCTGTGCGGGGCCTCCCTCGGCGAGCACAGCTCCCCCTCAGGCCTGGGGGCGCCCAGGGGGGCTGCTGCTCATCTCTGGCTCTGGGGTGGCGCTGGCACTGCCCACCTCTGTGTGCCCGTTGCCATGGACGGGGTTCCGTGCCCAGGCTGGGTTCTGGATGGCTCTGTGATGCTGGCCAGGCTCTGTGACCCGTCCTGGCCATTGACCCGCCCTGCACAGGCTGGCTTGGCCAGGAGCAGGGACAAGAGGGGCTGGGATGGGTGCTGGGCGAGCCCAGGCACCCCAGCTCACCCAGGGCTCTCTGCCCAGCCTCTGGGAACACCAGCTCTGCTGTGGCAGCTTCCACATCTCACCTTCCCCACAGGGATATCTTCATCTTCTTCATTGCCAAGCTGTGTCCACGGCTCATCGAGGACCCAGGCTGGTGTTTCTGCCCTCTCACAGCCTCAGTTTCTCCTGATTGCCCCAACTCTTGCAGCTGCAGACTGGGACTGCACTGAGGGTTTCCCAGGTCCTGGTGACTCCAGGCCACCCTCCTGAGCTGGCTCCCTGTGGCAGCTCTGCCTCTGGCCAAAGAGTGACAGAAAATGGAACACAGAGTGCTGCTTGGTGAACACAAAGTGCAGCACATCTTCATTCCACTCCAAACACACGTCCTGCCTCAGCCGGGGCAGGAATCAGCACCATCAACCTGAAACAAACCATTCAGCCCATCAGCTGGCTTTTCTGCAGCCTGAGCAGATAAATGATGGCAGTGAAGGCCTGCCAAGCCTGTCTCCAGCAGGACACCCACCCTGGATCAGCCCAGCTCTGCTCCCTGCACGCTCCCAGCTCAGCCCGGCTCTCACACCCTGCCCATGCTAATTCTGTTCAGATGAATCACTGTCCGGCCAGGGACACCACTGATGTGGGAGGCAACCCCAGGGCTCTGGAAGCATTTGCTAAATTAGGCAATAATCATTTGATAACGTTGTAAATGGCCCAGGGGTGCTCTGTGCAGCTGGGCAGGACTGTCTGGGCCAGCACAGGGACAGTGGGGACATCATGGGGGGACAAACTTGGTCCCACAGAATCACAGAATGCCCTGAGCTGGGAGGGACCCACAAGGATCCCTGGGGACCCCTGGCCCTGCCCAGACCCCCAACAATCCCCCCTGGGCATCCCAGCCTGTCCAAGCCTGAGCTCTGGCAGCCCCAGGGCCGTGCCCATTCCCTGGGCAGTGCCAGCATATCTGCGGAGGAACCTGTTCCTAGTATCCTAAAGGATGTGTGCATACTAAAAGCTGCAAAAAGAAGAATTGGCACAGGTAACACAGACAAATACCACAGTGACTCTCAAACAGCTGCCAAGTGCACAGTCTGTGATCCCAGAATCCCAGATCTCTGAGTATCCCAGGGAATTGGACAGGCTGTTTACACCACCGCCATTTATTTGAGTAATTAAACCTTGTTCCTTGATTCTGACTACAGCTGCAACATCACTAAAATTACACACTGTCCCCACCCAGTTGTGCTGGGGCACATCCAGTCTGGGTGGACACATGAGGACACAGCTTGTGCTGAAGCCTCGACCAGTTTAGCTCAGAATGAAAGAACAAAACCAGGCTGAGCCCAGGAAGCTGATGGGAAGCAGAGGTGCCAGTTCTCAGCACGGCAGCCCAGGCTGGCCAAACTGGAATTTCAAGGGACACATTTAGGTACCTGAGTACAAAATCTGCTGCCAAGAGCTGTCAGTCATTGTGTCACAGCTCTGCATTCTGCTGTCTATTAATACAGCATTACACTGGGTCAGAAGCTGCCCTGCTGAAAATACCCAGCTGCAGATGCTTTGTACAGCCCTGTGAGCCTGCACGTACCCAGCAGAGCCCAGGCACTCCTTCACTCACATTGGAATTATCCCCTGGCTCCCTTCACTCACTGGAATATTCCCCTGGCTCCTTTCACTCACATTGGAATACTCCCCTGGCTCCCAGGAGTGCTGCACCTGCCTGAAAGGGATCAGCTGCTCATTCACAGAACCCCAGAACCCAGCGTGGTCTGGGATGGATGGGGCTGGAGCAGCCTGGGACAGGGGGTGTCCCTGCCCATGGCAGGGTGGGGTGAGATGGGCCTTAGGTCTCCTCCCAGCCCAAACCATTCCATGATTCCCTGAGATGATTTTCACCTCTGGACACGAGGCTGAGTGAAAGCAATAAAGAGATCAAAACTGAACCAAAAGTAGACTGGCAGCTGAATTATTCAGTCTAACCAAAGCAGCATTTGAGTGAGCTTTCCAAACAATAAAAGTGGCATGAATAAATCATCACAAATCCCTCCCCGAGCTCTCGTGGTGAGTCACAACCACCAAACCACAGATGATCAGGGCAGGCTCTGCTCATCTCCAAGGTTAAGCCTGGGATCACTCCTGTAATTACAGCAGTGGTGGCCTCAGAAAATGTCATCGTTTACTGGTGACGCTCTCAGCAGTGCCCAGGAACCACCAGAAATCAAACACTGGGTTCAGGGAGAGCCTCCCTGCAGCCTGTCAGTGCCTCTGGGCTGGGGGAGCTCTGGCTTTGCTGCCTGCCCTGGGGGCACTGCCAAGGCCAGGGCAGTGGGGATGGTGTGCCCTGCACTGCCCCAGCAGGGCACGGGGCTCTCAGAGCCCAAAACCTCCCAGAACCCCCCAGAACCCCCCAGCCCCAGCAGGGCATGGGGCTCTCACAGCCCAGAGCCCCCCAGCTGCCCCATCCAGCAGGTCTGGGGGAGGAGGAGCCCCCTGAGGCACACAAGGGGCAGACCTGGCCTGAGAGGGGAAAGGAGCCCTAGCAGGGGGTGCAGGGATCCACCAAAGCTCTGTCCCCATCCCACAGGAGCTCTCCAAGGTCACAGCCTGGGCTCACCCCTTGGCACTCAGAAACCATCCTGAAACCATCCCCAGCTCTGTCCTTGGTGCTCCCCACCTCGCTGCAGCCCTGGGCTGTCACACCGTGCCCCCACCCTGGGCTGACTCCAGCCCAAGAGGGGCAGGCACAAACTGCTCCAGAAACTGATGGAGGGGGAAAGGGAAATGAACCCAGTCTCTCTCCATTTACCTTGAAATATCCCACCTGTGAAAGTGCTTAGCCATGTGCTGTTTATTAACATCAGCCCCATTATTTCAGGGCAGTTTAAACACAGAATTTAAACGTGAGCCCCACATCTGAGGGCTCTGTAGAAGTGGATGGCTCTGGTGATTGATGCTCCACACATGCTTTAGTGCTCAGCTGCAGTGAGTTATTGGTGGCCTCTCCTTGCCTTACACACTCCTCCTTTCAGAGCCAGATGTGAAAGCAATTAACACACTGAGAGGACTCTCTCTAGGTCTGTGGGGCTTTTTATAGGTTACTGTTTATTTCTGGCCCTCTTTTCTTGAGGTGAATTTTGGCAGACAGATCCAGGGCTGGTTTATGTCATGACTGGCCATTGTTTAAAGTTTTTTATTGCTCTGGCAAAGGGCTTGCATTGGAAAGGGGAGGCAGAGTCACTGTATTTTTTTTTTGCCTGTCATCGTACTCGGGCTGTGACTCCACAGACAGCAAAAGGATCAAAATGTCTGCAGAGCTGACAGGAGCAGCCTCAGCTCCTGCTCTCAGGAAACAGCGATGGCTGAACACAGCCCTGGTGTGGAAGGGTCCAGAAAGCTCAGCTGGGAAGAAAACAAACCAGCATTCATGGAAATTGCTTTAAAAAATTAAATAAATAAAAATCACAGAATGGTTTGGGTTGAAAGGGGAAAATCCTCTAGTCCCAACCCCAAATGTCTGTCCTCACTTTTCAGCTCCCCCTGAGCACTGCCAAGGTGCTGCCCCCATCCCAACACCCTTCCCCAGGCAGGGAGGGAGAGGGGGCTGTGCCCTGCTCTGTCCCCTGGCACAAACAGGGGTGTCCCCAGGCTGGGGGTGTCCCCAAACTGGGGGTGTCCCCAGGCTGGGGGTGTCCCACGTCCTTTTGGTGCCACTCAGGATGTGAGCAGAGAGGAGCTTTTGCTGCAGGAGTGCCCCTGACTCCTGGCCTGTGGGATCATGGATACAGGAGCTGTGACAATCCCAAATTAACCCCAGCAGCTCCAGATAGCCCTGAGAGCACTGCAGCCCAGGATGGTCCCTGCAGCCCTTCCCAGGGCTGGATCCTCCATGGAGTGGGGAAACGGGGCTGGCTCTGCTGCCCAGCCCAGCCCTGAGCTCCAGCACGGATGTTTATCCTCCAAACAAAGGGAACCATTCCATGCCCAGCTGAAAAGTAATTCAGACAGCTGCCCTCAGATGAGATCCTGCAGATGCCTTGGTGTCCTCTGTCGGGGTTTTGCTAGAAAGGCAGATCACATTTCCCAATAAAGGCCCTTTCCTGCCCCTGCCAGGGCTGTTCTGTGCCCTGTCCCTCCCTGTGGCACTGCACAGGAGCAGAGCTCCTCTCTGCCCTGCCCTGCCCCAGCAGGGATCGTTCACATTTCATTACATAAATATTCTGCTGATGCTTTCTCTCATGTTACACGACATTTCTATCCCTGGAGCCCGTGTCCACTTGGCCAGGCTGAGCACACGGTGCTGCCCATGGAATGGCAAGCAGGGTGAGGCCATGGGCTCCTTCCCCTGGAAGTGACAATTATTGTCAAGGAGTTTCAGCAAATGGTGTTTTGCGGTTGTATCCCGAGCTGCCTGCAGGAGAAGGTGAATTCTGGCTTGTTCTGGAGAGATGGATGTCACTCAGACTGGCAGGAAAGGATGGAAATCACTCAGGGATCTCCTGCACGGAGCTTTGCTCCAATTCCAACGTTTGAGCTGGGATTCTCACCTGCATCCCCAACAGCCAGGCTCTCAGTTCTCCTCTGTCTCCCATGGTTCCTTCCCAAGTTTTGCCTCACACATTGGTAATCCAGGCACAGACACCTGCTCCAGGCTGTGACACAGGGGGTGAGAAGCTCCAGGCTGGGCAAGGAGGGTCCTGCACCCCAAAATTCCTCACCCTGAGGAGCCAGGGTGGGAGGGGGCCTGGAACATGGTGTGCACCTTCAGCCGTCAGCTGGACAGAGCAAAACAACCACCCTGGCTGCACCTTGGAACAATGAGAGCAGATAAAAGCAGATAAAGACAGCGCAGCAAATAATGACCAGAAGACATTTGCAATATATCACAAAAGCAGGAAAAGCACTCCAGGAAATCTGCATTTCCCCACACTTCTCAGAGAAATTATTTCATTATCTGCCTGTCCTGCTCATCTGCAATCACCAACAGTTCTGGAATCATGGAATGGTTTGGAAGGGCCCTGAAAGCCCATCCAGTGCCCCCCCGCCATGGCAGGGACACCTTCCCCTGTCCCAGGGACACCTCCCACTGTCCCAGGGGCTCCCAGCCCCAGTGTCCAGCCTGGCCTTGGGCACTGCCAGGGATCCAGGGGCAGCCCCAGCTGTGCCAGGGCTGCCCACCCTGCCAGGGAACAATTCCCAATTCCCAATATCCCATCCAGCCCTGCCCTGTGTCATTCTGAAGCCATTCCCTGTGTCCTGTCCCTCCATCCTTGTCCCTAGTCCCTCTGCAGCTCTCCTGGAGCCCCTTTGGGCCCTGGAAAGGCTCAGCACTCACAGAGCTGTGTTTGGGTCCTTATCCCATGGGAAAGGTTTTTCCTCTTGTTTCTGAGGAGGGTTCATCCCTCAGAAAGGGCCAGAGGCAGAAGGAGCCAGCCCTTCCCACAGCCCTGCCCTCCCTGCCACAAACAAACAAACCCCAGAAGGTTTCGGGTTTGCAGCCTGGTGGAGCTCACATTTTCCCACCTGATTGTTTCCCCTCTTTCCAGAGTGTGAGATTTAGCTGCACAGGGGTTGGGTGAGCCTTCTTTCAGATTTGGGGGTTGTGGTTTCATTACACCCATCTGGATATTTATTTGAGAGGCCCCAAAGAAGCAAGTGAGTAATTGGCCAAGCCCAGCGGGTTTTGCCTGGTTTTACACCAACATTTTTCATCCCACCTGATATATAAATCACCTCAGCTGTAAAGCTGGGCTATAAAACAGAGCCAGCTCATTTGCTTGCTTATACATTTAATATCATCATGGCAAGGGGTGATTCTGCCCCAAAATTTCCTCTTTCTGCCCCCTGAGAGCTGAGGGAATCATCACAAGCAGTTCCCATGGGGAAACTTTCCCTGCAGACATGAACTGGGGCAAATGCCACCCTCAAAATGCTGCTCTCAACCTAAAGATGCAATCGGGTAAAGCCAAAGTCAGGATATTTGAGGTCTGGCACACGCTCATGCAAACCTTGGGTTGGTGTTACTGAGTGCTGAGCACCACCAGAGCACAGGGAGGGATTTGTGGGGAAGCTCAATGCAGTGGGACACTGAAGCTGCCCAGAAAAGCCCCCAAAGGCTCTGGGAGGGATGTCCCAGGAGCAGGTACAAGCTGCAGGAGCTGGGGAGGTGCAGTGGAACCTGCAGGAGATGCTGGGCTTGGCTTCTGCGGGTGTTTATAACTTGGGAAATTGCAGTTGCACTGCCAGGAAGGAAACGGGGTGAAGGAGCTGCCTGTGCTATCAGGTTTTATTGTTCCATTGCACTGCCATGGAAATTTGGGGTTTTATTAAAGCCACAACTTGGAGGCCATGAAGCTGTTTGAGAAACTCATCTCTCAAAGCAGGACTCCTCTCTGAAGCTCCCACCTGCACAGAAAAGTGACCCATGAAGGGGAACATGTGAGTGAAAATGTTCAAATGGTGCAAAACTGCACTTTGTAGGGAATGGGGGTGGGAATGCAAACCCCATCCCTCTGGTCTCTTGTGGAACTCTGTGGAGCCTGGGCTGCTCCAGCACTGGGCTGCTCCAGCACTGGGCCTTTCAGGCTGCAAGAGATGGGAATGAGACTGGGAATGAGACTGGGAATGAGAGTGGCAATGAGAGTGGCAATGAGAGCCTTCCCTGGCCAGAGCAATCCCTCTGGCAGCTCCTGATCTGGGATAACTCCCGCTGCAAGCACGGCCACGTTGCCCAGCCCCACCACTCCCAGGGGTGCCTTTGCCTCTCTCCATGGGCACAGGGAGCCTGGCTGGGGCATCCCCTCCCTGCCTGCAGCACGGCCCCACTGCCCCTGCCCAGCAGCCCCCAGCCCAAGGAGCAGCTCTGAGCTGTCCCTGTGGGGCTGGATGCTCCAACCCCCTGAGCCAAAGCTGAACCCCATCCCTTCCCAGTGCCAGAACCCCATCCCTTCCCAATCCCACCCTGCTCAGGGACAACACCCCTGGTTTTCCCTGACCCAAGGAGCAGCTCTGAGCCACCTCCAGTCCCCCAAATGGACCCCATCCCTTCCCAGTCCCAGCCAGTCCAGGGCCAGCATCCCTGGTTTCCCCCAGCCTAGGGAGCAGCTCTGAGCTGTCCCCATGGGCCTGGGTGCTCCAGTTCCTCCAACAAACCCCATCCCTTCCCTATCCCAGCACCCATCCCTTCCCAGCCCCAGCCAGTCCAGGGCCAGCACCCCTGGTTTCCCCCAACCCCTTTTCCTGCTGGCAGCATCCTGCCCTGCCATGGGGAAGGGCTATTCTTAGGGATGTCTATTTTGGGTTGGAATGCTGGAATTAAGATCCTTCCTTCCTTTAAAGAAAATACTCCTGATGATTTTTAAAAGCTTCGCCCCAGCTTGAGGCTCAGCCCTGGCTGCTGAGCCAAGCACATTTATTTGTTGGTTTAACATTTACCCGGGGCTGGGATGAGCCCAGCCCCTCCAGGACCACCCAAACACCCTCCAGGGACCCTGGGAGCCTGGGGTATTCCCTTTAATGTGCCCAGGAGCAGCTTCAGGGGCTTCACTCCTTCCCTCTGTCTTGGCACAGCTCTGAATCAGTTGCAAACAGATTTAGTAAAATATTTTCCATCAAAACCCTTTCTGACAGAAAATGGCTTTTGGACACAATGGAAACTTTTGTGGAGAAGAAAAATGAAAATAAGGCCTGCTCAGCTGATGCTGGAGGCCCTTATTAGAAACAGAAAGTTGTTTTCCTCCTTGAAAGCTTTTGGGGAAGGTGCTGCTGCTGTTTTTATCAAGGTGAACACAAGTTTGTCATGGAATGATCAGAGCAGTTCTCATGGTGTTGCCATGGAATAATCAGAGCAGTTCTCATGGCGGTGTCATGGGATGATCAGAGAAATTCTCATGGCATTTTCATGAAATAATCAGAGTAGTTCTCGTGGTGGTGTCATGTAATGACCAGAGAAGTTCTCATGGCATTTTCATGGAATGACCAGAGCAGTTCTCATGGTGCTCCTGGAGCAGGGATCACAACCAGCCCAGCCCTGGGAGGAGCTCAGGGTGTGAATGGCTCAGGGCAGGGGCGTTTTTCAGCTTCCCTCAGTTATCTCCTGCTCCATCAGACTCCAAGGAATGATTAACACCCCACAGCATCCTGGCTGGGAGCCGCTTCCACTGCCGAGGAAACCCTGCCTCGAAGGGAGACATTGACTCTGACTCTGACTCTGACTCTGCACTGAGGGCTGGGATGCTCGTGCTTGCCAAGGCAGAACATTTCCTGCAGCAGCAGCAGCTCAGGGCCGTGCCAGGGTGTCACTGCACTCTGTGCATGATCCTGTCCCTGCTGAGCTTTCCTGAATGGGCAGGAGTGACCCCATCTAGAAAGACAATAATATGAAAATTCACATTTTACATGACATGAAATTAATTTAATGACAGAACAGAAACATTCTGCTTCTGCTGGAGCTTCTATACTGTCCAAACAAAATATTTCCACTTTTTTTTTTTTTTTCTGCTGCTGTAAAATGTTGTTGAACTCAGCACATTTCTACTGCATGGCTCAGGTTCAATTAACCTGCTGGTTCATATGGAAAGTTATCCTGAGAATAATTTTTAGTGGCTTTAATATCTGAGATACTCCCATCTACTCATCCCCACAACACCCCCACCCATCTTTTATGTGCTGAGCTAAAATGCTGTGCCACAGGTAAGCAACAATGACAGAAACTGAGGCTGTGTTTTTCCAACTTCTTATTCCTGAAATTTGCACAAAAAAAGGTTCAGACAAATTCCTTCCCCTTTTGCTTCTCCTCATGATTAAATAAGCCTGGACTTGGGATTTCAGCTGTTGGCACTGGGGTGTTCTGGTGGGGCCTTTATGCAACACTCTGGAAACACCTTTAAAAAAGCCCACAGGTAAATGAGCAGGGAAAAAAACCCTACAGAGATAAAGTAAAAATTGTGAGCTTTCTTCTGACTTGACTGTGCGTCACCTGCCTCCAAACAATTTTCATTAAAACACTTTCTAATGGAATAATAGCCACATTTAACTAGCTCTGATTTTCCTGCAATTAACAATGTTATTCTGAATAGCTGAATCAAACTGTGGCAGTGTCACCCTCCCAGCACACACCACCCATGGGATCAGTGCCCCAAAGCCAGGAGAACTCTCCCAGACAGAACGAGGAGCAGCAATTGCAGTCTTATCTGTTGTTATCAGCCTCGCAAAAGTGATTGAGAGGGATAATTGCAGCCAGAGTCTGGGCACGAGTCCCAGCCCGTCCTGTGTCACCAGGACAGTGTTGCTGGATGGTGACACTCCCTGCGTGGTGACACTCCCTGCATGGTGACACGCCTGGTGCGGTGACATTCTGGGTGTAGTGACACCCTCGGTGCAGTGACAGTGACATTCCCAGTGCAGTGACACCCCCAGTGCAGTGACACCCCTGATGCAGTGACAGTGACATTCCCAGTGCAGTGACACCCCTGTCCCTGTCATCCCCAGCCCTGGTGCTGCAGGGCAGGAGCGCAGGAGATCCTGGAATTCCAGCCTGGTTTGGGTTGGGAGGGACCTCAAAGCCCACCCTCAAAGCCCACTGTGTGCCACCCACGCGGTGACACACCCTGAGCCCATGGCACATCCAGAGCCAGTGCCACACACACAGTCCCTGCAGTGACACACACGGTGGCACACCCAGAGCCAGGGGCACACACGGAACCAGTGGCACACACAGAACCAATCAGTGTCACACACAGAACCAGGGGCACACATGGTGGCACAACCAGACTCCCTCCAGTGTCACACACGCCCCGCTGCCCGTGCTTCCCTCCCCTCGGAAGGAGCCAGAGCATCTCCCGGCTGCAGTTCCACCGGGGCTGTTTATAGCTCCAGGCACACGGAGCTCTGTAACGCGAGAAGGTCGCGCTGAGGCTGCCAGGGCCGCAGCAAACGCTGCCACCGAGAGCAGCCGAGCATGGAAACACAGCCCTGCCACCAACCACGGTGACACCGAGCACGGAAACACAGCCCTGCTGCCACCAGGCACGGTGACACTGGGGACACGGTGCCAGCAGCCCTGGGGACACAGAGCCATGGCCCCAGGGAAGGACTGGGGCTCCCACTGACGCCTCCTCTCTGTGCCAGGGAGGGTCAGCCCCGTTCATGTGCCAGTGTGTCAGAACTCAGTGCATCCCTCCAGCTGTCCAGAGTTGCCAGTGGGCTCGGAGACCCTGGCAGGCAGCCCAGAACACCTGGGGATTTTATTTTGACCCCTGAAGCAAGATGCCAACCTTGTATGAGGATCTGAAAGTCACAGAAGTTTGAATAGTGTAATAACAAAATAATCACAGGGTGAAAATGTAGATTTTAGGATTTTTGATATGGGGGTTATGAGGACAAGATGGAGGAACTTGGGCATGTCCAGCCTTTATTCTTTTTCTTCTTGGTCTCCATTATCTGCTGTGATGCTGGCACTCTGGGATTGGTTTAGAGCAGAAGTGCACTGTCTAACACAGGTGATAGGTATTGGGAATTAAGTGTAAATATGTTATAGGTAGTTTTTAGTATAAAAGGACAACACCGCCTCGGGGGCGGTCAGAGTGCCTGTGGCTGCCCTGCTGAGCAGATCTCGGCTGGGCAGAAAGAAAATTTTATAGATAAGAATTAATAAACCACCTCAAGACCAAAATGTGAAGACTCCAGACTCGTTCTTCAGTTGTGTAGGCTGAAGCAGAGACATCCTGCACATCTTGGGGCAGCAATCATCAACAGCAACCTGAGACCAGTGAGGGTCAGCCCGTTCATGCGCTGCTCACCAGGAGCCCCGTGCCCAGGCCTGGTGGGCAGCAGTGCAGGGCAGGCCATGGAGTGGCTGCTCCCGAGTGCCAGGCAGGGCTCGGGGCTGCTCCTTCATTTCCACACCACAAAGCTCTTGGAAGGAGCTCTTGGCTCCGTGGCTCTTTACCTTGGATTGCAGAGAGCATATTTGTGCTTGAGTCAATATCAAACTGATTGTTTGGGCAAGGAAAGAATTCAGACCCCAGATTCTGTTCTCCTCGATGCGAGGAAACTTCGGGGGGAAAAAAGCTTGGAAAAAAGATTTATCCAAGGTGGTTGGAATCTGCAAGAAAACTGTGGAGGCTCAAGAGCAAAACCCAAAGTGAGAAAGGAACTGGATGGATTCTCTGAGCTGTCTGGGAGCAGCTGGGAATGGCAAAGCTGAGGGGCTGCAGCGGGGGCTCCAGGGATGTGTGTGCAGCCCACCTGCTCCTCCCTCCCTTTCCAGAGTGCTCGTTCTCAAATCCTGCCCAAAGTGCAAAGGGAAACAGGAAAAGCAGCGAGGGCTGAGTGGAGCCTGACTGCAGCAGCACCTCCCACCACCCACGCGCCCTCTGGGATGTGTCTGGAGCCCCAGGGAATCCTGAGCCACCCCCAGCCTCAGTGACCATCAGGACAGCCCTAGTTTGTCCCAAGGGAAAGGAGCAGCTGACACAGCCCCGTGTAACCCCTCAGCCAGGTGATGGGAGAAGCTGCACTCGGTGACCCCAGGCTGTCACCAGCCCCAGGAGCACAGGGACAGCCCCACTCAGGGGATGGCGTGGAGTTGGCAGAGAGTCCCAGAGCCCCCAGGAGACCCCCAGAGCTGTGCCAGGGAGGGAGGGATGGGGAGGGGACAGGAGGGGAGGTGGCACACCCGGAATTCAGGCAGTGTGGCCCTTGGGACTGGGGAGCTGTGCTGCTCCAGGGAGGGGGGAGGGAGAGTTTTCCAGGGCAAAAGTGATTATTCATCACCAGAACTATTCTGTCCAAAACGTGGCTGTTTGAAGAAGTGAAGCCTCTCTTCAGCACATCCCTCCTCTGACATAACCCTGGGAAAGGTTTCTCCTCCCTGCAGGAGCTGGGAGCAGGGCAGAGGCTTGCCTGGGAATGTCCCCCCAGGCAGGGCTCACTCTTGGCTCTGCTTCTTCATTGAAAACCTGTACCAGTCCCAGCCCGGGCAGCTGCAGGAAAAGAAGCTGAGGTGAGGTCTGTGCAGGTGAGGAAAGTCTCTTCCTCCAGTCCCTGTCATGGGAGCCCAGGGAGCACAGCACGGCACAGCCCAGCACACACAGCACACACAGCACAGCACAGCACACACAGCACACACAGCACACACAGCACACACAGCACAGCACAGCACACACAGCACAGCACACACAGCACACACAGCACAGCACACACAGCACACACAGCACACACAGCACAGCACACACAGCACAGCACAGCACACACAGCACAGCACACACAGCACAGCACACACAGCACACACAGCACACACAGCACAGCACACACAGCACACACAGCACAGCACACACAGCACAGCACAGCACACACAGCACAGCACACACAGCACAGCACACACAGCACACACAGCACACACAGCACAGCACACACAGCACAGCACACACAGCACACACAGCACACACAGCACACACAGCACAGCACACACAGCACACACAGCACACACAGCCCAGCACACACAGCACAGCACACACAGCCCAGCACACACAGCACAGCACACACAGCCCAGCACACACAGCACAGCACACACAGCACAGCACAGCCCAGCACACACAGCACAGCACACACAGCACACACAGCACAGCACACACAGCACAGCACAGCACACACAGCACACACAGCACACACAGCACAGCACACACAGCACAGCACACACAGCACACACAGCACACACAGCACAGCACACACAGCACACACAGCACAGCACAGCACACACAGCACACACAGCACACACAGCACAGCACACACAGCACACACAGCACAGCACACACAGCACACACAGCGCACACAGCACACACAGCACACACAGCACAGCACAGCCCAGCGCAGCACACACAGCACACACAGCACAGCACACACAGCACACACAGCACAGCACAGCATGGCACAGCACATGGCACAGCTCAGAGCTGTCCCAGGCTGCTCCCAGGCTGCCCCCAGCTCCTGCAGCCCCCCAGGAACACAAACACAACCCTGGGCAGGGCTGGGGTGGGCTGGAGGGATCTGCATGGAAACCAGCCCTGGGATGCCTCTGCTCCCAGAGGAGTCTCTGCGTGGAGCACATCAGCTGGAATGTTTGCCAGCAAACTGAGAGCCTGGAACAACGCCAGGGCAGCCAGGAAAGCCATTTCCACTTTCTGTTTCACCAGAACTGCTCTGCCTCATTTGCAGTGCTGGAAGCAAAGGGCCTGGCCAGAATCTGCAGGGAAGTTCAGTTCTGGGGGAAGTCTCACTCTGCCTCCTTGGAAATGTCACCTCAGTCTGGAGGAGCAGCAGGAGCCTCTGTTCAGTCAGGGCACAGCCAAGGGCACAGCCAGGGCACAGCCTGGGAACACCTGGGCACAGCCAGGGCACAACCAGGTCACAGCCAGGGCACACTTGGGCACAGCCAGGGCTCTGCCAGGGCACATCTGGGCACACCTGGGCACAGCCAGGGCAAACCTGGGCACAGCCAGGGCACGACTAGGGCACAGCCAGGGCACACCTGGGCACAGCCTGGGCACAGCCAGGGCACCCGGGCTCCCGCAGCTCCTGCCCCACCCAGAGTTACAGCCCAGCCCGTCATTCCCCACCCCGGGGCTCTGCAGGGAGGAGAGCCCCGCTGGCAGCACTGACTCGTGTGTGCGGAGCCCCACGGCCGCCGGGCAGGGCAGGGCAGGGGCAGAGCATCCCCCAGGGGTGAATCACAGCTCTGGCACCCACCCTGGCACAGAGCAGGGGCAGAGCATCCCCAGGGGTGAATCACAGCTCTGGGGCCAGCTGGCTGCCATCAGCTGCCGCTGCGGAGGACCGGAGCTCCTGGGCTGGACTTTGACATTATTGCAGCCCAGGGAGCCTGGCCAGGTGCCAGAGCCGCCCTGGTTCTGAGCCATTGGGAGCTCCTGCTGCCCGGGTTCTGAGCCATTGGGAGCTCCTGCTGCCCGGGTTCTGAGCCATTGGGAGCTCCTGCTGCCCGGGTTCTGCCCCAGGTTTGCAGCTCCCCGAGAGCTCCCGCAGCCCCGGCTCTCGGCTCAGCCACTCCCAGCTCCAGGGATCGATGCTGAGTTAATCGCTGCAGCATCTTCCAGGAAATTTGCTGGGGCTGCTGCAGGCACGCGTGGGCGGAGAAAAGGCACAGCAGGGACCTGCGGGCACCAGGGCAGGGCAGGCCGTAGCTGCCATCCCGTGTGGAGCCCCCAAAGTCACGCACAAACTCCTGGAGGAGAAAAAAAGAGTGGGCGGGAGACTGAGGAGGGGATGGTGCCCCTGTGCCCCTGAGTTCAGGTGAGACCTCACCTGCACAGACCCCACCTCACCTGTACAGACCCACCCGCACTGACCCCACCCCACCTGCAGAGAGAGACCCTCACCTGTACTGACCCACCTGTACAGACCCACCCGCACTGACCCCACCCCACCTGCAGAGAGAGACCCTCACCTGTACTGACCCACCTGCCCAGAGCCCACCTGCACTGACCCCACCTGCACTGACCCCACCTGCAGAGAGAGACCTTCACCTGCACTGACCCCACCTGCACTGACCCACCTGCACTGACCCACCTGTACTGACCCACCTGCACAGACCCCACCTGTACTGACCCCACCTGTACAGACCCCACCTGTACTGACCCCACCTGTACAGACCCCACCTGCAGAGCTGCCCCAGCACAGGCCGGAGCTGGAGCTGCTGCAGAGCCCAGGGAAGCTCCAGGATGATGCCAGGGATGGAGCAGCTCTGCTGGGAGGAGAGACTGGCACAGCTGGGATTGCCCATCTGGACAGGAGGAGCTTTGGGGTGGGCTTAGTGTGATCTTTCAGGACCTGAAAGGGTCTACAGGAAATGTGGAGAGAGAGAATTGTCAGGGGCTGGGGACAGGACCCAGGGAATGGCTTCAGACTGACCCAGGGCAGGGCTGGATGGGATATTGGGAATGAGGAATTGTCCCTGGCAGGGTGGGCAGGCCCTGACACAGCTGGGGCTGCCCCTGGATCCCTGACAGTGCCCAAGGCCAGGCTGGACACATGGCAGGGGCTGGAATCGATGCTCCCAGAGGAAGAGTCGCTGCTTCTCAGTGCCATTGTTCCTGAACTCGCCCTTTGTGGCTGCTGCCAGTGCAGGGGAGGACCCAAATGCCAGTGCTGAGGCAGCAGGGGCTGTGGAGCGGGCAGGGGGGCAGCAGGCAGGGCTGGAGCCCGAGCAGCGTGGGGAGCTGAGCTGAGGGCTGGCACAGAGCTGGGCACTGTGGGGGTATTGTCCTGCTCCAGCAGCCTGGGAACAGGCCAGGGGTCAGCCCAGGGCTCGGGGAAAAGCGCTTTGGGGAGAGACAGAGAGGTCTGAGCACGCTGTGGAGGCTGCCCCTCAGAGCCAGGCTGTGACCCACTGCTCACCAGGGTTATTCTCCCTGTCTTTAAGGTGCAAGAGTCAAATCCCCCTGGATCCCAGAATAGGGACCCTGCACGGCCTGAGCCCCCTGCAGAGCCTTGCAGCATTATCAGCCTCACCCTTCTGCCCACAGGGCTTTCCCATCACATCCAGCTGAGTTGTGAAGGGAAAAGCCTTGGGAGCTTTGCCCTTCAAAAAAGCTGGGGAGTTTTGCCCCACACGAGTCAGGGTCACCCCTGTGTTAGCTGCTATTCGAGGTGTCCCAAAACCCCAAACCCAGGTTCCCAAGGCAGCCCCAGCCCCACAGGGGCACCAGAGCAGTGCCAGACCCAGGCAGCAGCCCTGGCCAAGGGCAGCAGCACAGCCCCAGTGAGAGAACAGACCCCACAGCTCTCCCAAGGCTCTGCAGAGCCACCCTGACCTTTGGAACCTCCTCACCTGCCTGGGAACAGCTCCCAGGGCTTTGCAGAGCCAGCCCCGACCTTTGGAACCTCCTCACCTGCACCCACACCTGAGCTCCCCTTCCTACTGCAGGGAGAGCAGCACCTGGAGAGCTCCAGCTGGTGAGAGCAGCCCCAGAGCTGCTGGCGAGCAGGATCACCTGAGAGGTGGCTGGGGTGAAACAACACCCTGAGAGAGGCTCCCAGCACCTCAGAACTGTGCTGAAGCCTTTACCCAAATCCCACAGCGAAATGCAGTGACTTGGGCCTTCCACAGCCAGCAAGGAGTGACCTGAGGAGACCTTCCTCACCACCTTCCTCATCATCAGAGACCTTCCTCACCAGCACCCTCATCATCAGAGACCTTCCTCACCACCCTCCACATCATCAGAGACCTTCCTCACCACCCTCCTCATCATCAGAGACCTTTCTCACCAGCACCCTCATCATCAGAGACCTTCCTCACCATCATCGTCATCATCAGAGACCTTCCTCACCAGCACCCTCATCATCATCAGAGACCTTCCTCACCAGCACCCTCATCATCATCAGAGACCTTCCTCACCAGCACCCTCATCATCATCAGAGACCTTCCTCACCAGCACCCTTATCATGCTCCAGAGACCCAGAAATGCAGGGTCAGACCCCAGGGTGCTGCAACCTGCCCTGGGATGAGCAGGGCACTGTGTGCCAGGTCCCTGTGCAGGTGTTCCTGCCTGCCCTGGGATGAGCAGGGCACTGTGTGCCAGGTCCCTATGGGGTTCCTGCCTGCCCTGGGATGAGCAGGGCACTGTGTGCCAGGTCCCTATGGGATCCCTCCTGCCCTGGGATGAGCAGGGCACTGTGTGCCAGGTCCCTATAAGATCCCCACCTGCCTGGGCCCAGCAGCAAACCCTGCAGAGGCTCCCCCTCCCTGAGCCAGGGCCCAGAGCTGCCTGCACACACCCCGAGGGTCCAGGGCCATGTGCTGGGCTGCAATTGGAAGCAGATTCACAAAGAGGGCCTGTGTTCAGGCACCGAGCTATAAATATTCATTTTTGAAAAGGCATAACTGGAAAAATGTCTAAATGTCTATTTTTGCCTCCTCTGCTTCACCCACTCAAAACATTGACATCATACCAAGCTCCTACAGGGGCCAAGTCACTGGGAGAGCTGGAGCAGCCCAGCAGCTCCCAGCACGGAGCTGGGACAGGCAGAAAGCACCTTTGTGTGCTGGGGGACGGAGCAGGGCCTGGCGAGGGCAGGAATGGCAGAGTTTAGAGCTCCTGCAGGAATGGCAGCTTCTCCCTGCCCTGTGATGCCACACCAGTGACTCAGCACAGCCCAGCCCGGGCTGGCCCAGCCCTGCCCTGGCTCTGCTGAGGGCCAGGGCTCCTCCAGGCGGCTTCCAGCACCGTGGGTCAGCCCCAGAGCTCAATCCCAGCACCCTGGCTCAACCCCAGCACCGTGGGTCAGCCCCAGAGCCAGACATGAAGGGGTTTTCTCCAGCAGAATCGTGGCAATGTTTGGGCTGAAGGGACCCTTAAAGCTCCAGCCCCTTGTGATGGGCAGGGACTATCTCCCCAATTCCACCCACCCAAAGCTGAGCTCTTCTAGACAGGACCCCCTTAACCCCCTGTCTGTGGGACAATCCCCCCTCAATTCCACCCACCCCAGAGCCCCCAAAGCTGCCTGAGGACAGGACCCCCTTAACCCCTTGTCTGTGGGACAATTCCCCTCAATTCCCCAAAACCCCAAAGCCCCTGAGCTAGGACAGGATCCCCTGTCTGTGGGACAATATCCTCAGTTCCACCCACCCCAAAGCCAGGACCCCCTGTCTGTGGGACAATCCCAATTCCACCTGGCCCAAAGCCCCCCAGGCTGGGACAGGACCCCGTGTCTGTGGGGCCAGGGAGTCTGAGCAGCAGGGACCCCCAGCACGGGCACAGCTTTGGGGAGGGCTGCAGGGATGGCAGAGCAGCAGCAGCAGCTCCATCCCAGCCTGTCCCTCCTGGGAGGGGGAGCTGGGGCTGATCCTGCCCTGGGCTTGGCACAGCCCCTCTTCAGCAGCCCTGGCACCTGTCCTGGCACTGCTGGCAGCAGGGCAGGGATGCTTCAGCCCAGCCCAGCCCCAGGCGGTGCCCCAGCCCCTGCTGCCCCCTGGGTTCTGTGCCCCAATAACCCTCCCTGTCCAGCTGGGCCCCGAGGACACCTCTGGGGTATTTTGGGGGCTCAGCCTGCCTGGAATACAGAGCTCAGCTGTGCGAGGAGCCCCATGGCACCCCCAGAGCCCCCCAGCCCCAGTTCAGGGTTCTGCAATGCAAGGGAATGTTCCAGAGCAGAGCCCCAGAGCACTGCACTGGTGTGCAAGGGCACGAGTGACACAACCACCACGCTGCCATCTGCACCTCTGGGGAGGCCCCTTTTACCCTCAGCGACAGCAGAACAGCCAACATTTCCCATAAAGTGGAGTTACTGAAAAACTCATTTTGGGAACGGCCAAAGCCAGCAAGTCTGGGGTTTGTTGGGGGTTTGGGTTTTTCTCTCTTTTGCCTTCATTGTGGGTTTTCCCCCTTTGTTCCCACAAGTGCTTTCCAGAACACTTGGTTCCGCCTGTTTCCATTTTACTCTGATTTGTCCTGGAGAAGCAAAGCTTCAGCCTCCACTAAGGACATAATGCATTTCCAACTGTTTTTTAATGATAAAATCACTCCCTGCCTGGGATCCTGCAGAGCCCTGGCTGTTCCTGCAGGCAGCTGCACTGCCAGAACATTGCCACGGTGGCTGCAGGACTCCTGAGCTGCAGGGATGATCCAGCTGCACACAACTGACCCTCTGCACACAACTGACCCTGCTGCAGGGAAAACAAGACCAAAATCTGCTCCTGGGAGGAAGAGGAGAGCAAGGAGCAGCCCATGGCACCTCCATCACCCTGGAGCTGGCCAGGACAGCGCTTCCCACCTGCAGGGAACTGTCGCAGGTGTCCTGGGACCCCTTCCCACAGAGATGTCCTGGACACCTTCCCCCAGAGCCCAGCATGTGTGCAAACCCTTCCACACGCCCAAGAAAAACGGGAATGTTCTCTCAGCCACCTCAGCTGCCGTTCCTGGCTCTCCAGGGATGATCCCAACCTCTTCCTCCACCGTTTCCTGCCACAGAAGTGCCTGTGAATAGCTCTGGCCATCCACCTGAGGCTGAGGAGGAGCAGTGTGGGAATGGTTTAACACCACTAAAGCAGACCTTGGAAAAGGCTCTGTGCAGTCAGGCCAGGGCAGGAGGGGGGCTGTTTGCCTTCCCCCATCCCTCAGCAAGCACAAACTGCTCCCAGCTGCTCCAGCAGCCTCTGCACGGGCAGGGAGGGCTGGCAGCACCCTAGGGGCAATGAGGAATTGGGGAATTTGGGGAGTTGAGAAAATACAGAAATGGGAATTGGGGAATTTGGGAAATGGGGGCCTTCCTGCTCCCTTGGAATGGGGCATGGAGCAGCCAAACCCAGAGCCCTGGCCAGGGGCTCCATCCCATCACCTGGCACACCGTGGGGCTCAGTGGTGCCTCAGCCCCAGCCCTGTCCCCAGGGGTGACAGTGACCCTGTCACAGGCAGACACAGCCCCTGGGCCCCCTGGCTCTGTCCCAGCCCTTAGCAGGGAGGCAGCATTTGGCCACGTCCCTTTCCATGATCCCCCAGACAAAGCCCCAGGGAAGGGTTGGAAAGGGAGCTCCATTTATTTATTTACGTATTTATTTGCTTTTATTTATCCCCAGCTCCGTGGCTCGTGACCAGCCCTGAGGGCCTCTCCTGAGCACGGGGCTCGTGACATGCTGCAGGCACAGTGAGAGGAACCCGGCTCAAAATAGGACAAGGAACAAATTTATTTATCCAGCCCAGAAAGTGGTAGTTTCTCTCTCTCTTTTTTCTTTTTTTTTTTTTGCCACATTTTCTCATTCTTCACATTCTTTCCCTGCAGAAACCAAACACCCTTTCCCAAAGCCCTCAGCAGCCAAGTGGCACCGGTCCCACAGCAGCCAAACTCCCAGGAGCTGCACAGCAGGAACCACACACTGGATGCAGCAGAAAATACTCAGGACTCTCAGAGAAGTTGTTTATAACTCCAGCAGAGTTTTCCAGGACAAACGACTTCCTCAAGCAAATTTAATTTTGATAGCAAGAAAAGGGCCATTTTTTTCCCCACCACCACAAGTTAAATATTTTATTTCAAATGCAGAGCTGTGGTTTGCTCCAGACCTGTGAGCAGAGATCAGGATGCAAATTTAATTTCAACACCAAAAAAGGGTCATTTTTTTTTTCCCACCATCGCAAGTTAAATATTTTATTTCAAATGCAGAGCTGTGGTTTGCTCCATGCAGGAGCAGAGACCAGGATGCATTTCCACCCCCTTCTGCTTCCATTCCAATCAACCTTTTAGGAAAAGACTCCAAAAGCTCAGTGCTGCTTGCAGGGAGGTTTAATGAGTCTGGAGAGTGCTCAGGAGCAGTCATAAACTCAGGAGCATCTTCCTCCTCTCCTCGGCCTCAGGGTCACTCCCTGTGGCTGGGGCAGGCAGGGCTGCTCGGGGGCAGGATGCTCCGGGGAGGTTTTCTGGCAAAAATGATCCTGTGGAGGTTTCCTGGCAGAGATGATCGTGTGGCGGTTTTCTGGCAAAGAGGATCATGTGGCAGTTTTCTGGCAAAGATGATCATGTGCTGGTTTCTGGCAGAGATGGTCATGGGGAGGTTTTCTCGCAAAGATGGTCATGGGGAGGTTTTCTGGCAAAGAGGGCGATGTGGAGGTTTTCTGTCAGAGATGATCATTTGGAGATTTCCTGGCAAGGATGGCCATGTGGCGGTTTTCTGGCAAAGATGATCATTTGGAGAGTTCCTGGCAAAGAGGATCCTGTGCAGATTTCCTGGCAAAGATGATCATGTGGCGGTTTTGGTTTTCTGGCAAGGATGATCATGGGAGGTTTCCTGGCAAAGCTGATCCTGTGGGGGTTTTCTGGCAAAGAGGATCATGTGCAGGTTTTCTAGATAAATGATCATGGGAGGTTTTCTGTCAGAGATATCATGTGTTGGTTTTCTGGCGAAGAGGATCATGTGGCGGTTTTCTGGCAAGGATGGTCATGTGTTGGTTTTCTGGCAAGGATGATCATTGGAGGTTTCCTGGCAAAGCTGATCCTGTGTTAGTTTTCTGGCAAGGATGACCATGGGAGGTGTCCTGGCAAAGCTGATCCTGTGCAGGTCTCCTGGCGAAGATGATCGTGTGGCAGAGCGCGGGCGGTGCCGGGGCGCGCCGGTGCCGGGGCGGTGCCAGGGGACGCTTCAGGGCCGGAGCAGGGCCGGGAGCAGGGCCGGGAGCGGGTCTGGGCTCGGAGCGGGGCCGGTACCAGTGCGGGGCCGGGTGCGGGTGCAGCTCCGGGGCAGCCCGGCCCGGCCCGTCCTGCTGCCGCAGCCACCGCACCAGCGGGCCCGTGTGGGTCACGTAGGCGGGCCCGGGCGGCTCCCGGGGGATCAGAGCGCTGGGCAGCCCCACGTTGGGCGAGGGCAGCACATCCTCTGCGGGAAGAACCCAAAAACACCGCCTGAGAGCACTGCCCGGCGCTGCCCGCCCCGGCAGGGGCACCCAGGAGCCCTTGGTGGCACCAGGGACCTGCAGGGGTGGCTTTGCTGTGGCCAAGGGACAGCACCGAGGGACAGCTACATGGAGAGCCAAATGATCCATGGAAGAAAGGGCTGCTGGGCATCAGAGATGTCCCAGCTCCACGTGAGGAGGCTGGCTGGGCTCACACATCCAGGACAGCAGGACAGGCTGCTGTGCTATTTAGTCCTGGATAAACACTGCCACTCACGGACATTCCCGAAGTTTCCAGAGGGCCTCAGGCTCAGCTGCAGAGCCCAACTGCCACAGCATCACCTCACAGGGCAATAAAGGGGTTGTACACTTTCCTAAATGGTAATAAAGCAATGATGGAGAACATCCCCAGGCTGGGTTTTTGATGGTGTGGGAATTTTGGTGTAGGGGAAAGTTTGTATACCAGCAGCTGAATTTTCCTGTGTGGTTGTGGGTGCTAAGAACCCAGACAAGGTCACAAGATCTCCCAAAGTTCCCATGCTGGAGACCTGAGACAGAGGCAGATGCAAATCCCAGACATTTCTCCTGTGACCTTCTCTCTAACCCTTCCCAAAGCAGAAATGCTGAAGGAGCGACAGGGGAGGACACACAGACATTCCTGCCTGCAGGGACGGGGTCCAGCAGCTCTCCCTGTGTCACATCCTGGGAAAGCCCCACAGAAGTGATTCCTTCACACCCTGAGCGTGACAGGAGAGCCCTGGGAGCAAGGACGGGAATGCAAAGCACTGCAGAGAGGATGCCAGGGGAAAGCCCAGAGCTGACAACATCCCAGAGCAGAGTGAGCTGGGCTCATCAGCCACACTTGGTTATTTACAGCCTGTGCTTGGCTACTGGCCTGGAAGTGACTCCAGAGGCCGGGGAAAAAGGGCTCCAGGACATCCCTGGGAATGCTCTGAGCACGAGCTGCTCTCCCTGCAGCACCTACCAGCCAGAGCTGGCCCTGCCCTGCCCTGCCCGGGGCTCTCCTGGAGCTGCCCACACCAGGGATCAGGGATCAGGAGCTGTCCTGTTGTGGAAGATGAAACAGGAAAGCCTTATCAATATGATTGCCTGGCAAAAGATTTTGAGAATATAGAAACTATAAGCGAGATTGAAATGAAAGCAAGCTTTGAGATCCCTTAGTTACTGAACAACTGGAAAACAATGGTGTGGCTGTGCTGAAAGTAATCCCCTTTTGATGGAACAACACCCTCTGCTTGCAGACAGGCCCAAGGCTCAGAGCAGACCCTGCCAGCTTGGCAGAAGGGGCCCAAAGAGGAGTTTTTAGGGTTTGAAATGTAACACAGTATGGTAATGTAATGATTCTTATAGGCTGTATGGAAATGCTGTAGGATTTGTATCTTGTGCTAGATTGATTAGTGAGAATTAGAATACTCAGCACAGAAGAAGATTTATTGTATTGTAATGGGAATTTCACTCTCTTACTCCTTTTACTCTCTTATGCTTTTACTCTCTCATCCTCTCTCCCCCTCTCTTCTCTCAGGCCTGCTCTGAGCTGTGACTGGCAGCTCCCAGCAGGGCCCTGCACCCAGGCTCTTTGCAATAAACCCCAAGTTCCAGACCTGGCTGCAGAGATCTCTTGTCTGCGTCCCAACCGTGCTGCCCCTGACGCCCCTACAGAGAGAGTCCCTGCCACGGCAGGGGTGGACAGGGTGAGCTTTAAGGTCCCTTCCAACCCGAACCAGTCTGAGATTCTCTGCCCCAGCCCAAACCTGAAGCAAAAAGGCTCCTTTGTGCTGCCCCCTGCATCCAGCTGTGCTCAGAGCAGAGTCAGCACTCCCCAGGCTGCTCCCCCTGCTCTGGCACAGCAGCCCAGGCTCAGCCCAGCCAGGCTGTAAATCAGCCCCAGGCTGGGGGGATCCACTGGAGCCCCTTTGCAGGGCAGGGTGTGAGGAGCCCCTGCTCAAACAACAGCCCTTTTGTGATGCTGAGAATGGGCAAACCCAACGTTTTATAGCTCGTGATGGAATTATGGTTTGTGGGAGAGTGGGGACACGCGTGGCCACTTCAAATCCAAATTAATGCTGCTACAAGTCATTGACAGGCAGAGTCCCCACTATTTTAACACCATCCAAAAAGGCACCACCAAAGACAGGAGCACACAGAAACATCATCACACAGGGAGCACAGCTCCTCCTAATCAGCCAGAGCTTAAAACACATGCTGAGATCTGCTCAGGCTTCCCCCAACTTCCAGACATAATTTATCCATTCACCTCATCAGCAGGCTGTGCTGCATCCCTGCCATTGTGTGAGGCTTCACCTGGCTCATTTGCTCTGCCTTTTCATGAGGGGAATAAAACAAAACCTGAGCCCAAGCCCTGGGCTGAACCTGGCTCAGTAAAGCTGTGCCTGGTGGTGCTGAGCAGGGCTCAGAGAGCACAGAGGCTGCCCTGCTGCCATCACCCTGGGCAGGGCAGGGGAAATCTCTGCCCAGGGAAGGAGGGAGGGAGGGAGGGAGGGAGGCTTTGCTGAGAGCACAGAGCACCCACAGGCCCTGTGCCTCACCCAGCCCTGTGCTCCTGCTGCAGCCCAGGGGCTCAGCCCTCAGAGCTGCTGGCACTGGGACAGGTTTCACACCCTTATATTTAGAGAGCCCTGCCTGACAAACAGCCAGAGCTGTCGCCTGTAAATCAGGGAGCTCTGACAGGGCCAGGGCAAGCCGTGAAAGCAAATGGGGGAAATGAAATTACAGCCTGCAGAGGGACCTCTGCAAAGAATAGGCTTTTATTTTCTGTTCCTAAAGTCCACAATCATTACAAATATTCCTCCCTCGGTTCTTTCATTTGTTTTTAGGGCAGCCCCTGCTGTCAGGCCCTGGGCCGCCTCAGCTTCCCACATTCCTGGCTGGGGTGGCCTGGCCTGCAGGAGCTGACACATCCAGGGCTGGGCAGGGGATTCCACTGGGGCTCCCCATGGCCAGGGGGGCAGGAGCAGCCTGGGCACTCACAGGTCCCTGCAGCCCCCCCAGACCCAGGGACAGGGTCCCTGCAGCCCCTCCAGGCCCAAGGTCCTGCCTGGGGTACAGATCCCAGCACTCACGAGCCCTGGGGTGGAGGTGGCACTGTGGGATCCATGGCTGGAGCCAGCCCTAAAGGCCTTTCCAGCACTAATGACCCTACAATCTCCCACTGACTCAGGGTTTTCATTGACACTGAAACATGTCAAACAAGCAAGCAGAAGCACAGAAACCCTGGAGCACCCTGTGAGGAAGCACCAGCTGAAGTCTCCCTGCCCCAAAGCCTGGGGGCCAGGAAGGCACTTTGGGAGCCTCCTCATGCTGCATTTCACCTGCTGAGCCTCAGCACAGACTTCCTGCCCCCCAGGCTCCATCCAAGGGTTCTCCAGCCTCTGAGTACAGCAAAATGAGCAGAACCAAGTGCTCCTCTGCCAGAATTCGGAATTCAGCCCTTCCTTGTCCTGTACAACCCCACAGCACTCTGCTCCCATCTCCAGCAGGATTTTAATTTGACCCTCAGCACAAAGATGGAACAGCAATTACAAAATCAACTGCTGGGAACCAAATCAAGCTGATGAAAGGATAAGAGCAACAAAAATCCCCTTTATTCATTCATCTGGTTGTGCTGTTTGAAGCTGTCCATGAGCAGCTCCGAGCCAAGCTCCTCCCTGTGTGTGAGAGGGAGATGGAAAGAGAGGATGAAGGCTCTGAAAGGGGAGGAGCAGGAACACAGCCACACAAGAGGCAGCAGGGCAGATTTGGGAAGTCAGGATCCTGTGACAGATTCCAGGGAAGGTGAAAAACCTCATCTAGGTGCAGGGGCTGCAGTGAAAAGCCAACAGAGGAACAAATAGCTCAACAAGTATTCTGTTCCTGCTTATCCCAGGGCAGGCTTGATCCAGCACCAGGGGAGTGGACAAGGGCCCATCCAGGGCCCTCAGGGAGCTTTGCATGCACTGGGCACCGAGCCAGGGGCTCACTGGGGGGATGATTGGCCACAGTCCCACCCAGGCCAGGGCACCACACTCCCAAACACTTCCCAGCAGGGTCTGAGGTGGGAATGAATCCCTGGGGATCACAGCCCCCTCACTTCTCCAGGGCAGCACTGCCCTCACCCAGCCCAGGAGCCATGTTCAGATCGTGGGAGCACCCCCAAAAACAGCCACAGTGTGGGGGATCCCCCAGCAGCAGAAGAGGCAGCAGAGCATCCCCAGCTTGCTGGGACACTGCTGGGACAGGCGGCAGCCAAGGCACAGCTGGGAACCTGAGCAATACCCACGGCAGTGCTGCTGCCTCTGCTGTCAGCCCTGATTAATACCCACGGCAGTGCTGCTGTTTTCAGCCCCAATCAATACTCACAGCAGTGCAATAACCCTGATCAATACCCACAGCAGTGCAATAACCCTGATCAATACCCACAGCAGTGCAATAACCCTGATCAATACCCACAGCAGTGCTGCTGGCTCTCCTGTCAGCTCCTGATCAATACCCACAGCAGTGCTGCTGCCTCTGCTGTCAGCCCTGATTAATACCCACGGCAGTGCTGCTGTTTTCAGCCCCAATCAATACCCACACCAGTGCAATAACCCTGATCAATACCCACAGCAGTGCAATAACCCTGATCAATACCCACAGCAGTGCTGCTGCCTCTGCTGTCAGCTCCTGATCAATACCCAAGGCAGTGCAATAACCCTGATCCATACCCACAGCAGTGCAATAACCCTGAGCAACAAGCCCAGCAGTGCTGCTGCCCCTGCTGTCAGCCCAGCTCTGCTCTCTCTGCAGACACCATCAGCCCTGTCTGCTCTCCTGCCCTGTTCCTTTCACAGAGAGCAAGAGATCGCACACACCCACACCGGGAAGGTGGGCTCAGGACACAGACCCCTGGTGCTACACCCCAAATGCTCCAGCACCCCACAAACACCCCCAGGAGGGCAAGGGCAGCCCCTCAGCTACTGCTGCTGCTCCTGGGGAAGGCACCAGGGCAGGGGGAGCCCGGGGCAGTGTGGGGGATGCCCAGGGCAGGATGGGGATGCCCGGGGCAGGCACCCAGGGATGCCCCAGCTGGAGCAAAGGCAGCCCCTGGGCCAGGCTGGTGTGAGCAGGGGCATTGACCAGGCTCTGCTGCTTCAGTCAGTCCAGATCTGTGAGGAAGAGCTCGTCCCTGCTGGCAGACAAGCAGCAGAGCCTGGAATTAAACCCTGCTCCCCAAGCCCAGCTTTGGTCACCTTCCCTGGACTCCCTGGCTGGGAGATGGGCACCAGGGCTGTGTCCATCCCCCAGGAGTCACGGGCTAGAGGAACCACCAGAGCCCAGAAACCCCAGAGAAAGTGCTTGTTTATGTGAAAGCACAAGGAGGCAAATAGTTGACATTAAGCTTTTGGGGAGGCTGTGGGACTGGGCTGTTCCTTTCAGCCCTCACACAAAGGGCCCCTTTTTGTCTGGCTGTAAAACAGAAACCATATTGAAGGGTCTGTGGAATTTCTGGGCATTTTTCCCCCGGGGAGACACAGCGCCCTGCACTCCAATGCAGATGAGGCAGGATGCAAAGGCCAAGATGCTCAGAAGTGGCTCCACATCTGCCTCCTGCCACCCAGAATCCTGCCCCCCAAAGCCTCAGTGCCCCAGCAGGCTCAGGGCAGAGCCTGGGGGTGCCCCAGGGCTCCCAGAGCTGGAGATGCTGCAGGGAGACCATGCTGAGCCCCAGGGACAGGAGCCCTTTGGAAAGGACAGCAGCTCCAGCCTGCACCCAGCCCTGCTGATGCTGCAGAGTGCTGGGACTGCTCCTCCCGAGGTCCCCAGCTGCCCCCAGGGGTGACACCGCCCTCAGCCCCTCCTGTCCCAGCAGGGCCCAGGCTGTGCTGCTGCTCCAGCAGGGCTGGGGACACCTCCCGGTTTCACTGGGGCAATCCCACACCGCAGCTCTGCCCCAGAGCTGTTTCTGGGCTGGCCTGAGCCCTTTGGGACAGCAAACTGCCAGGGATCCCCATCCTCAGGGCAGGATTCCCTCCTGAAGGAGCTCAGAGGATCCAGGTCCCACCAACGCCAAGGCTGCTGTGGCTCTGTACAGAGGTTTCCCCTCCTCAGCACCAGGGGACAAACAGCAGCGCCTTTCCTTTCCTTTCCTGAAATTTCATTTCATTTCCTGGAATTTCCTTTCCCTTCTCCTGGAGCCCCAGCCCCACTCCAGGGGCAGGAGGGCAGCTCAGGCCAGCCCTGGTGCCAGGACGGCTGACCCAGGACACAAAGGGGACAGAGGGGAGACACAGAGCCCCGCTGTCCCCCCCGAGCTGTCCCACCACCCGCCCCTCCGGGCAGCGAGGGCAGCACGGCAATGTCCCCCCATGAGAACGGTGGCGCTCTGGGGAGGCCGGGGAGCCCAGAGCACATCCACAGCTCCATCTGATGGAAACATCTGGAAAGCAGCCGGGCCCAGCCCAACGGGGCTCCCCATGGCAGGGGGAGCAGCCTCGGCCCCCCCAGGGCAGGGGCTCTGCTGGGAACCACAGCCAGGGACCCCCAGGATCACCCAGTGCAGCCCCTGGCCCTGCACAGACCCCAAAATACCCCCATCCATCCCAGAGTGTCCAAAGGCTGGAAACCACAGGCAGGATCACCCAGTGCAGCCCCTGGCCCTGCACAGACCCCCAACAATCTCACCCTGGCCATCCCTGGGTGTCCAAAGGCTGGAAACCACAGCCAGGGAATGGCCTGAGCTGGAGGCACCCCCAGGATCACCCAGCCCAACCCCTGACTCTGGCCAGACCGCCCAGCAATTCCCCCTGTCCATAGGCTGGGAACCACAGCCAGGGACCCCCAGCATTACCCAGTGCAGCCCCCGACCCTGCCCAGACCCCAACAACCCCACCCTGTCCATCCCTGCGTGTCCAAAGGCTCCTGGAGCTCTGGCAGCCTCGGGGCTGTGCCCATTCCCTGCAGTGCCCAGCAGGTTTTCAATAACAAAATGGAGACTCTTCTGCTTTATGGTTTTTCCTGCTTTCACTAAAATCCTGCTCTCTAAAATGGGAAAAGGATTTCTGTGTGAAGGCACTCATGAGGAGACATCCAACCCCAACAGCTAAAATGAGTGGAGCTGGCTGAAAAGGAGCTGGGGAGAAAAAGCTCCAGCCTGAAAGGATTTTGCTGGAATAAATCTACTTCTGAGAGCTGCTGACTTTCTGACAAGATGAGAAACTGGAAAACATCCACTCTGCATCAAAAACGTGTTCAGGCAAGAGAACAGAAAATCTCACTTTTCAGTGAAAACAATCCCTGCAGATGGAAAACTCGCCCTGTTTGTTTTCACCCTGCCATGAAATCCCCCTCAGCACGGGAACCATTGCCAGGCAGCGCCTGCAGCACGTGGGTGAGAGGAGCAGGGACAGGACAAGTGACACCAGGACATTCCAGGCACAGGGCTGGGCTGTTCCTGCTCATCCCGGCCTCACACGCTCTCAGCCTGGCCCCTGCTGGGCTCAGCCCCTGCAGCTGCAGCCGGGAGATGTCACTGCCCAAACATCTCCTGAGCTCTGGGCCAGCAGCATCGCTCCAGGGCACAATTCCCTGCCCCAGGCAGCTCCAGGCTCCTGATTTTGCTGCACTTAGTGTTTCAAACCCCAGCCCTGACCCTCTGAAATCAAAGATCCATGGAATTCAGCTGGAAAAGCCCCAAGATCACCAGGTCCAGCCACTCCCTCAGCACTGCCAAGGCCACCCCCACGCCCTGTCCCCAAGTGTCACATCCAGAACTTCTAAACCAGAGGGATGGGGACACAGCTGGCCTGGGCAGGCTGTTCATGGGGCAGAGAGGGGGCACAGGGCCATGCCCAGCACCCAGCCCTTGTCCATGGGGCAGAGAGGGGGCACAGGGCCGTGCCCAGCACCCAGCCCTTGTCCATGGCACAGAGAGGGGGCACAGGGCTGTGCCCAACACCCAGCCCTTGTCCATGGCACAGAGAGGGGGCACAGGGCCGTGCCCAGCACCCAGCCCTTGTCCATGGGGCAGAGAGGGGGCACAGGGCTGTGCCCAGCACCCAGCCCTGCCCCACCCCGCGTTCCCAGGAGGGGCCCCTGGACACAAACTGTCCCGGACACCTCGGGCAGGGCAGGGACAGCAGCTGCTCTGAGCAGGAGATGCTGCAGGGCTGGGACACCTCCCTGCCATGCCAGAAATGTGAGACAGGAACATTCAGTGTCCAACCAGCTCTGGCTCTGTTTGTGCAATTCCCCTTCCCCGGCCAGGAGCCTCCCCCTGCCCAGCCCGTCGTTCCTGCGCAGCAAACAGCAGGGCAGGAAAGGAAACCCTGCCCAGACCCACCAAATCTAACCCAGGCAGGGCTGGGGCACAGAGCCTGGCCTGCACACGGGTTATCCCTGGGGCTGTCACATTCATGGTTTCATTAAACGCTCTTCTGCAGTGCTGCAGCTGCACCAGTCCCTCCCTTCTGTTACGATCCCCCCCTGCCCCACTGCACAGATCCCCCCCCCCCCAGACCTGGGCTGTCCAGAGCAGCAGCTGCCATGAGGATAAATATAAAATTTACAAAAAAATTTTTGTAAAAATAAAATTTACAGTGATTTTTTGGTAAAAATTTATTTTTATCCTCATGTACAGCAGCTGCACAGAAGGATAAAAATAAAACTTACACATCCAGGGAAGAAATTCCCTGCAGGAGTTGTGGTTGCTGAGTTCTGGTGGGGGCTGTGTGTTTTTGGGAGCCTCCCTGAACGACCTGAGTGATCCGAGGTCGGGATGACATCACTTTCCTACTCCCTGTCCCTGTGGGTGTCACACACCCCAGACCCATCCATTCATGCCAGAGAGGGAAGGACAGGCCTGGATTGCTTTGGGAACGTCCCAGAGGCAGCAGAGTCCTGTCCTGGCCCATCCATTCATGCCAGAGAGGGAAGGACAGGCCTGGACTGCTTTGGGAACGTCCCAGAGGCAGCAGAGCCCTGGCCTGGAGGCTGCAGGAGTCCTGTCCCAGGGCAGCTGGGCTCTGTGCCTGAGCAGCCCTGCCCTGGCCCAGCCTCTGCCCTGCCATCCCCAGCTGGAGGGCTCTGTGAACAGCTCTGTCATCAGGCAGCACTCAGAGCACTCTGCCACCACTTGTGTCAGCACTCTGTGACCCTTTCTGTATTTGCCACCAGCAGCAGCTTTCTGTCAGCCCCAGCCTCACTGAGCACAGGAAACTCCCCCCATTTCACCCCACGGCTCACCAGAAGGGGAACCAGCACTGCCAGGGTCCTGCAGCACACCCAGAGGAGCTTTGTGGTGATTTCTGTGGAGCGTTCTCCCTCCCGCCCAGAGGAGAGGCTGTGCACAGGCTGCTCCATCAGCCCTGGACACACCAGGAGCTGCTGGGGACAGAGGGGCAGCAGGGCATGGATGGCACATGGAGACCCTCAGGTCAGCCACCCACAGTGAAACCCACACTCTGCTCCTCTACAAGAGCTGTGCTTGCCCTTTGCTGCATCCCTCACACGTTCCTGCACGGAAATTGGATGGGATTTCCAGGAGACACTGATACCAGAGGAGCCTGGGCACAGGAGCACAGGGGTCCCAGAAACAGGAGTGTCCTCCATGGGACAGTCACCACAGCACTGTCCAGTGTCCTCCCCAGGACAATCCCAGCACTGTCCTCCTTTCCTGAGCTGTGCTCAAGGAAATCCCTGCCTGGAGAACAGCTCAGCTCTCCTCTGCTCTCCCCAGCTCAGCCTTTTCTCCATTGCACAGGACATGAAGTGGGAATCAGAACGATCTTCCCAGGGGCAAGGAAGGCAAAGTTCAAGCACAGTCACACTGAGTGCCCCCCCTGCCCGCCCTGCCCTTCCCTGAGCTGCAGGAAAGGGATGTCTCGGATTAACACTCCATAAAGATTCCATAAAGGATCCCAAAAACAGAGGCACCCTCAAATGAAAGCACAGACCACTATGTCCAAGAGCATCCAGAGATTGTTCCTGCCAACAGCGACACACCCTTGGCAGGAGTTTCCCCAGCAAAAGGTTAATCCCCTCCAAATACTGGTTTTCTTTTGCAGAGGAAAGTCCTGCCCGAGCCATCAGGCACAGCCAGGCCCTCACCTGTGGGACTGCCCCACACAAGAGCCATTTAACACCCCAAATCACCCATTGGGTCCCAGATACTCCACAGCCAGGGGAGCCAGATCGGGGCATTTGGATCCAATTAGTTTCCCCAATCTGCCCTGAAAGCCAGCCAGGGCTGGGGCTGCTCCAGCTGCGCACATGGCCTGGAGCAGGAGAAGCACAAGTCCCTCAGAACATCCTCTCCAGCCTGGATTTCCCAATAGTGCTGCTCCTCTCTCCAAGAGAAAAATCACCCCACTGAAGTTTTCCTGCTCAGCACAAGTGATCCCTCCTCCCTGCAGCAACCTCTGTCTGCTCTCCCAGCCCTGAACCACCAAACCCCTTTGGAAACCCTCAAGCAGAGCCTATGGGCGAGACAGAATAAAATTCCTATAAAATTCCTGATGTTCTGGTTTTTGTGCTGCTGAGAGCAGAGAAAGCCCAAGCTGCAGAAAGGCTTCCAGCTCCCCCAGCCGCCTCCTGTGCTGCAGGAGCTGCTCCTCTGCCACATCCCAGCTGCAGGAGCCAGGGCTGGCAGGAGCAGAAGTGTCTGCAGAGCCTTGAATTGGGATCCCTTTCCATGGGGCAGATACACCAAGCATGAGGTGACACAGAAAGGGCAAAGAAGAAGCAGGAGCATTCCCATTCCCTGGCTGGGGGAATCAGGGAGGTTTGTGAAGCCCATCAGGGTCTTTCTTTGGGAAGGGATGCGAGGATCTGGCCCAAACCCGTGGGGAAGGGCCCAGATCCCCAGTGCTGCCCCAGAGAAGGAGCAGGGCTGCTCTGGGTGGGCAGGGGGGACTCTGGAGGGTCCCACACCCACCTGCCTGCAGTGGCCACCTAGGGGAATCCAGAGCAGCTCCAGGCTGCCCTAGGAGCGGGGAATGGCAGTGGGAGCACCTCAGCCCCTGTGTAATGGCACCTCCTGGCTGTTCCTGTGCTCTATGAGAGCAGAGAGCAGGCATTGCCTTCAGCCAGGGCTGCACCAAGAGCAGAGAGCAGGCATTCCCTCGGCCTCAGCCCCCATATCACAGCACTCCTGGCTGTTCCTGTGCTCTGTGAACACCACCAGAGCAGAAAATAGACATTCCTGTCAGCCAGGGCTGCGCCAAGAGCAGAGAGCAGGCATTCCCTCGGCCTCAGCCCCTGTGCCACGGCACTCCTGGCTGTTCTTGTGCTCTGTGAATGCAGAGAGCTGACATTCCTCTCAGCCAGGGCTGCACGGAACCCACCAGAGCAGAGAGAAGACATTCCCCTCAATCCTGGCTGCACAGAACCACCAGAGCACACATGCTCCTCTCACCAAGGCTGCACTGAGCCCCCGGCCCCAGCCCTGGCCACAGAGGCACAGGAGGAAGCGAGGGGCCCGGGCTTCTCCAGCAGGTCCCAGTCCAACATCTGCTTTCCATGTTCCCCTGGCCGTGCTCCAGGTGCACGCAGCACGCTGCTGTCTGTCTGTCTGTACACAGCAGGGCCCTCTGTCTGCTCCAGCACCTCTGTCTGCCCACGGACCCGCAAACCTGGGAGGGGGCACGGAGCAGCTCCCTGAGGGACACACACCCCATGCCCTGGGACACCTGAGGGGGCAGAACAGCTGCTGTGAGCAGGAGGGACCCTGCCATGGGGCTGGGAACAGCTCAGCCCCACAGGTACAGCCCAAACAGCTCAAACCCCACAGGCACAGCCCAGCAGGGTCACACAGGGCTGGGAACAGCTCAAACCCCACAGACACAGCCCAGCAGGGCTGGGAACAGCTCAAACCCCACAGACACAGCCCAGCAGGGCTGGGAACAGCTCAAACCCCACAGACACAGCCCAGCAGGGCCACTAGGGGCTGGGAACAGCTCAAACCCCACAGGTGGAGTCCAAAACCCACAGGTACAGCTCAGCCCGGGCACCTGGGACTGGGAACAACTCAAACCTCACAGGTACAGCTCAAACCCCACAGGTACAGCCCAGCAGGGCCACTAGGGGCTGGGAACAGCCCAAACCCCACAGGGACATCCACGTGCAGGGAAAATCAAACTGCCCAGGATTAAATCACAGATTCCGTGATCGCTTCACTGTGCCACGGAGTCGCTTCCCACGCGAGGGAAGGCACCGCACACCCTGCAGAGGATGTTCCACACGCCAAATTCAATGTTCGCCACTGAAACACCCCGGAAATCATTTCGGGTTCACCCGGTGCGAGCACAGACTCCCTGCCCGAGCAGCCGAGACAAACGAGGCGCTAACGGCTGCAATTAGGCACTAATTGACATCAATTACCCGCAATCAGGGAGAGGAAAGTTACACCTGGGGCAGCGAACTGCCACAGGAACTTCGAATTGAGGATTGCTTTAGTGGTGCGCTGCCTGAAACGAAATCCGAGTGCTTCCCGATATTCCAGGGAATACATCCCACATTCACCAAAACCCTGACTCCCCTGGGAGCTGCGGAATTACCGACCCGAGAGCTTCCCGCGGGGCTGGAGACACGCAGGGCAGCAGAACCGAGGGAAACACCGACCCCTCAGCCTGGCACGGCACAAACCATCTCCACCTGCAGCCAGGAGCTGAGATTCAGGATTATCAGTAAAAACGCCCCAAAGTTTAGCAGGGAAGCAGCGAGAGGACAATGCCCAGGCTGGGGGATGCTCTGGTCTCACCCTGCCCATCCCCCGTGCCCATCGCTACCCTCACCTGGCTTCAGCCCCTCGAAGATGCTGAGCCGAGGCTTTTCCATCCACGTCAAGTGGTCAAACGCATCCTCCTCGGACGGCTCCAGGATTTTCTTTAAAAAGCTCGCCATGTGTCTCACGGAATCTGCAGGGGGGTACAAAACAGACGAGTCAGTGTTGGGCTGTGCGGCCACGAGGTTTTTCCCTTCGGGACAGGTCAGCAGTGTGTGAAGAGTCGCCACGAAGGGGCAATGTCCATAGAGGAGATGGAGCGTGCAGCTTTACTGGATTTAAGGGAGAGTCCACTGGGCCCCAACCTGTGAGGTCTCCCCGAGGTTTTGGGGGCGCAGCCTCCTTTTATCCCCAGTTCCCAGCCTTGTGTCGCCCTCTTCTGTTCCCCTCGGCTCTGGGAAGGTGCAGCCCTCCTAAACTGTCCTCCCCACATCCCCCCTGGACACCTGTGAACAGCTCCCCCAAATCCGGGGAGCCCGGGCTGCCTGGGATGTGCAGTGCCTTTGCACGGACCCTTCTGTCCCTTCCCCTGGAGTTCAGAGGGTCAGACTCGCTGGGTTTGTTACCAGCCCTGGCAGTGAGGCCAGCAGGGACACCAGGACCTGTCCCAGGGACACCAGAGACACCAAGGGCCCATTTCTCCCAAAGACCCCTGGAGCAGTACAGAACCGGCACCAGCCGTGTTCTGTCACTCGCCTGCCTGGCTTGGGAGCGCAGCTGAGCCCCAGGAAAGCCCTGGAGCCTCCCGTGGGTATTGGATGCTACAAACAGAGCTCAGGGCTCTGGAAAGCACAGCCAGGTGGCAAAGTCACCTCTCTAAAGAAAAGCCAGGGTTGGGGCTGGTGATGGATATTTCAGCCCCATCCTCCTTAAACCCGAGCTATGAAGGGAAATTCCCAGTCTGTGCAGTCAGGAGCCGTGCTGGGAGCCACAGTCGCACACAGCCTGGCTGCAGTGGGGTGTGAGATGCTGCTGGACACGGGGACAGCTGGGCTGGGAGCTGGGCAGGGGCCACAGGCCGGGCTGCAGGCACTCCCTGGGGCTCCCTTCTCATGCCCTCTGTGTCTCTGCCCGGTCTCCGCTGCCCCGGCTCAGCTGCCCGCTCCAGTCTCCGGATGCCAGCCTGTGCCAGCCCCCATCTCCCCCCGTACCTGGATGCCGCAGCCGAGCACGGGGCAGGGCAGCGGCCGCTGGAACCCAGGGCCGGGACACGCCCAGAAACGCGGCCGGTGCCGGGCGCCGGTGACAGCACAAAGCGCCCCCGGCCCCGTTACAGGGGGAGGGCACAGCCAGCCCAGCCCCCCTTATCCCCCAGAGCCACCCCTCAGTCAGTGCCACCAGCTGAGCTCGGCCCCAGACACCCCGCACACCCTAAAAGGGTTTTTAAGGTGTTGGTCTCCTTTGCTGGGCTCCAGCTGGGTCAGCCAGGTGCTCTGGAGGCTCCCAGGGCACGGGCACTCGGTGCTCCCCGCTCATTTCCTTAGGAAACCAGCCGAAAATCAGCCTGGCTGTCTCTGTTGTCCTGCGCACGGCCGCGGTACAGCCTCCTCTGTCTGTCCAAGTGTTTCTGTCCCTCTCCACCAGGATGTGCCTTTCCTGGGCAGCTGACACAAACCCTACAGGAATCCCCAGTGTGGGTACCGTGTCCTGGGTCCTATAAAAGCTGCTCCTTGGTCCTAACCATGGAATAACAGCCCAGGTGCTGCTGCTGGCCTGGCTCTGAGCCCATGCCCGGGGTTCTGTCCCTGCAGAGGGGGCAGAGCAGCCCTGGCACTGCCACGGGCACGGCCCTGGTCAGTGCTGCTGTGTCACCTCACAGGCCCTTCTGAACATTCTGCTTTTATCTCCTCGTGTTGTAAAAGCCTCCAGCCCAGCCCCAGGAGCTGCAGCTGGGTTCAGGGCAGATCCCACCCTGCACAGAAGATCCACAGGGGGCGAGGCTTTGGAAGAGCAGGAATGGGGTTACCTCATGGAGCCTTTCTGCACAAAGCCTTGGGGAGCTCGTGATCCCTCCCAGAGCTTCCACTTTCCTTTTTACAACACACTGGAGCTTGTGATCCCTCTCAGAGCTTCCAGTTTGCTTTTTACAAGAAAAACTGGAGTTTGTGATCCCTCCCAGAGCTCCCAGTTCGCTCCTTAGGAGAAGTGGCAGGAGGAGCCCGGTCACCAGGGAATTCCGGGGATTCCATCCTGTCCCTGATCCTCCCTCTGCAGGGCTCGGGGTGCTCTGCCCGGGGTGCCGTGCTCGCCCTGCTGGTGCCCGTGTGGGGCACACGAGGGGACAGGAGGGGACAGCAGTGCACCAGCTCTCCCCGCAGCCCCATCTGTGCCGTCCCTGCAGGCACAGGACAGAGGTTTTCCCACCGAAACCCTCGTGGCAGGAGCAGAATTTCACCTGCAGCAGGCGCTGAGAGCTCCCCGCGGGCCCGGGTGAAATTCCTGCTCCGCTCGGATGGGATTTGGCTGCTGGCGGTGTCTGCATTGAGTAACATCTCTGGCAGCGAGCAGCGAGCCTGGGCAGTGTGCCATGGGGCCTGTGTGTGCCACGGGAGCCTGGGCAGTGTGTAATGGAGTGTGTGTGTGCCACGGGAGCCTGGGCAGTGTGCCATGGGGCCTGTGTGTGCCACGGGAGCCTGGGCAGTGTGTAATGGAGTGTGTGTGTGCCACGGGAGCCTGGGCAGTGTGCCATGGAGTGTGTGTGCCACGGGAGCCTGGGCAGTGTGTAATGGAGTGTGTGTGTGCCACGGGAGCCTGGGCAGTGTGCCATGGAGTGTGTGTGCCACGGGAGCCTGGGCAGTGTGTAATGGAGTGTGTGTGCCACGGGAGCCTGGGCAGTGTGCCATGGAGCCTGTGTGTGCCACGGGAGCCTCCCTCGGGGAGTGCCTGGGCAGGGAGGGACGGCCGGACCACCCAGACACTGCCTGCCCTGTTGCGAGCCCGGGGACAGCGCTGGCAGTGCCCAAAGCAGTGTCACTGCTCACCCCCGGGGACGGAAGATAACCTGCCAGCCCAGGGCACAGCTCTGGCAGTGCCAAAGTGGTGTCAGTGCCCAGAGAGGTGTCACTGCTCACCCCGTGGGGACAGGAGGTGACAGGAGGTGACCTCTGAGCCCGGACACAGCGCTGGCAGTGCCCAGAGCGGCGTCACCCCGCGGGGACAGGCTGTGACCCTGCCGTGTCCCCAGGAGGGGAGGCGGAGCCGCACACGGAGGAGGCACAGCACATCTTTATCGGATTTGGGGGCGGATTTTCACAATCGCAATCCTGAGCGCTGCAGTCAGAGAGCAGGAGGGGCCGGGGCAGAGGGTGGAGCTGCAATGGGCCGAGGTGGGACAGCATGGGAGGATGCTCCCGAAAAGGCGGCGGGAGAAACAGACAGATGGAATCGAGCCGAGGAGCTCCACCCAGAGCGGCCCCGGGAGCGGGGCTGATCCGTGCCCAGAGCAGCCCCGCACGGGTGGGCAGGGCTGGGGGTCACACGAACTGCCACCATCTCCATCCCCATCCCTGGCGGCTCCTGGCACCTCCATCCCTCTTCCCAGGGATGCTCCTGGACAGAGCCCCTGCTCGGTGTCAGCCTGCACAGAGCCCCGCGGATGAAGCAGCTTTGGCTCCCGGTCCTGCCGGGCAGCAGCTCGGGCTGAGCTCACTCCTGTCCCGGCCCCAGCGCGTCCCCGCCCGGAGCTGGAGCTGGGAAAGAGGGCTGAGGGTGCAGCCAGCTCCCCCAGCTCGGGGACAAGGGCAGAAAAGGGATCAGAGCTGAGCAGGAGGTTATCCCCCCTGGAAAACTGCAGGATTCCTGCTCGGGGGATGCTGCTGGGCCAGCCCAGGGGGATGAGAGCAGCAGGGGGATGAGAGCAGCAGGGACTGAGGGGAGCAGCTCCCAAAGTCCCACAGAGCCCCCAAGGCTGTGCTGATGAGAGCAGGGGCTGCAGGTTCAGAACAAGCAAAAGGAGAGGTTTGGTTTGTGGTTTCTCTGTGACAGGCTGGGCGCAGGTCCTGTGCTTGTCAGGGAGCTTGGGGAAAAGGCTTCCATGGGGATGAGGTACCCGCACCCAGGGAAACAGCCCTGGCTCCAACAGCCCCAATGGGAAACACCTCAGGGAGGAGATTTCCATGGGGATGAGGTACCTGCACCCAGGGAAACAGCCCTGGCTCCAACAGCCCCAATGGGAAACACCTCAGGGAGGAGATTTCCATGGGGATGAGGTACCTGCACTCAGGGAAACAGCCCTGGCTCCAACAGCCCCAAAGAGAAACACATCCAGCACTGAGGAGCATTCCAGGAGCTGGGGGAGATTTCCATGGGAATGAGGTACCTGCACTCATGGAATCAGCCCAGGCCCCAACAGCCCCAATATGAAACACATCCAGCAGTGAGGAGCATTCCAGGAGCTCCCAGTGCATCAAACATTCCTGGAAATGAATAATCCCTTCCTCTGGGAGCCCCCTGCCCTGGGAAGAGCCTTGCAGGACAGGGAGCCAAGGGCACTCCTGGTGTGACAGGAATCCGGCCGGGCTGGGCCAAGCTCCGTGTCACTTCCACCAAACCCCAGTCCCTGCAGAGCTGGACACTCAGCATGGCCCTCCCCAGCTGGGCTCCTTTCCAGGTGCCTCTGGGATGTGCAGGGAGAGTGGAGCCCCAGGACAGCTCCCACCGCTCCGGGGTGACTCAGATTTCCGGAGATGCTCTTATCTCTCTTATCTCCTCCTGCCCTCTGCCCATCCCAGCGTGCTGGGCTGTCCTGTGCATCCCACTGAGCAGGGACAGCCCAGGGAGGGCTGGGGCTGGGGTCAGGGCAGGTCTGTGCCCCAGCTCGGCTGTCCTGCCAGGAAATGTCACTGTAGGACACGAGAGAACACAAGCACACACCGCTGCTCTCAAGGTGAAGAAAAAAAGGAAGCTTAATTTCTGACTCCAACATTTATAGTTCTCCAAAAGTGACAGTGGATTGGAGGGTGACAATGCCACCTCTCCAATGACACTGGTCAAACCAACAGTCCATCAATTTTCTCCTCCTCCATAAAAGAATGCAAAACAATGAGTTATTTACAGAAAGTGTGTGAGAAAGTTTGTTACAGAAACATAAACATCAGAAGGCTTAGAAAACCTTAAAAAATCAGGGTGACAAGGAAAGGCCACGTGGAGCTGGGCATGGCTGAGCAATCCCACCCAAGAACCCTGGGAACCCCCCAGAGCTCAGCCCAGCCCTGAGGGTCCCCTCACCAGGCACAGGAGGAGCAATGTGTGTGTCATACTGCATGGAAAGGGAATTTTGGGACTCTGGTGAGACCTCTTGGATGTGATCCTGGGCAAGGAATGACTCGGAGGTGGCCCCACAGGCATTTCCCTGTGTGTCCCTCCCAGAACGTCGGTGAGTGACACTGTTCAGCTCCCAGCAAATACAGGTCAGGAGTGGCAATGAATTTCCATAAATTGCACATCTCACAGTGTCCCGGCAGTGCTCCCACAGCTTGGATCCCTGTCCATGCTTCCAATTCCCTCCAGACTGTGAGACTGTCACCGTTCCCCCTCGCAGCTGTGACTCCTGCACACTTCCAAGGTCCCAGCCCTGGAGCTGGGCTCGTTTTTTATTTCCTTTCCTTGAAGGCCCCGGCTCATCCCCGGCGGCTCCCGCTGGACGCGTTGGGCGTTGCTCAATCACATTTTAGGAAAACAGCTCCGAGCGTCCCCGCGGGCCCAGCGCCTGCCAGGGCTGCGAGCTGCAGCCAGAGTTTGGCTTTCTACTCGGAATGACACAGGGAAGACGGAATGTCTCCCCTCTGACCCCGGCAAGGGTCACACAGATGGCGTCCAGCCCCGGCACACGGGACAATTCCTGTGCACATGAGCTGCGCTGCTTCCTCTTGTGTAACTGCAGGACTTTTGCAGCTGGAAGTCAGAGGTCCTGCGGCTCAAACCACGAGAGCGGAGCCGAGAGCTCTGCCAAGAGGGGCCAGGGCTGGAATTTCCTCCTGGTACATATTTAGAGCAGGAGAGACCTGAGCTGTGGGTTCACATCTGGGGCTGGCCAGAGGAGGATGCTCAGGAGGCAGAGCAGGGAGTTATTCCCTGAGGGAATTGCAAGGCTCCCACTGCTTCCACACCCTGGGTGGTGTTGAGCCTAAGTTAGGCAGGCACTGAAGTTCAAAAATGCATGTAATCCATCCCAAATCAGCCCATGGACCAGCCCATGGATCAGCCCATGGATCAGCCCATGGATCAGTCCATGGGTCAGCTCATGGATCAGTCCATGGATCAGCCCATGGATCAGCCCAGGGAACAGCCCATGGACCAGCTCATGGATCATCCCATGGATCATCCCATGGACCAGCTCATGGATCATCCCAGGGATCATCCCAGGGATCAGCCCATGGATCAGCCCAGGGTGAGCCCATGGATCAGCCCATGGACCAGCCCATTCCCACCCACTCCTATTTGTCATTCCCTGCCTGGACTTTCTCTTTTTTTGCAGAAATCCTTGCAGGATGACAGCTCTTCCTGCAAATGCTTGTATTTGCTTGCAGACTTGGATGCAGATGGCAAATCCTCCTTTGGCCATTTGGACTCTGATTTTTAATTTCCACCTGAGGCCCTGGGCCGAATCCTTTCCCGGGAGCATTTATTAAATCACAGCTTATTCCCCCAAAGCAGGGCGGGCCCGAGGGCCGTTTGAGCAGCCAGCCCAGGCAGTCGATCCCACACACACAGGGCTGGCAGCAAATTCACTTTGTGCTGCCTTTTTCCAGCTGCAGTGCTGCTCCCAGCCCTGTGAGCAGAGCGGTGAATCATGTTCCCGTTATATCCCTCACATCCCTCTCTGGCCCTGCCCGGCCCTGGTGCCCGTCCCCCTCTCTGTCACCCCTGTTTGTCACCCCTCTGCATGGCCGCGGTGGCACCGGGGAGGTGGCACCGTGCCCAGGGCAGTGCCACGCCCGCAGGTGGCTCTGGCACCGCTCAGGGCTCAGGATTGATCCCGGGACTCATTCCCAACGAGCCCGACCTGGAAACGTTCTCGGCTCGGTTTTAAATTATTATTTATTTAATTGTTCTTTAAAGCACAGCCTAAGGGCTCCCTCTGCTGCCGTGCGGGTCTGGAGAGGAGAGGGCTGAGGAGATCAGGGTCCGAGCCCAGGGGGCTCCAGATGTTCACTGTGAGGCTCCAGATGTTCGCTGCTGCTGCTGCTGCCCTGACAGCAGGGCCCTGATATCCCCCAAACGGCCCTGATGTCCCTGATGGCCCTGATGTCCCTGATGTCCCCGATGTCCCTGATGTCCCTGATGTCCCCGATGTCCCCTGAGGCTGCCCAGCCAGGTCACTGCCCAGGGGGTGCTGCCCTCCCCATCCTGCTGCAAACCAGAGGAAAATCCCCCAGTCTATTCCAGATCCTGCCCTTTCTCACCGTGCTGGGAATCGGGGCTGTCCCGGGTGACGCAGCTGCCCAGGGGCAGGGGGAGGTCGGGCTGATCCCCACAGGTGCCAGGGGGTGCCTGGGGAGGCTCCCCATCCCAGAACTCCACCTGCACCCAGCCTTGCCCTAGCTCCCACCAGGATGGAGCAGGACCCAGGCAAAGTCCTTGCCCCATCTCCATCCAATCCAGTCCTAACTAAACCACACTCTTGCGCATAACCCTGCAACTTCAAACATGAGAAATGAAGGGCCCACAAAAGGCCAGGGAATCGTTTTTTCCTCATCCAAGGAGATTTTAGATGAGGGTTTGGGTTGGGACCTCTGCCCACAGCTGGACCAGAGGGCTCTCAGGTGCTGGGAAGGAGGTGTGGAGTTCCCAAGAACAGAGGTGACACAAATTCCTTCCACAGCAGGGTCTGGGTGTGAGGGAGGACTCCAACAAAAACAAAACATAATCCAGGTACTGGTGGAAGAAACTGAGGCAAGTTAAACTTTGGAGGAGAAGGCACAGGTGACACACACAGAAGGCCACAAGCCATAGAACATAGACAGAAGTGACACCAGCCATAAAACAGGGCCGGGCCAGCAGGGCTGCCCTCGGGAGAGCTGAGCCCTCCCCTGCCCTGGATCACACAGAACAGCTGGGTGACTCAGGCTCCGGGGTCACCATGGAGCTGTTTACACAGGGCTCGGGACTGAGGAAAAAAGGAGGAGAAAACTACAGAGCTCACCCAAAGTGAACTAAAGGGAAGGAGCGTGGTGACACAGAGAGGGATAACCCAGAGGAACGACTCCATGAGCTCTGGGGATCTCCAGGAGGAGTCCAGAGGGCTCAGGGATGAACTCAGGGAGCAAATAATCCCCAGACTGATGGTTCCCCCAGTCCCAGATGGGTGGGACGAGGCAAGTGTGGTCCTGGTGGTTTTTGAGGATTCTTGGAGGAATGTGAGGAACAACAAAGCAGAAAGTGCAACTCCCATGTGAGCAAAGTGTTGGGATTTGTACAGAGCAGGGTTCAGGGAGAGAACAGTCAGCTGAAGAGCCTCAGCATGGCTGTGGCAAATATTCTGGGGAGTATCACAGCTTCCAGCTGTGCTTGCATCATCCCAGCCAGATTTCACTATTTCAGAGCAAAGAGGACTTTATTATTATTATTGTTATTTTTATTTACTTATTCTTATTATTACTATTACTATTATTACTATTACTACTATTTTACTACTACTACTACTACTGGAGTATTTCTGCTCTCCAAACCCAGTCTGAGGTGGGGCCAGCATTAATCACCCAGCTGATGCTCCAGATGCTGGCTCCCTCGGTGTGGAGTCCTGGGGCTTGTGGCAAAAAGCACATTCAGAGAATTTCTCTGCTCCGAGGCAACTCCCACTTCCTGCTCCCCAGGAAACCCCAGCACTCAGTGAGCGAGAATCGAACCAGACTCACACCCAGCTGCAGCAGAGATAAGAAATTTGGTTCTGATCCATGACAGGAATGCAATGAACTGCCAGTTTCTCAGAAGCCAAAAGCCTGAATGTTTGCCAAGAGCTAAAAATAACCCAAAGAAGGCTCTGTTTAAAGGCACCTACTAAGAAATGCCTCTGCCCTTGGTTAAATAAACTGCAACTTCCAGAAAAGCCCTGTTTTCCAGGAGTCTGGGGGGAGCTTTGGCAGCAGGTGAATAAACACCGGGTACAAAGCTTTTAACACAATTTAGAAACAGCAGCTCGTGGCTGGAGCTGTGCCAGCAGCAAACAGGGGCTGGCTGGGCTGGAGCAAGGAGGATTCCCACTCCTCCCTGCAGGACCTGCTGAAGGGTCTCCACTTGGGGTCGGATTGAATTTGGCCTCCTCACAGTGATTCCCCAGAAATGCCTGATCCCTTGGATGGAAATGGGCACTGGAGCTCCTCTGTGTGTGTGGGACTGAGCAAGGGGCACCTCTGAGTGCCCTCCAAAGGAGAGGAGCCCTGGGGACACAACGACTTCAGCTCTGTGTGCTGACAGCTCCAGCAGCTGGGCAGAGTTTGCCCAGGGAAAACTGCAGAGCCCTGGCTGACAGAACTGTGCCAGAGCTGCAGGAACAGTTTAAATGGACAATAAACTCCTGCTAGAGGTGCCTGACAAGGACACGGGGCAGAAATGAAGCTGAGCCATGAACCACAGGAGGGAGGTCTGGGCTGGTTAAACAAAGCAGCATTTTATTTTCAAGATTTTATAAATACATATTTACAAAAGGAAGGTATCAATCAGAATTAAACAAATGTACAGCTGCCAGTACTGCAGAGCACAGGGACAGGAACCAGGGCAATGCAACCCCACAATCCACAGCACACAGGAGTCAGAGAGAAACCATCATGTAAATTCTTCACTCAATCCTGACCCAGAACGTTCAGCACCTGCTGCTGTGGAAGCACAGGCTCCAGGGCAGAGCCCAGAGAGGGAGCTGAGCTGGTCCCAGTGCAGGGATGAGCTCAGTGCCACAGCAGTGCCACCCCTGTGAGCACTGCCCCCAGCCAGGGCCCTCCCCAGCTCAGGGGCAGCGCACCTTGCCAGTGCCACCCTGTGCCAAGAACCCCCATCCCCACACCCTGCTGGCCTGAGGAGCAGCCCCATGGCCCCAGGGTCCCCTCCAGGACAGGCCATGGCCTCAGGGTGACAGGCCAGGCACACAAGGCTGCTCTCACAGCCCTGCAGCCTTCTCTGGAAACTGCTTCTGCTCTTCCACTCTCTCCAGACAGGCCCAGCCCTGCAGGGATCCCCCAGATCCAGGGATTTGAAATGTTCTCCAGGTCTGTGAAGGCTTCAGAAACCAGGGCCAGCTCACAGGTCACCTTCTGCAGCTGCCATGGGACCTCAGGGATCTTCCAGCAGCTCCATTTCCTTCAGATGCCTCTCACTGCAGCCACTCAGAGCCATTCCAGTCACACAGTGAGGGATGCAGGGCCAAAAATTCACAACTTAAACTGTAGCAACAACCTCCAAGAGCCAAAGCTGAGAGCCCACAGCTGAAAGCACCCAGGCACCAAGTGCTGAAGGAGCAGGAGGGCTCCCAAGGCTTTGCTTGTACATGGCTTTTCTGAAGAATCTCCAGCAAATTTTTTTTAAGTCATCCAGTAGCTCTAAACCTCTATGAAACCCACTCAGGTTATCTTTTGATTTAAAGTTTAAGCAAATTAATTCTTGTTAATCAAACTAAAGAGAAGACCTAAACACAAACTGCTAGTGGAAAAGGGAATATAAGTTGCCAGGAGTGTTAACCTCAAGTCTTGCACAATTTATTTACTTCTTTTGATTCACACGTCGTGTGCAGCTCCCAAACTGGTCAGAGCAAGTTCTCTGCTGGTCACTGCTGGGAATGCAGCCTGGCTGGAGGCTCCCACCACACTCAGGATGCTGCCTGGTCCTCTGTAGCCATGGTCTGCAGGAGGCAAGATCAAAGAGGGCAGGAGAAGTCTGTGAGCCACTGCTGGAATTCTGGGGCCAAACATTCATTTCTGCCAGAGCCTGAGACTGGCCTGGGCACCGGGGTAACCCCTGCCAGGGCACAGGACTTCAGGAGAAACCAAGAAGGGGATGGGCCCAGCACAGAGTGCCAAGAGAGGTCATCAGTGTTTGAGCTTCTGACCACACTGATGGCACAATTACAGCAAATATCTGTGAACCTGTGGCAGCCAAAACACCTCTGCCAGGGTCATCAACACAGCCAGAAAAGGCAGCACTGGGGTGAACTGGGGTGGCTGCTCCTGCTGGAACATTTGTTCCCTTTCCTGCAAGGAGGAAACCCAGAGCTGGGGGAGAACAGGAGCTGCTGAAGAGCCTGGTGGGGGTGGGTGGGAGAGAGCACAGAGGGCAGGGGCAGCCCTTTCAGCCTGGTGTTACTCCCAGCACAGCAGACACGTTCCAGTAACTCCCATGGCATGGACCCACGGCACCAGCCAATACCCCAGCACTGGGTGACAGCAATTAGCAGTGCTCTGAGCCTTAATTAACGGGGCTCAAGGTCCCAGTGCACAGCTCAGAACACCAACGAGCCCCTCGTGCTTTCCCCGGGGATCCCAGAGCCCTGGGGGCCTCACCTGCCGCAGGAACTGCTTGCCCAGGTAGCTGGTGGCCATGCTGGTCAGGTTCTTCCTGCTGCCAACTTTACACCTGATGTAGCCATAGAGGTTGGCTCCCTGCAGCACCACCCCCATCACCACCACTGCCTGTGACAGGAAAAGCATCAGCAGCTGGCAGCCCCTGGCTCAGACAGGGCAGAGCCAGCGTGCAGCTCAGGGGCACTCACCAACCACTTCACTTTGAAGGAGAACAGAGCACTGAAGGCAAAGATCACCCAGATCATGGGGCAGGTGATCAGGCCTAGCCAGAAAATTCGGGACTCTGCTTCAGATGAGGTCTTACCCCCTTGTGCTGGCACCTGAAACAGAAAGGAACTGGCAGTGACCAGGCTGCTCCATCCTACAGATCCCATGTCCTTAAAACCAGGGCAGAATCCCCACACTCCCTGGGATTTCCCTCCACACAGCAGCACTGGGTGCTTCCAGGACTGATTTCCACATCACACAGACATCTCTGCAATAGGAAGTGTTTCTACTTAAGGGAATCTTTTCAGTTTTCTCTCAGAATCACTGGAGGCAGCAGCATCAAAACTCTTGGAATGCTTGGGGCTAGAAGGGTAATTTGGGAAAAATGACATTTCCTGCAAGGTTCAGTTACAAAGCTTAGAAACAGCCAAAGGAGTCATTTCCTACCTCCAAAACTACAGACTTACAGTACTTATATTAAACCACATCAGTACATCATAATAACTCAACAATGAAAAAGCTCATTTGTCGCAGACATTTCTCCACAGAAATCCTTCCTCTCAGATTTCTGTGTCTTCTGGAAGGCAGAGGCCTCAGAAGAGAAGGTAAACAATTGTTATCAGCTGCTGTGGAATGCAATAGGATTCACCTTGATTGGCTCATTTTCTATGTTTATAATTAAGAGCCAATCATCAGTTCAAGCCAGGGGACTGAGTCCTTGGCCACAACTTTGTTGTGGGTTCTTTTCTATCTATTCTTAGCTTATCTAGCTGCTCTGCAAACCTCTCTCTATATTCTTTTTAGTATAACTATAATGTATTATATCATATATTAATAAATCAAGCCTTCTGATCAAGATACAAGATTCACCGTCTCTCTCTCACCAGCAGCGGCCCACTCAGGTCGCTGTAATACTCATTCCCCCCAAAGCAGCCTGCACAGATCAGTGGCTGCCAGCAGAAGTTCCCTGTGCAATCTCCCCTCTCCAGCTGCACCACCCAATACCAGGGGTTCATAAAGCAGACAGGAGTACAAGGTCAGAGCCAAATCACCAACCTTCCTGGCCTCAAACACCCAGTGACTTCTGCCATCATCATCCACCTGGTTCCACCAGCGAAGGCCAACCATGAGCCGCCCTGTGACGTTCTGGAAGAGAGCAGAACCTGTGAGCTCTGGGTGCTCTGCCAAAGAACCCTCCTGCCACAGCTCAGGGCCGGGCTGCTGCTTTCCACAGTGCCTGTCTGCCTCACACAGGGAGAATGAGAGCCACAGCAAGCCCTTCCTCAGAGATCCAGCAGATCTGTGGTGATTCTGAGCTGGTAACAAAGCCCGTGCTGCCTCAGAAGGGAGCCTCACAAATGCTCTCCACTGGACCTTCCAAAGGAGCCAAGTGCACAGAGATGTCAGAGTTTATTTCATAAAGCTCTGCAATCCCCCCAGCACTTGAGAGTATTTTGAGGTATCATTTTGTGGGAGAGGCACAAATAAATGACTTTTCTGAGACACGAGCATCGCTGTCAGTTATTTTTACACAGCAAGACAAAGACAACAAAAAGCGCAAGGGGAACTCACCTTTACAGCCCAGAAGTCACAGGACAGGAGGAGGATGATGGTCACCATGCAGGCAATGAAGCTGCTGGTTAGGAGCTCACAGAGCAGGTAAACAACGATGGCACTGACTCGGAAGAACAGGTGGAAAAATGATGCCACTGGGTGCCTGGAATGAAGGACAGGACAGTCACAGCTCCTGCAGACAAGTGACATTGCCAGGGTAAGGGTCAGCATTGTAACACAAACCCAGTGTTCTGAAAATACATGAAATAACTGCCTGGGAGCTGACATAAGGCAGAGACATTCCAGAAACTCCCTCTGTCACCACCAACCTTATTTTTGACTTTTTGGATCTCCTGGATGCATCATCATCTGCATCAAAGAGAGACACATCTTCAATGTCATCACTGCCGTCCTGAGGTGGGGAGCAGAGGCAAAGGGTTACAGGAGAAAAATGAAACAGTTTTCAACATCAGCCTGGGACAGTGTTCATCACCCAGAAAACCACAGAAGCACCACAGGATCAGAATTCATTTGGGAAGAAGGTGAAGATTTAACCACAAACAAGCCTACAGTGTGATCTCAGAAATGATCATCAGGGCTCAAGTTGGTAAGCTGCAGCTGGGCTGAGCCCCCAAGCTGATCACACACCCTGCTGTTCCCAGGTGTGCAAGGAGCACCTGGCCCTGGCACACCTGGCTCTGACATGTGCTCTCCTGGCCCAGTAACACCAGCTGAGAAGCTTCAGCTTCCCCATGTTTTGCTGCTTTGGAATGTAATTTGGAGAATTGTTTACTCAGCATGTGAATTGTTTTTACTTGATGACCAATGACAGCCACCTGTGTCGAGGCTGTGAGCAGTCACAAGATTTTATTATCATTCCTTTCCTTTCTTTTCCTTGCTAGCCTTCTGATAAAATCCTTTATTCTGTTCTTTTAGTATAGTTTTAATATATAATTTTCTTTTCATAAAATAATAAATCAGCCTTCTGAAACACGGAGTCAAGATTCTCATCTCTTCCCTCGTCCGGGGACCCCTGTGAACACCAGCACATGTGCCAGCAGCTCAGTCCGCGTCACACAGTGCCGGGCACGGCCGTGTCACACACCGCCGTGTCACACACCGCCCGTGTCACACAGTGCCAGGCACGGCCGTGTCACACACCGCCGTGTCACACACCGCCGTGTCACACACCGCCGTGTCACACACCGCCGTGTCACACACCGCGAGGCACCATCCGTGTCACACACCGCCGTGTCACACAGTGCCAGGCACGGCCGTGTCACACACCGCCGTGTCACACACCGCCGTGTCACACACCGTCCGTGTCACACACCGCCGTGTCACACACCGTCCGTGTCACACACCGCCGTGTCACACACCGCCGTGTCACACACCGTCCGTGTCACACACCGCCGTGTCACACACCGTCCGTGTCACACACCGTCCGTGTTACACACCGCCGGGTACGGCCGTGGAGCCCGCGGGGCCCTTGGTACGGTCAGGGCAGAAAGCGCCTACGAGCCCCGCAGCTCGCCCGGGGCCTGTGGGAAAGGGAGTCCCGCTCCGGGATCCTATGATCCATGCTCCGGCCCCTGCTCCGGTCCCGGTCTCGGTCCCGTGTCCCATGGCCAAGGCCCCGATCCCAGCCCGAATGCCGCTCCCGGTCCCGTGTCCCATGGCCAAGGCCCCGATCCCAGCCCGAATGCCGCTCCCGGTCCCGTGTCCCATGGCCAGGCCCCCGATCCCAGCCCGAATGCCGCTCCCGGTCCCGTGTCCCATGGCCAAGCCCCCGATCCCAGCCCGAATGCCGCTCCCGGTCCCGTGTCCCATGGCCAGGCCCCCGATCCCAGCCCGAATGCCGCTCCCGGTCCCGTGTCCCATGGCCAGGCCCCCGATCCCAGCCCGAATGCCGCTCCCGTGTCCCATGGCCAAGCCCCCTGTCCCTGTCCCGCTCCCGTACCATGGTCGGAGCCGCCACTTCCGCCCCGCCGCCACGTCACGGCCGCGGACCAATCGCGACGCGTCCCGTGACCCCGCTCGGCCGTTCCGCCCCCTGCGCGTGCGCGGTAGCGGGAGCCGGACCCGAGACGTGGCTGGGGCGGGTCCCGCTCCCGCCAACGGCCCTGAGGGGAGCGGGGGGGCCCGGGGGGACCCTGAGGGGAGCGGGGGCATCCCGGGATCCGGCACCGGCACCACCTGAGGGGGCCGGGGGGACCCTGAGGGACCGGCACCGGCTGAGGGGATCCGGGGGATCCTGAGGGGATCCCGGAGAACCGACACGGCCTGAAGGGAGTGGGGAGATCCGGGGGAACCGGCACCGCCGGAAGGTCCCGGGGGAATCCGGGGTGCTAGCGCCTCAGCGCCTACAGCTGCAGGGAGGTGCTGATGTACGGACTCCCAGTTGAACACAGCCCTGTGATCCTCGTCATGGCCAAAAAGGAACCAGCCCTTCCATGGTGTTTTTTCAGCGGCCTTTATTGAGGGACGCGTTTCCCGCGGGCTGTGGCGCGGTTCCTTGGCCGCAGCCGGGTAGGTTTATCCTCGTTCCCTGGGAGGAGCTGCCGTCATCCATCGCTCCGTCCTGCCGGCACGGCTGCCCCGTGGCACGGCTCCATGGCCGCGGCAGGGTGGATTTATCCTCGTTCCCTGGGAGGAACTGCCATCGTGTGGCGGAGATGCCGTCATCCATCGCTCCGTCCTGCCGGCACGGCTGCCCCGTGGCACGGCTCCATGGCCGCGGCAGGGTGGGTTTATCCCCGTTCCCTGGGAGGAACTGCCATCGTCCATCTCTCCATCCTGCCCGGCACGGCCGCCCCGCGGCTCGGTTCCCGTGCCGCGCCAGCTGCAGCCTCCCCGCGGTCACTTTCGCTGGCTTCATCCCAGCGTCCGAGGTGGCATTGAATTAAACAAACCAACGCTAATCACAGCCCCACTGTGGGGACAGTTTCAGAGAGTTTAATTTCAAACCAGAACAGCTGCTGAAAGCCCCTTGGCATGACCATGGGCAGAACTGGCCTCTCTCAAATCTCTGATACAACAGATTTTTGGTACGCCCAGACACTCAAAGCTAGATAAATAGCGTTTTTCAAATACTAGAAAGGCTTTGTCATCCTATTAAGTTCTCAGTATTATTGGAAACCACAAAATGACAGAGTAGTTGGGGTTGGAAGAAACCCTGAAGACTATCCAGTTCCATCCCCCTGCCATGGACAGGAAACCTTCCGCAATCAAGTACATGTAGGCATTTATCTGCAGAAATGGGGAGACTGACCCCCTTACCCCATTTTGCATTTCATAGACATGAAGTCTAAGCTGCTTTCCACAGCTCCTGGGGCTGGGCTGTTCCTCCCCAGGGCAGCACTGGAGCTTCCCTGCTGAACCTCCCCAGGGTTCCCTCAGCTCTGTCCAGCCTGGCCGGGTCCCTCGGGATGGCAGCACCTCTCTGGGGTCAGTGACACCTCAGGGCACCCTGCCCATGGCCTGGGGCATTAATTAATGATGATGTTAAACAAAATCAGACCCAGCATCAACCCCAGTTACCGGCCTGCTAGCAGACTTTGTGCCACTGATCCATTGGATTTCAGTCCACATATCTTCAGCTTCTACACCGTAATCAATCCACAAAAGTTTTGATAAGAAGTTTTTATTATTGTTCTCACAGGATTGAGCCCATCCTGAGCTGTGTTGGTGTCAGACAGTGCCATGTTGGTAACGACAGCAGGTTTAGGGAGTTAAATCCAGGAGAGGGCTCAGTCCATTCACTGCCTTGACAAATGGCTGAATATACCAACAGTATTTCTTAGAAAAACTTACAGTGGGGAAATGTTTTATACTGGTTTTTAAAACCACAGAGAGTATACTTAAATAAACTAAATATACTTAAATGTATATAAATGAATATATCTGTATTTTATACTTAAAGCCACATGGCAGACTCAGCTGGACCCCAGAACCCCAGGTCATGGCTGTTGACTGGACCTGGGGATCACCTCAGATAAATGTGTTATGCCCGAGTTCTGGAGCAGGTGTTTTCCTCTCCCCAGTAAAAGAATCTACAGGTAGGCCTTTAATTTTCCTCAGCCAGGCTTTCCTTCTGGCTCTGTCTTTGTGTTCCGTGGGCTTTGCCTGCTGTGCCTGGTGCTGAGCTGCCACAGCTGCCTCACGCAGCTCCTGCTCTGCTGTCAGGAGCCTGAGCCCACTGTCCCTGCGGGAAGTGTAGGCACAGGAGGGCTTTATTCTCCTGGGACCTCCATTCCTCATCTCTGCAGCCGTGCCAGGCGTTGGTTGGATCAGCTCTGAAGAAGCTGCGCAGAGATTGATGAGCTGATGCCTGTCTTTAGGACCAGGAGTGTCTTTCCCATGGCCACTGGGAGTTCTCCTTTTCCCCAGCGAGCCACAGAGCTTGGAACGTACAACACGGGGAGCAGGGATGGAGGATTTCACAGCGGGGCTGTGCAGAGAGTTCTCCAGCCTGAGCCGCAGCAGTTTGGTTTCAAAGGGAGTTGAGGTTTTTGTCACAGCCAGCGAATGGCTGTGCAGCCTGGCACGCCGGAGCTGGGCTGCCCGCTCCTCCTGGTGCTGCAGGGCCGTCCTGGGCACCGGCAGCTGCCCGGGGCGCTGCTGCTGCTGCTGGGCCGCCCTGGCCCTGGCAGAGAGCAGGCTGGGGCTGCGGCTGCCACCACCGGCCCTGCAGGAGCTCTGCAGCGTGCCGATGGTCAGCAGGAACTTGTCGGGGGACATGGGACTCCTTGGGTCTCTCTGGGGCAGCTCGCACTCCACAGTGGCCTCTGCCTCCTCAGCTGCAGGGGAAGCAGAGCCATGTTCAGCTTCATCACCTGTAGCCAGAAACAAAGCAACGCATTTGGGGTTGAGAGGCGTTCCCACACACTGCAGAGCACAGAGTCAGAGAATCACAGAATAACTGAGTTGGGAGGGACCCACTGGGATCATCCAGTGCAGCCCCTGGCCCTGCCCAGCAATCCCACCCTGGGCATCCCCGGCAGCGCTGTGCAAAGGCCCCTGCAGCTCTGGCAGCCTCGGGGCTGTGCCCATTCCCTGGGGAGCCTGGGCAGTGCCAGCACCCTCTGGGGCAGAACCTTTCCTGATCTCAGCCTGACCCTCCCTGGCCCAGCTCCACCATTCCCTGGGTCCTGTCTTTTACCAAGCAGAGCATCAGTTGGCATCTGCTGGCCTGGACAGCAGGAACCTTTTCCCAGCCCATCAATTCATCTGCAATACTCAGTTTGTGGCTGGAGGATTTGTCATCACACTGCATTGAATAGCTCTGACTAAAAACAAAATAACATCACTGTGTTACAATTGAAAAGGTGCCTGTTTCTGGGCAGTTGCCTTTCCCAGTGATGGCAGACCCTGAATGTAGGTGTTCTCTCACTTTCCCGGGTGTTTGCAATGAATAATTCAAGCCCTGAATCAGCAGTGTGTTTCCAAGCCCACCAGCTGTGCGAATATGAATACTACTACTGATTTCTGTCTTACTCAGTTGGAAAGTGACAGTGCCTGTCTTGAAAAATGTGTTGAAGTTACACCAAACCCTTGTAAAAAGGCAGAAAGGTTCCACGGAAGCCTAGAAAATGACAGAACCATTGAAATGGAACAGCACATCTGCTCTTGACAACAGCAGAGGGTCTGAATATTGGCTGGGCTGGAGGCAGTGGCTTCTTGGTTTGTAACTCAGTTTAGAAAAGCCAGAGAAGAAGAAGCTCAGTGTGATACTTTTGGGTCTTCCATGGCTCTTTGGTCTCTGGCGAGATTTTGGGGACTTGTCTGGAGCTCGCTGCGACTCTGCACTGGTTCCCTGGCGCTTCCCCTTCTGGGACCTCCTGTCCTGCTTCGGCACCTCTCTGTCAGCGGGCAGGGAATAGTCCCACACCACCTCCTCGAACTGGAGCAGCAGCAGCCTGCTGGGGGAGTTGGTCACCACCCTGCAGGAGGGAGGGGAGAGCCATGAAAGCACAGCAATCACAGACACAGCAGGTCCTGCCTGAGGGGCTCCTGTACAACACAAACCCCAGGGCCTCCAGCAGATCCGAGATCAGCATCTGTCCTGGAAGGAGCAGCAGCAATTGACCCCATCAATCAGACACTGCACAGTTTAACTTGTGTGAGTCTCTGGTGCTCTTTTCATTCAGCTCCATGGCAAAATTAATTTTAAAATAATTGGGATGAAAATTTCCAGCAGTGGACAGAGCCAGATCAGAGTAGTGCTGAAGGATGGAAGTACCTAACTACGAATACCATATTGTCAGGGACATCTAAGTGAGGATTGAAGGGCTGTGCTGGTCTGGTTGGGATGGCGTTAATTTCTTCATAGCTGCCCATTTATTGCTGTGTTTTAGAGCATGGCCAACCCAGCACTCAAACCACAGCAATGTTTTACCCATTGCTTCCGCAGTAACTGGGAGCCACCTTTAGTTAGAGGTGCAAAAGTGAATGAACCTGGAAGGATTTCTCATTATTGGCCTTTACAAAAAGGCTATAGGTCAGGGAACAGGCAGGGACTGTCAGGTATTGGCTTGATTCTACAACCTCCTAAGAATTTCTGAATTCAGCTTTACAGTTGGTCTGTATCTTCAGCTGTAGAGAAACAGGAAATTGTACATTGCTGAAGAGACTAAGGAAATCTTTTCAGCCACTGTGAACTAAAGCAGGTTATTGAAGCAGTTAATAAATAGTGGAGCCCTTTAAAAGTTATTTGTGAGAAGGAAAAACACACAGTTCCTTAAAATTCAGTGTAATCCATAAAATCTGGGCCAGAGCCTGCTGGCAGCGGCTGTCACCCACCTGTTTCCTGAGACACAGAGAGCAGACACGGGGTCCCCGCTGCCGCTGGGCTCCAGCACCCGGAGGCAGGTGCCAGTCAGGAAGTTGAATATCCGAATGCATCCATCAGCGCAGCCACTGATGACTCGGAGGTACAGGAACTCCAGGCACAGCACTTCCCTGAAAACACACCAGGCCAGTTGGCACTTCCATGGTGCTTGCACAGGGAGAAATGGTCAGCGAGCTCCTTCAGCCTGCAGGGGAAGCAGAGCTCTGGCTGCAGCATCAGCCTGCACTGAGGAGCTGATCAGGGCATTGCAAAGGTCTGACAGAGACCTCCCGGATCACTCCATGTCCAAACCAACAGCCCAGTGCATCCCCCACTGGAAGGTGTCCCTGCCATGGCAGGGGGTTGGAATGAGGTGATCTTTAAGGTCCCTTCCAACCCAAACCATCCTGGGATTATGTGATTCCATGCTCCCCATAGCAACCATATGGCCGTGGCCATCTGCTGCATTTGAAATTTCAGTTTTATGTCCAGGAAAATCAATGAAACCATACAATTCTCCAGTTTTCACAGTTCTAGATACAATTCAAGTCTGAGAGGATGGCGTAACACGCAGTTGGTCAGCATGAAACTGGGCCACCTCTATTCCTGCCCAGGTGATGTGACACCCTGTGGCATACAACGAGGGATCCTTGCAATACTGGACTGTGCTCTGTCTGCCTTTAGTCATGCCTGGTTGTGATAAAGGGTTGTGGGTTTGCATTTCAGCTTGTTCCAGGTCTTAACTGAAAAGGCTGCTTGTGACCACAGGGTGCCTGACAGAGCCTTTGAGATAAAGATTGGTGCAAGTGGGGATATTTCAAATTCTCAGAATGGTAATTAAGGCATTTTCTGGTCCTGTAAGGGGCGCTTTTTCTTTATAGTTTCAGTCCACTGTTGAATACAACTTGAAACACATCTGATTCCTACTTGGGATGGAAGAAAGCCATCAGGCATCTCCTGAATTTTCCCAACATGCTCCATCCCAGGGCATATCCATCACTGCCCCCTGTGACGAGGTGCCACTGGTCAAAGGACAAGCAGAGAACTGGGCCTTGGTGCCTCTCTAATGTCTGCAAAGTAAAAACAGAAGGTGCAACACAATCAGTAATGGGGATGTAAATCTGTCTGAGGTGTCCCATGGCTTTCAGGACACCAGCCTGACATGGTTTTATGGTGGTATTGTACCAGTGCCCACCATGGATAACTGTGATTGTTTTATAGTCACTGAAATGTTCTGGGCTTGGTGCTGCTGCTGAGCTCCTGCCGTGGAATTACATCCCTTTCCCATCTTTATTACATGGGATTATTTTCTTTTTTAGAAAGTCTTTGGCAAATGCAAAAACCTGTGATGAACTAGCAGAGAGTTGTGACCATTTAGCACAGAATTATCCACCCCAGAGGAATCTCACCTTGATCAGAGCCCCTGTGTCAGCACTCCAGACCTTCACCAGCCCTCGGTGGCCCCCACTGACCACGTGGGTCCCGTCCATCCTCACTGCCCCCACAGGGCCACTGTGCATCAGGGTCCTGAGGCATTTCCCACTCTCCAGGCTCCACACTGCTGGGGCAGCAAGGAAAATTAAAAATGTATCTGTGCCAGTGATGAGTTTTGGGAGTACAACATGCATTAAAAATACTATTGGATTACAGTCACACCTTGTACCTGCAGCTCTGTGAGGAGCTGAGTGTTGGCTTAAAAACCGTAATTGCATGGCAAACAATTTAAATGTGAAGTCCAGAAAAAGCACATCTTTTCCACCTTTATTCTATAAGGAAACATCTGGCAAAGCTGAAAGGTGATGCCACTTGCCCAAGAGTTGGGATGGCATTGCAGCCACAAAGCCATTAATTCTGAATAAAAGCAGAAATAATGAGAATTTAGTCCCTGACACAATCAGAGACTGTGTGTGCAGTGTCCCCAGTGTGCCACTGTCCCCAGCCCCCTGCCCATGGTTCTGCAGTGATTCCCTCTGGCTGGGGGCTCCCAGTGCTCCTGTCTCACCTTTCACCATGCCATGCCCAGCTCCCAGTGCTCCTGTCCCTCACCTTTCCCCATGCCATCCCCAGCTCCTGTCCCTCACCTTTCACTGTGCCATCCCCAGCTCCCAGTTCTCCTTTCCCCATGCCATCCCCAGCTTCCAGTGCTCCCCTCTCTCACCTTTCACCATGCCATCCCCAGCTCCTGACACCAGGTGCTCCTGGTGGGAATGCAGGCAGCTGATGGTCGCATAGTGACCCGCGAAGGTTCTCACACAGGCCCCACTGTGAATATTCCAGCACCTGCAGAGAGGAGAACTTTAGGTTCCTTCCATGTGGTTCCATTATTATTTCCTATTTAACGTGCCCAACTCTGCTCCCCACACCAGGTTAAAATCAGGAGCTGTTCCACTGAGGTGTCAGAGCAGTTGCAGCGGTCAGGTCAGGCTCAGCATTAACGTTTGCCCCTGTCCTTCCCTCTCCCATCACTATGGCAGGCTGGGTGTCCTGGCACAGTCCCAGCTCACCTGATGCTGAGCTCCAGGCTGGCACTGCTGAGCAGGATCCCTCTGTCCCAGCTCACCTGATGCTGAGCTCCAGGCTGGCACTGCTGAGCAGGATCCCTCTGTCCCAGCTCACCTGATGCTGAGCTCCAGGCTGGCGCTGCTGAGCAGGATCCCTCTGTCCTCGCGCAGGCACAGGGCTCTGATGAGCCCGGCGTGGCCGGGCAGCAGCAGCTCCTCCTTTCCTGCCGGCACTCGGAGCAGCCTCAGCCTCCTGCTGCCAGCAGCCACCCAGTGCCCACCGCTGTAGTGGGCTGTCCTTGTCCTGTCACACCTGCCAGGGACAGTGCCTGGGTGAGTTTAGCCAGCTGCAGGCCTGGCTCAGTACTGCCCTGCCTTCAGCTGGGCACGGCAGGCAGAGCTCTGCTGGTGAATCCTTTGCAGGGCACCACCACAGTCCTGTCACACCAGCACTGCCCTGCCTTCAGCTGGGCGTGTGGGCAGAGTTCTGCTGGTGAATCCTTTGCAGGGCACCACCACAGCCCCTAAATCTGCACATCCCCCTTTGTATCAGGGTGGGCAGAGCGGGGAGGGCTCCTCCCAGCCCCATATCCCTTGGGATACACCATGGATCACCAACCCGTATTCCTTTAGAAACAGCTTATCTTGGTATCTATGTAAAAAATGGAGATTTCTTAATACTGATGCTGAGGGACCCTTCAACCATCCAGGAGGAGGATCACAGGGAATGGAACAGCTTTCCTAGAGCTGCTCTTGGCCCCGCAGCTGGGCACTCTACTCACTGCTCCATGAGGACACGGGTCTTGTAGGGGCCACAGAAGACATTCCTCTCTTCCAGCTCGATCTTGTCAGTTTTCAGTTCCCGATAGGCTTCCTGCAGACCCAAATCCTCTGTCTGATGGCAAGAGAAATAAGGAAAAGTAACTCAGAGAGGCAAGAATGCAGCATTATTCCATAGTATCGAACCTAGCAGCTCTAGGGATGAGCCCAGAGTAAGGAAAACCAGAGTGCAGCAAGATCCTGCTTAGTCCAGGGTTGTTCCCAGGCTGTGTTCTGTGGCATAAATAAAGGGAGAGCTGCATCCTTTATTCTGAGGGAAGAGAGCCCTGGCCCCAGGATTGTGCCATGGCTGGGGACACACGGGGATGAGGCAGAAGCTTGGGAATGTCTCCCCAACTCCCTCCCTTGTGGGAAGGTGCTGAGCAAGCCCTGGTCCCTATGAACTGTTCAGGATGGGGCAATCCAAAGGCAGGAGTGGGAAAGAACAAAGCAATTCCAAATTCCCTGTGCTGTCTCCCACAAGCTGTCTCTCTCCTCCCCAAACACTGACATGCAGCATCCAACAAACCTTGGATTTACGCCTCTTCTTCTGCTCCTTGTCCTTCACTTCAGTGACCTCACCCTCATCGTTTAGCTGGGGAATTTGCACATCGACTCTTTTAGCATAGTTTGGCATGGTTTTTCTAGGACACAACTCCTGGAATAAACCAACAGAGGCAGGAGTCACCGCAGAGCCCACGCTGGCAGGGTGTGCTGCTCCTCCCCTCGGATGCTGGGGCTCCCTGTAAGGCTGAGCTGCACACTCTGCCTTCTCATTGAGACCTGGCTTACATTTAGCACTCTATCCACCTCAAGTTTAACTTCTGGTGAAAAATAATTGCTTTTTATTATTTTTTTCCACACTCTAGTCTTAAGCTTTTAATAAGCAGCAAAATTTTGAGCTCATCTCATCTTTGGCAGGCACTCGGTTGATTCAGAATCCAAACCCACTGAGATGGGAGGCTCTCAAAACACCTCAGTCAACACTCAAGATTCGTTTTTAGACTGTGAAACCTTCCCTGAAGCCTTTTGTGAAGGTCAGCACAGAGCTGAGTCCAGACTGTCTCTTGGGGGAGGCTCCTTCACACCTCACTCTGTGGCAGGTCCTGCTGGCCAGGCCAGGCCTGTCCCAGAGTTCTGCACTGCTGTGTTCCAGCCATGGCCCCCAGCTCCTCACAGACCCCTTGCATTTCCCTTGCCCTGTGTGGAGCATGTGGAGCTCATTCCTGAGCTGCCCTGGGAGCTGTTGTAGCTCTGCCCAACCTCCCCCACCTCTGGAAATTTTCATTGTGACCAAATCTGCTGTCCTGAAGAATGCTTGGATGCATTTTTAGAGTCTCAGGCTCTCTAAAGGAGACTAAAAGCTATTCTTGTGACAGTGTGAAATGTCACCTGGCTTTGCTCTCGAGGTGGAAGGGCCATGGCAGAGTTGGGTTGCAGCCTCTGGTACAGGAGTTCCCATTTAACAGCTTGGGCAGCACCAAACCCCCTGGTTTTAAAGTGCATAATGATGGCAGGAGCCCAGGTGTCCCACCTGCATCTGCAGGAGGTTCTTCTGGACTGTGTTCTGACACGCCTTGTCCTCCCGGACCCGCCTGACCAGGAACGCCCAGTGATCATTCACAGCAGAGCAGGCATCCAGGGATTTCTGATCCAAAAGCCCTGGGAAGTTCAAGGGACAGGTTGGCTGATCCCCTCTGGAAACCTTTCCTTCCCCTTAGGGGAAAGCCCTGGAAAATCAGAGCAGCTTTACCCAGGATGGCCATGGACAGCTGGAATGGCAGGGCACGGGTGAAGTCCTTGGGCTGGCTGCCATCGGAGCCTGGCGGGAGCGACGCGGGAGCCATGGTGACATCTGCACCAGCTGGGGACAAAGGTGAGCTGGCCCCTGCATCGGGACCTTCCTGGCAGGGCACTCAGTGCCTTGGGGCCAAAGGCACGTTCTGGTGCTCGGCCACCTGGAAAACAGGGAATTTACAGTGCTGAAGAGCTCGAGTTTTGGTGCCACGGACAGCACCGCTGCCAGCAGTGCCCTGGGAGGGCTGTGTGGTTTTTAACTCCTCACTTTGGCTCTGCACAAGTGACAGGAAAGCGCTGGGAGCGCTCCTGCTCAGCAGGACAGGACCGAGGCAGCCCCCAGGGGATGGGCACGGGAGGTGACAGCCCCAGGGGATGGGCACAGGAGGTGACAGCCCCAGGGGAGCAGCACGGGAGGTGACAGCCCCCAGGGGATGGACACGGGAGGTGACAGCCCCCAGGGGATGGGCACAGGAGGTGACAGCCCCCAGGGGATGGACACGGGAGGTGACAGCCCCAGGGGAACAGCACGGGAGGTGACAGCCCCAGGGATCAGCACGGGAGGTGACAGCCCCCAGGGGATGGGCACAGGAGGTGACAGCCCCCAGGGGATGGACACGGGAGGTGACAGCCCCAGGGGATGGGCACAGGAGGTGACAGCCCCCAGGGATCAGCAGGGGAGGTGACAGCCCCCAGGGGATGGGCACAGGAGGTGACAGCCCCCAGGGATCAGCAGGGGAGGTGACAGCCCCCAGGGGATGGGCACAGGAGGTGACAGCCCCCAGGGATCAGCAGGGGAGGTGACAGCCCCCAGGGGATGGGCACAGGAGGTGACAGCCCCAGGGGATGGACACGGGAGGTGACAGCCCCAGGGGAGCAGCACGGGAGGTGACAGCCCCAGGGATGAGCACGGGAGGTGACAGCCCCAGGGGATGGACAGGGAAGGTGACAGCCCTCAGGGGATGGGCACAGGAGGTGACAGCCCCCAGGGGATGGGCACAGGAGGTGACAGCCCCCAGGGGATGGACACGGGAGGTGACAGCCCCCAGGGGATGGACACGGGAGGTGACAGCCCCAGGGATCAGCAGGGGAGGTGACAGCCCCAGGGATGAGCACGGGAGGTGACAGCCCCAGGGGATGGACAGGGAAGGTGACAGCCCCAGGGGAACAGCACGGGAGGTGACAGCCCCAGGGGACACAGCAGGGCCACACGTGCCAAGGACATGGCACCGCTTTGCTGAGAGCCGGGGGAAGCTTCTGCCTTCAGCCGCTCCATTTCCAGCAGCACGAGTACGGCCGGAGCTGAGACATTCAGAAGGAAAGGAAGGGATTCCTCACCCTCCTCACCCTCACCTGCCCGGGGCTCCCCTCCACCGGCACCGGCCCCGCCGCGGCAGTTACCGGAACCTCCAACCGCCCCGTGAGGCTGCCGGGAGCCCGCGGGCACAGCCCCGCAGCGGCACAGCCGGGCACGGGCGGGGACGGGGCATGTCGAGGGATGGTGGGGTGCCAGGGGATGTCGGGGTGATGGGGGATGTCAGGGTGAAGGCAGGTGCCAGGGGATATTGGGGTGCCAGGGAATATTGGGGTTCCAGGGGATGTTGGGGGATGTCAGAGTGCCAGGGGATGCCAGCAGCCCCCCCGGGATGGGCACCTGCGCTGAGAGCAGGGCACCGTGCCAGCCCCGAGCACAGCTGGGCCGGGCAGTGGCACAAGTGGCTTGGAACGCCCCGGGAAGCAGAGCACGGGTGGCCTTTGGACGCCTGTTTGGTTCCAAACCCGTGTTTGGCTTTACACACAGGAGCCCGGAGGTCACCCAGCTCACAGCACAGTGCTGACCCAGGGCTCCAGCAGAGGGTGAGCAAAGGCTTTGGTCACACACGTTTTTGGCAGGTGGCTCTGCCTGCCTGAACTTCCCCAGATTAATAAAAGAGCTGATTTAGTCATGTAAAGGTCACAAATGCACTCAGAGTCAGAGTAAAGGCTGGCTTATGCATCATTTGGGACAAGGCACCCCAGAATTAACTGGGTCTTGATGCCACCTCCCTGCAGCAGGGCAGGGTCCCTGCTGTCCCCTCTCCATGCTTGCAGGAGCACCCCAGCAAGGCAAATTCCACCAAAACCAGCTCTGAGACCCCTGGGAACCCCAATTTCCCCCATACCCTGAAATCCCAGGCTTTGCAGGGTCCCCAAGCTCCAGTGCTGACACAACAACTCTCAGCACCCTCACCGCAGGCAGGGGGAACGGAGGGCTGGGAGCACAGCCCACCCTGCCTGCTCCCCTCAGGACCCCCAGGGTGACCCCAGAGCTGCACACAGAGCTGGGCTGGCTCCTGAGGGCAATTCCTGGAGTTAAATATTGGTGTGCAGGAATCAGAGAAGCACAGCCCAGCAACGAGATAGCAAGGGTGTGTTTTTGGAAGGTGAGAGAATTGGAATTGTTCAGCCTGGAGAAGAGACTCCAGGGAGACCTTATAGCCCTCTCCAGAACCTCAAGGGGCTCCAAGAGAGCTGAGAGGGACTTGGGACAAAGAACTGAAGTGACAGGTCAAAGGGAGTGACTTCCAACTGCTACAGGGCAGGGTTAGATGGGACACTTGGCAGAAATTTCTCTGTGAGGGTGCCCAGAGCAGCTGTGGCTGCCCCTGGATCCCTGGCAGTGCCCAAGGCCAGGCTGGACACTGGGGCTGGAGCAGCCTGGGACAGTGGGAGGTGTCCCTGGGACAGTGGGACGTGTCCCTGCCATGGCAGGGATATTGGATTGATGCCTGGGTGATTTTCTGGCTCGAGCTGTTCTGGGAAAGGTGAAGGCACCCCAGGAAGAGCCATGGAGCTGAAATCCTGCGTCTGGGAGGCTTGTGCTGGGAAGAACCAGATGCAAGAGGCACCACAAGTGTTCTTGTAAACATCAGCATCCTGTTGTGATGGTGATTTTTATTGCTCTGAATCCTTCACCAAACTGAGGGAGCCCCTGCCTGGCCAGGAGCCCCAGACAGCCCTGCCACAAGGAGCTCAAACAGGGGGATGGGATGGGATGGGATGGGATGGGATGGGATGGGATGGGATGGGATGGGGATGGGGATGGGGATGGGGATGGGGATGGGATGGGATGGGATGGGATGTGATGGGATGGGGATGGGGATGGGGATGGGATGGGATGGGATGGGATGGGATGGGGAGGAGAAGCAGTGCCACTTTCCTCATGTTCCTGGCATGGGGAGGGAAGGGCTGGGAGCAGGCTGCTCATGGAGCTGGTGGCACAGACGCCCAACAGTTCTCAGAGGAGAAGCTCTGAGCCCAAAGTGTCCCTGCTGTGGTGGCTGTGCCCTCGAGGCCACAGGGCTTGCTGCGGGGCAGGGGTGGAGGCACCTGGAGAGCCTTCCCTGGTCCTGCTCTCCCAGCTTAGGGGGACACTGGGCGTGGCAGAGCGAAGAACTTGCCCGGGATCGCTCTCCTCTCGATCTCGAGCCACAGGGAGAACAGATCCAGCTCCCTGTGCTCCGTGGCCAGCTGGAAGGTGAAGCTCTGCAGCAGCGTGGTGAGGAACAGGAAGAGCTCAATGCGGGCCAGCGCCTCCCCCGGGCACATCCTCTTCCCTGGGCACGAGAGAGGGAGGAACAAGGGGACAGCAGGGTGGGCAGGCAGCCCGAGGGTACCAGGGGACAGCAGGGTGGGCAGGCACCCATGGGGAGTGAGGGGACAGCAGGGTGAGCAGGCACCCCTGGGGACTGTGGTGCCACTGGGTGCCCGTGCTGGCACTCCTGGGCACGGAGCTGGCAGGGTGGGGCAGTGCTGACCTGCTGAGAATGCCATGAAGGCCTCGCGCTTCCTGAACTCGCCCTTCTCATCCAGGAAGTGTGTGGGGTCCACTTTCTTGGGGTTCTCCCACTGGGTTGGGTCCGAATGCACAGAGGAAAGGACCGGAATGACAGGAGTGCCCTGTGGGAGAGGGATGGGGCAGGGATGGGACATCAGTGCCCTGCCTGGGCTCTGCTGGGGTGGATTAGTCAGGGGGGAGCATCCAGGGAACACGGGGGAGGCTGGGTGTGCACCCCAGTACCCAAGCAGGTTCCCATTGGTGGCTCTGTGCCACTGGGACAAATGACATGGGGCTCTGGTGTCCCCATGGTCCTCATGGGGCTCTGGTGTCCCCATGGTCCCCATGGTCCTGCCAGCCTCTGTGCAGCTCATGGGACACAAATTGTTGAGTTATTCCTGTGGATTTCTGTTAAAGCCTCTCACACTGCCCCAAACCCGAAGGCAGGAGCTGTTCCCTCAGGGTGGGTTTTGTGCACAGTGCTCGTGGTCAGACAGGAGGGGTGGCCGTCCCCACCTCTGCCGAGGGCTGGGGGCTCTGGCCTGACCCCACCCCAGGCTGGGCTCCTGCTTCAGCCCCTCAGCCTTGCACGGCTCCATGGGGGGAAGAGCTGTGTTCCAGGATGGGCAAGGAAGGGCCCCGGGCAGTGGGCAGGACAGGCAGACACTCACGTACCTCTACTCCCCTCTGAGAGGTCATTGCTACCGGGATTGGGAAACACCCGGGGCCTCCAGACGTGAGCAAACAGTGCAAGGACAAAGGCAAATGGCCCTGAAGCCCCGCTGGCCCCTCTCCCCAGGGCCAGCCCGGTACCTTGGGGATGGTGTAGCCCCTGAACAGCACGTCCTGCGTCACCATGCGCGGGAAGTTCTCAATGCGGGTCTTGTGGAAGCGCTGCAGCTCGTGGATCACGGCGTTGGTGTAGGGCATCCTCAGCTTGTCCTCCGTGCTGGGGGCACGGCCAGAGCCCACCACGGCATCGATCTCCTCCTGGACCTTGGCTGGGGACAGCAGGGGGCTGGGTGCCTGCTCTGCAACCTCCCCAGTTTCTTACTGGCCTCCTCGGGCACCTACCCTAAACCCAGGGGTGGGCTAGAGGGGGAGCAGCCTGCCCTAATCCCTTGTAAAGCCCAGAACAGTCTCTGCCCTCATCCCTCCCTGCACCAGGCAAGCTCAGAGCATCTCCCACATGGTCCAGGGCCATCTGCACGGGCAGGGATGGAGCGGAGGAGGAGCACCAGAATCCCCTGGCCTGTTGTAGTCTGTGTCTAACAGCTCCCACCCTCGGGCGATCCACAGGATGATTTGGGTCTGCCCCCAAACAGGACCCTCCAGGGCTGGGACCCTCTGCCCCACGAGCACCCCGGACACGGGAGCAGCTGTGTTTGCTGCTGTACCTTGGATGTGAGGGTGCTTTGCCAGCATCAGCAGGAAGAACACCAAGGTGTTGCTGGTTGTCACCGTCCCGGCCCCGAAGAGGTTGAACACTGACATGATCAGATCTTCGTGGGTGTACATGGTCTCTGGGCTGCCCTTCTCCTGCAAGGTGTGGTGGGGAGGGGCTCAGGGCTGTCTGGGTGATCCTGCAGGCTGCAGCCAGGCTGGTGGGCAGCCCCCCCTCTACCTTCTCTGCTCTGATCAGGAAACAGTCAATGTAGTCCCGGGGGCAGCTGGAGTCTAGAGTCAGCTGGTGGAACTGCACCTTCTCCTGGATGTGGTCCTTCAGCTTCTGGCAGTCAGCCAGAACCTTCTTGTGCGGCCCCGGAAGCCGGTCCATGATGCTGGGGAAGGTGTTGTACACCTGTGGCACAGGGAGGGGGCACAGCACAGCTCAGGTTCCCCACCCATCCCTCACAGCCACACTGCCCCCCCAAAGGTCCATGATGCTGGGGAAGGTGTTGTGCACCTGTGGCATAGGGAGGGGACACACGTTCCCCACCCATCCCTCACAGCCATGCTGTCCCCCAAAGGCAGGGATCACCCTCAGCCCCTGGGGCAGCAGGCAGGGGCTGCTGAGCACAGCAGGCTCCCACCTTGGCCACAGGGGACAGGAAGAAGCTGACGTAGTTCCCCACGGCGTTGAGCAGCTCCAGGAACGCCGCGTCGCTGTAGCTGTAGCGGCTCCCGAACACCACGGAGCAGATCACGTTGGACACGGCGTGTCTGAACATGGTCATGGGCTCAAAGGCATTGCCTGCAGCCACCAGGGGTGAGAAAAGCACCAAAAGTCACCAGAAAGGCACCAAAAGTCACCAGAAAGGCACCAAAAGTCATCTCCTTCAAGACAGAAAACACCCCTTCCCCCCGCTCCGAGCCCCTGGTTTTGAACCCTGGCTGATCTGTGGGGCCTGGCAGGCACAGCAAAGAGCCCTCCTGAGCTGGGGGCTCCTCCATCCATCCATCCATCCATCCATCCATCCATCCATCCATCCATCCATCCATCCATCCATCCACCCACCTCCCCTGCCACAGCTTGGACTGAGGGAGGCACAGGCACCTGCAGGAAGCCCCAGGAGATGTGCTGACAGGAGCTGGGTGTTGCCGGAGAGGAGGAAATCACCCTGATAAGCCCGAGGGCAGTGTCCTAGCTGGATGTTCCCAGTCCACACAGGTCTGTTCCCTATTCCTGCTCTTCCAGCAGGGAATGCTCCTCGGTTTGGGCCCTCCCTGCACTGGTTCAGAGCAGGATCTCCCTCCTGGCCCCTCAGCCGTGCCTGTAGCACATCCCTGCAGTTCCTGTGTGGGGTGGGGCTGGATCTCAGCCCTTCCCTTCATGGATCACCCACGCCAGACCCTGCAAAAAGCTTGGGGCCCCACATGTCCCATGGGGCTCTAGTGTGTCCTCTGCCTGCCACAGGGCCAGCAGGGCCAGGAGCCACGTCACCTTTGAGCTTTGCCAGCAGCTCCACCAGGTGCTGAGCCTCCTGCTGCACCTTCTGGGACATGGAGCTCTTCCCCATGCCAAAGTCCCGCAGGGTGCTGAGCGTGAACCTCCGCAGCTCCCGCCACTTCTTCTCATTGTCAGAGACAAATCCTGGAGGGACAGGAAGGAGATCAGCCCCTGGCCTCCCTGCTGCCCCCCAGGAGTGGGAGCCCTGCTCTGAGGAGCAGCAGAGCAATGAGCCAGGGGATGACACGGGTGTGCACAGTGTCCATGAAAGGATGAGGATCTCTGCAGCAGCTCAGAACAGAGCTGGAACTGCCTAGCTGGAGTTAATATTGTCCTTGCCCTTGTCATAGGAATTTAAGGGTCTTGTGGAGCAGGAAATAGGTGTTTGAGCTCTTGGGTGCTGAGCCCTTCCCTGGGCTAGAGGTGTGGCCATCTGCTCACCCAGATGGATCCAGGAGAGGCCCAGGCACTCACCATAGTTTTTGGAGAGCTGCATCAGGAGGGGGATGGAGGGTCTGCCCCCAAACTCCTCAGAGTGTCCCACCAGGGCGTCCTTCACCACCTCGTACCCGCAGAGCACCACCACCGGCTTCAGCCCCAGCCACACGGTGAAGATGGGGCCGTAGGTGCTGCTGAGCTGGGGATGGGCAGCTCTGTCAGCCAGGGTCCCACACCAGTTCATTGACTTCATTTCAAACCGGGACTGGAGCCCACAGCACAGGCGAATGCCCAGCAGGGAGGGGAAATGCCTCCCTCAAAGACGTGACTTTATCCCACTCCCAGCCCATCCCTGTCCTTGTCCTGTCCCTATCCCTGTCCCAGTCCCTGTCCCTGTCCCTGTCCCTGTCCCAGCCCTGTCCCAGCCCTGTCCCTGTCCCTGTCCCTGTCCCTGTCCCTGTCCTGTCCCTGTGGGTTTTATCCCAGTGCCTCTTTGGGGATTCAGAGCATCACCTCCAGGAGCAGCTCTGGACAGGAGCAGCACTGCAACCCTCGAGGGGCATTGTCACCATGTGGGTGCCTTACAGGAGAAAGGCTTCAATAACAGGGCTGATTCTGCCCCAGCAGAAGGGATTTAGGCAATTCTGGTAGAGCAGGAGATGAGGGAGGGAAGAAGAGAAAAGAAAGGTAGGAAGAGTCACTCGTGGGACTCCCCTTTTATTTTGGCACGGGACTTTCCCGCTGTCTGTCCTGCTGTCCTGCAGATGGGTCCAGCACGGCCACTCGTCCCTTGTCCCTTGTCCCTTACCTTCTCATAGTGCCTGTAGAGGGGCAGCACATCCTTCTGCCACAGGTTGCCCAGGATGGGCCACGGGGCTGGGCCAGGAGGCAGCTGGCTCCTCCTGGGCTCACTCCGCCAGACCAGGAGCCACAGGACGGAGAGGAGGAGGAGGAGGAGGAAGAGCGGAGTGACGAGCAGCTCGGCGTCCATCCTCACCGCGCTGCCGAGCAGGGAAAGAAACGAAGGAATTCCGGGGAGGAAAGTGCACAGAGAGCGGAGCAGAGGCGGCTGTGTGTGCCCTCCCTGCTCTGTGCAGCACGGCCGTGCAGAGCTCCAGGGACTCGGGGCTGCTCGGGGACCAGAGGCGCTGCTGTGTCCCGGCCACGCCTGTCCCCGCCGAGCTGGGACAGGGGCTCGGAGCCCTCCTGGGCACCGGGAGCTCGGTGACCCCGCGGAGCCCTGGGGCGGCAGGACTGTCCCTGCCCGTGCCGCTGAGTCACCTTTGGCCGGTGCTCCCTTGCTGCGGCACGCAGCAGGAGATGTCACTGTCACTGTCCTGGCCCAGCCTTTCATGTCCCGCTGTCGCTGCCCTGAGGGTCACTGCCCTGCTCACCAGGGCAATGACCCAGGAGAGGCTGTTCTGGTAAACATTGTGCCTGGCCACACGCCTGTGGGCTTACAGTGTTCCATCAAACTCCTTCCTGGTGGAAAATGGATCAGAAAATAGAAAAAAAAAACTTTTTTTTTCTGATATCTTTTAGGGCTCCTCTTGGGCTTTGGAGGAACATCAGCCCAAGGTGATGTGGTTATCGGAGGTGTGGGTTAACTCCTCCCTGTGCATCTTGCTCTAAGCAGCTGCACATCTGGCTGCACATGAGCACATCTGGCACAGGCACAGTCACCCCACGGCTGGGCTGAGCGAGCTGGGCACAGGGCAGCTCCCAGGAAGGGATGGCATTCCTCCTGGGGGAGAACAGGGAGGAGGTTCAGGTCCATGCTCGTCCCTGCTGAGGAAGGAGCCCCTCAGCAGAGGGAATTCTGTGGTGCTGGCAGAGAGGAGCCTGACCTGGGACACTTCCCTGGAGCAGCCAGGCTCAGGGGTGACAATGACACCAAGGCAAGGGATGCTGTCCTAGTGCCACTTTCCCAAGGGCATCCCAAACCCTCCGAGGTGCTCTGCTCCCCCAGACCCCCATCCCTGTTGGGGTGGAGGATGTGTGAACACCTCCAGCACAATCCAGGCTGTCCCCTCTGCCAGCCCAGGCTGAGGCAGCCCTGGCAGCCGCTCGCCATGAGGCCCAGACCCCTTAATGGCTGAGCTGGGAGTATTTTTGGTTGCTCTCAATAATGCAGCAGCGCTGGCTGAGCACAGCCTGGCTGTAATCGCAGGCCCAGTGTCATTTGTCATCAGTGTCACCCTGCTGGCTGCCAGGGAGCTGCAGGGCAGCGTGATGCCAGCGCCCCTGTCACAGCCCTGGGGCTGTCATCCCACTGATGTCTCAGCTCTGGTGACAGCCCTGGGCACTGAGTGGGGCTCTGGGCTCTGGTACCTGCGGGTCCAGCCCTGCACCCTCTGGGGCTCAGCACAGGAGCGCTGTCCCTTCCTTCCTCCAGCTCCACATCCCAGCTAAACCAGCAGACAGGCCAGGCTTTCCAAGGTGTGCTGGGCCCTTCCTTCCTCCAGCTCCACATCCCAGCTAAACCAGCACATTTCTCCGGGTTCATGAAACGTCTCAGGGGTCTCTGGGAGCCCTGTGGGGCACCAGGGGTGGGATCTCCTGTGGGTGTGAGGCAGCCAGGACGTTCTGTGTCCGCTCTTCCCAAGCAGGAAGACATAATTCAAGAGGAAGATGAAGCAATCCTCGCTTTCCCTCAATAAATATCATCAAACGCCGGCTGCTGGTTTTAATTGTGATGGAGCAGCAGCAGCAGTGATGTGTACAGGGGTGGCACAGCACAGCAGAGCACGATCCTGGCATTGGGAACAGGCATGGGAAGGGTGATGGTTAATCAGGGACAGGCAGCCAGGATCCCTCCCCACCCCAGTGCCTGCGGGATCCCTCCCCCCCGGAGCCGTGCCCACCAAGGCAGGATGCCCGGGGTCACTGACCCGGTGCGAGGCCAGCGGGATGCCAGAGATGTGCTCACATTCGAGAATGCCCCGCTGGAGCGGGTCATGCCCGCGGGCACAGCCCCTCTGCCCCCAGGCAGAAATCCAGCCCGGGCAGGGAGCGATCCATCCCCAGCACCGCGCCCGGGGTGACAAATGATGAAGAGATAATTAAACTTCCCGACAGCATTTCAATTTCCGACCCCCCCTGCTTCCCCTGCTGCCCATCCGAGGGGTCACGGGTGTGAGGAGGGAAGGGTGGCTCTGGGAGCTTTGCAGCTGCACCAGGCACTGCCCATAGAGCCTGCAGTAATTAATTGCTTAATTAGCCAACATTCATTCATTTATCCCTGCTGTAATTCCCCAGAGAGCAAGGCTGGCTGCAGCAGGGGCTTGTGGTGGGTCTGGATTATGGGTGCAATTCCAGGAAAGGAGCCTGCAGCTCTCCCTGAGCCCTCACAGGACCCGGGCCCTGCTCCCACCTCTCCATAAACACAGCTCTATTCCTAAGCTGTGTTTGGAGAGGGCAAACTTTGCCCTGTGCTCATGGAAATGAGCCGAGCCTTGCCACACTCCCGTGTCCCTGGGGGTGGGATGGATCCCAGACAATGTCAGGGAGCTGCTGGGAAATCACCCGAGGATGTGGAATACAAGGGATTCCTTGGAGCAGCTGCCCTGCCCTGAAACCTTCCTGTCCTGCTGCTCACCTTCCTGCAATAATTACAGAGAGCAGAAGAAATCCCCCCTTCTCCTCTGATGACTGGCCAACAGCCCAGGCCCTTACCCGGGACGCGGGGCTCCTCTGCTCCCCGTTTGTGTGTTTATCACATCCATAAACCTCATTGAAATGCGTCCATTCAATGAGGGGAAATCAGCACTCCACGCTGGTGGGGGTGATGTTCACACCCTCCCCATCAGCTCCGGAGAGAGGCAGCACCGGGGGAGCTGGGCTGGGCACCGGGCTGGGCACCGGGCTGGGCACCGGGCTGGGCATGGGCATGGCCCCGCGTCCCTGTCGGTGGCACCGGGAGCTGCTCCAGGGCCGGGAATGCCAGAACCTTCCTCATTTCTGTGTCCAGTGCCAGCTCTGGGGGCTGGGCCGGGAGCCCCGGCGGGCACGGTGAGGCTCGGTGTGCGACCCTACAAACCTGTAGGACTTCAGGGGGGCTCGGTGTGCCCTGTGCGACCCCACAAACCTGTAAGACTTGGGGGGGGGGGGGCTCGGTGTGCCCTGTGCGACCCCACAAACCGCTCACAGGACTGCGGGGGAACGAGAGGCTCTGCCGGCTCTGCCGCTCCTCTCACGGGCCGGGTCCGCCCTCCCAGAGGATGGAGCCCCTGGGGCAGGCAGGGAGCCTTGGGGCAGGCAGGGAGCCTTGGGGCAGGCAGGGAGCCCTGGGGCAGGCAGGGAGCCCTGGGGCAGGCAGGGAGCCCTGGGGACAGGGCAGGGAGCCCTGGGGCAGGCAGGGAGCCCTGGGGCAGGCAGGGAGCCTTGGGGACAGGGCAGGGAGCCTTGGGGCAGGCAGGGAGCCCTGGGGCAGGCAGGGAGCCTTGGGGACAGGGCAGGGAGCCTTGGGGCAGGCAGGGAGCCCTGGGGCAGGCAGGGAGCCTTGGGGACAGGGCAGGGAGCCCTGGGGCAGGCAGGGAGCCTTGGGGCAGGCAGGGAGCCTTGGGGCAGGCAGGGAGCCTTGGGGACAGGGCAGGGAGCCTTGGGGCAGGCAGGGAGCCCTGGGGACACGGCAGGGAGCCCTGGGGCAGGCAGGGAGCCTTGGGGCAGGCAGGGAGCCCTGGGGACACGGCAGGGAGCCCTGGGGCAGGCAGGGAGCCTTGGGGACAGGGCAGGGAGCCTTGGGGCAGGCAGGGAGCCCTGGGGCAGGCAGGGAGCCTTGGGGACAGGGCAGGGAGCCTTGGGGCAGGCAGGGAGCCTTGGGGACAGGGCAGGGAGCAGGCACAGCCCCGGGCCGAGCGGGGCAGCTCCGGTGCCATCTGTCACCGGTGCCACGGGCACGGCTGGGCCAAGTGGCAGATGGCAGCTCCAGCCGGGAGAGGGGAGCAGGGGGTGCTGCAGCACGGGCAGAGAGCCTTGCTGCCAGGGAATTCACTCCTGCCTGGTGCGGGGTAACTCACAGTGCACAGGGACTGAAACACGGAGTGCACAGCCTGGTGCCCCCTGGGATGGGATGGGATGGGATGGGATGGGATGGGATGGGATGGGATGGGATGGGATGGGATGGGATGGGATCCTGCAGAGGATGAAGGCTCGTGCTCCAGCACAGCTCAGCCAGGACAGAGCAGGGGTTTGCTGGTGGTCTCTTGTCCCCCACCAGGGATAAGGGGTGGGAGCAGCTCCCCAGCTGCACCCCCTGCTCCCCTCCTCCCTTTCCCCGTTTTCCTGCTGCAGGGATTGCACAGACACCGCTTCCATCCCACCCTTCATTATCTCTGTCTCCTGGAGCAGCAAACAGGGAAATGTGATTAAAGCCTCTCTCAGGGAGCTTATCAGCCTGTGGAAGGCCATGAGCTCCCTTGTGCTGGGAGAGCACCCTGGGCTGCTGGGGTGGCAGCAGCACGGCCGGGCTGAGGCTCCTGCTGCCTGCACCCCACGGTGCCCAGCCTGAGGAGAGGGGGGGGGCTGGGACAGCAGCTGGTGGCGTGTCCGGGGAGCAGGAGGGGCAGGAGGGAGGGTGCGGGACAGGAGGGATGGTGAGCACAGGAGGGAGGGTGAGGACAAGAGGGAGGGTGAGGACAAGAGGGAGGGTGAGGGCAGGAGTGATGGATGGTGATGGACAGGAGGGGGGAATGCAGGGCAGGAGGGGCAGGAGGGACGGTGCGGGCGGGAGGGAGCAGGAGGAGCAGGAGGGAGGGTGCGGGGCTGGAGGGATGATGCGGGCAGGAGGAGCCTGCTCTATCCCCGCGGCTGGGCCAGCGCTGCTCCCGCCGGCGCTGCTCTGTCACACGCTTTGCGCTGAAATTCGCTGCCCTGACGTTAATTGGCTTTGACCCATCTGGGCCGCCGCGATCGCATCTTGGAGGTTCAGCGGCCCCGAGGTGCTGGGATGGACGGGAGGGGACAGCCCTGTCGCCGTGCGAGGGAGCCAGAGGCTCTCGGACTGACCTTATTGGCAGCGCTGCTGAGGGCGGAGAGGATCCGCCCTGATGGGGATTTGGAGCTGCCTCTGGGCCGGGGGGAGCTGGGCAGCGTTTCTGTGTCCCTGTGTCCTACGGGGATTTGCTCGGTGCTGTCCGCGAGTGTCACCCTTCCTGTGCCCCTGGAAGGAACATCTTGGTGGCACCGTGCTGGGAACAGTGCCACCGGTACAGCAGTGCCAGGCAGGGAGCGCAGCTCGGGAGCTCCAGGGTCTGAAGGGAGTGCAGGCATGGGAGTGGTGTGGGAGCACCATGCAGGTGCAGTGTGGGAATGTACAGTGGGAATGTGGAGCGGGAATGTGGCACTGGGAGTGTGGCACAGGGAATGTGGCACAGGGAACGTGGCACTGGGAGTGTGGCACAGGGAATGTGGCACAGGGAACGTGGCACTGGGAATGTGGCACAGGGAATGTGGCGCTGGGAACCACGGCTCTGAGCTGTGCTGCTCCCCGTCCCTCTTCAAAGCAGCCAGAACTCTCTTCCCACCCCCGGACACCATAAAATATCTGCCTTTTCCATCCCGCAGTCATGGTGCAATTTAGAATGGAAAATCGGGGAGAGGAGTGCTGAGCCTGCAGCAGCTGGTGCCAGGAGAGATGCCAGGAGTGCCTGGCTCTCAAACATTCCCAGATCCTGAGAGAGCGTGTGGAGCAGCAGCAGCATCCCAGGGAGGGAAGGGCCCCCTGGGCACCGTCCCAGGGAGGGAAGAGCCCACACTGGGCATCAGCAGAGGCTTCGGGTTCCTGCCGCAGGAGCCCGGCTCCGTCAGCCCCATCCCTGTGCAGAGGGGTGTCCCGGCTGTGACCGGCTCCCGCTGCCCTGCCCGGGGCTCCCGGGCTGCTCTGTCCGGGCTCTCCAAACCTGCCCCAGTGCCGGGGGTGCGAGCCCCAGGGCCTGGGACAGCGGGGATGGGGGTGCGGGGTGGGAGCGGGGGCTGCAAGGGCTGTCCGAGGAGATGCCCGGACATGCCGGGGGCTGCAAGGGCTGCGGGAGCTCGGGGAGCTGCCCCAGGACACGCCGGGGGATGCCGGGGATGCGGGGCCGTGCCGAGGGACACCGAGGTGATGTCGGGCGGATGCGGGGGATGCTGGAGCGGCGCTGGGGCCGCGTCACGGGACCCGAGGGGATGCCAGGTGACGCTGGGCGTGCCAGGGGGATGCCGGGGCCACGCCAGGTGAGGCCGAGGCCATGTCGGGGGAGGCTGAGGGATGCCGGGGGGGATGCCGGGCCACGCCCAGGGATGCCGGGGGGAAGTCGGGGGGTGCCGTGGGGGATGCCCGGCTCCGGGCTCGCTCCGAGACCCTCCCCCGGCCCGGAGAGCCCGGCGGGGCGGGCGGCCCCGGACTACATTTCCCATGTCCGCCGCGGCCGGGGGCGGTGCGGGGCGGCGCGGGGGGCGCGGAGCGCAGGCGGAGGCGCGGAGAGGCGCAGGGGCGGCGGGGCCCGCTCGGCCCGGCTCGGCTCGGCTCGGCCCGGCCCGGCTCGGCGCCGGGCGGGGATGCGGGAGGGGCGGCCCGCTGCCCCCGGCCCCGCTGCCCGCCCGCACCGCCGCCACCATGAAGAAGCAATTCAACCGCATGCGCCAGCTCGCCAACCAGACCGTGGGCAGGTGGGGACGGGATGGGATGGGATGGGATCCATGGAATGGGATGGGGATGGGATGGGATGGGGACGGACCCAGCCCTGCCCACAGTCCCATCCCGCGCCCTGCCTGCTCCCGCCCGCCCCGCCGCACCTGCATCTGCCCGTTCCCAGCTCCCTGCCCGCTCCGTGCCGGCCCCACCGCCCCGATCCCATGTGTCCTGCCTGCCCCAGTGCCCTGATTCTGCCCCCTCCCCGCGTCCTGCCTGCCCCAGTGCCCTGATTCTGCCCCCTCGCTGCCTGCCCCACTGTTCCTACTCCCTGTCTGCTCTCTGGCAGCCTCACTGCCCTCATCCCACCCACACTCATCCCACTCCCTGCTTGCCCCTCCTCCCTTCCTGCCCCAGTGCCCTGATGCTCTACCTGTGCCACTGCCGCACTGCCTGCCCCACTGCTCCTGCTGCGTGCCTGGGTCCTGCTTGCCCCACTGGCCCCAATCCCACTCCCTACCTGCTCCCTGCCTGCCCCACAGCCCTCCTGCTCCCTGTGTGCCCCTTGCCCTGCTCCCTGTCCGACACCCTCTGTCCTCACTGTGCCCCACTCCCTGCCCTGGCCCTGCTCCCTGCCCCTCTGCTTGTCCCTTTGTCTGTTCTCTGCCTGCCCCACTGCCCCCGTACCCACCCCTTACATCCTTCTTGCCCATTCCCTGCCAGTTAACCCCTGCCTGCCCGCCTACACCTGCCCTGCCCCACTCCTTGTCCCCTTTACCCACTGCTCCCTGCCTGTCCCCCTGTCCTGCCATCCCATCTGTCCCAGGGCTGTGGGGACACGGCTCCGATGCTGTGGGGTGCCCCACTGCCCTGCCCGCCCAGCACCCCAGGATGGCCCTGCTGGCCGAGGGGCTGGGAGCACTCTGGGGCTCTGGAGCCGGAGCCGTGCCCACGGGAATGCCCACAGGAATGCCCACGGGAATGCCGTGTGTGCCATGCATGGCCAGGCCTGGGTTTGGCAGTGGCTGTTGTGTAATTCCTGGAGATTTTGTACCGGAGGGCGGGGGGGCGGGAAGAGGATTTATTTATTTCCCTTCCCGTGGCAGCACTGGGGCACTGGCACAGCTGGAGCGGTGGCTCCGTAGCCCCGCGGCATCGCCAGGGCTCCGGCTGGCACCGCCCGTGCCCCCGTGTGCCCCCGACACCGGCGGCGCTGCCCCGCGGCCCTGAGCAGCCACGGCCCGGCTGGCAGCGGCTGTGGGAGCGCCGGGAGGCGCAGGAATGTGGGCAGGTACAGCAGTGCCGGGCAGGGAGCACGGGGCAGGTGCGGGAGTGCCAGGCAGGTACAGCAGTGCAGGCAGGTACGGGAGTGCCAGGCAGGTACAGCAGTGCAGGCAGGTACGGGAGTGCAGGCAGGTATGGGAGTGCCAGGCAGGTACGGGAGTGCCAGGCAGGTACAGCAGTGAAGGCAGGTACGGGAGTGCAGGCAGGTACGGGAGTGCCAGGCAGGTGCAGCAGTGCAGGCAGGTACAGCAGTGCAGGCAGGTGCAGCAGTACAGGCAGGTGCAGCAGTGCAGGCAGGTACAGCAGTGCAGGCAGGTACAGCAGTGCAGGCAGGTACAGCAGTGCCGGGAGGTGCGGGAGTGCCAGGCAGGGAGCACGGGGCAGGTGCAGCAGTGCCGGGCAGGTGCAGCAGTGCAGGCAGGTGCAGCAGTGCCGGGCAGGTGCAGCAGTGCAGGCAGGTGCAGCAGTGCAGGCAGGTGCAGCAGTGCAGGCAGGTGCAGCAGTGCCGGGCAGGGAGTGCAGCTCGGGAGCTCCAGGGTCTGAAGGGAGTGCAGGCATGGGAGTGGTGTGGGAGCACCATGCAGGTGCAGTGTGGGAATGTACAGTGGGAATGTGGAGCGGGAATGTGGCACTGGGAATGTGGCACTGGGAGTGTGGCACAGGGATCATAGCACAGGGAATGTGGCACAGGGAATGTGGCACAGGGAGCGTGGCACAGGGAATGTGGCACTGGGAGTGTGGCACAGGGAATGTGGCACAGGGAATGTGGCACTGGGAATGTGGCACAGGGAGCGTGGCACAGGGAACGTGGCACTGGGAATGTGGCACAGGGAGCGTGGCACAGGGAACGTGGCACTGAGAGTGTGGCACAGGGAATGTGGCACAGGGAACGTGGCACTGGGAATGTGGCACAGGGAATGTGGCGCTGGGATCGTGCTGTGGGACCGTGGTGCGGGAGCACCGGGAGCCCGGCAGTGCCTCCGGTGGCGAGCGCCAGGGGGAGGCTGTTCCAGGACTCGCTGCTCCGTGTCCCGGCTCCACTTGGATGCAGGGAGCCAGCATGGAGCCCCTGTTCCCACTGGGGAGAGCTGCAGCTCCACAGGAGCTGGAGGGGGAGACTGGAACCTCTGCTGGGCCCTGAGCATGGCGTTTATTTTACTGTATTTTGTTTTGTATTTATTTATTTAATTTACTTTGGGTTTGGGTGGATTTTTTTGTCATTTCACTTGACAGAAAGAACTGGGGATGCTCAGCCCAGCCCAGACCTGGTACCCAACCTTGGGAAGAATTCCTGTGCCAGTCTGTGAGAGGCAGGGATATTTATCTCCGTGAAGTGGAAAAAGGAGGAGAAGCCAAAGAGTGGCTGTAGATCATTCTGAGGATGTTTTCTGCAAAGTGCTTTTACCTCTATTTGTGTTTGTCCGTCCCATCGGGACAGTGGCACCAGGATGTCACCTCAGTCACTCCAGCAGCCCTGGGAATTTCCCAGGATGGGCTCCCTGGGGATTTTTTCCCATGGGGATTAAATCGAGCACATGCAGGGTGGCACTTTGGGCTCCCCAGCGGCACCGAGGGGATGCCGCTCACCGGGAATGGTGGCGGAAGCTCGGAGGGGTTGGGTTTTTCCTCTTCGACTTTTCTGAGCATTTCATGCTGTGTCCCCCATCCCGGGGGCAGTGGTGGCCTTTGGGGCTGGATGTCACCTCGCTGGCTCACAGGGAGATGCTTCTCCAAGCCCCAGGACGGCCGCGCCTCCAAACAAAGCCTTTAAACACCGCGGGTTTATTCCTGGTGCTGCAGGAATGCCCGGCAAGAAGGAAGGACATTTCCTGCTTGCACGGAATAAGGGCAGAGGGAATAAAAGCACCGCCTGGGATTTTCCCAGCGGGGTTTGCGGGAGGGAACAGCGCCCTGTAAATAGCCGGGCTCCCCATCTGCACCTCGGGGTGCCCATGACTGCTGCCAGCAGAACCCCCGGGGCTTTCGGCTCCGGAGCCGGCGGATCCCGGCAGCCCCGGGGATATTTTTATCCTCCTCGCAAAGAGACAGCGCTGGCAGCCTGGAATATTCATGGAGCGAGCGGGCTGAGGGTTCTGTCCCTGCTCCAGCTGCCTCAGGGCTCTGCGCCCTGCAGGGGCTCCTCCAGGGCTGCTAAATCGGGATGGAAGCGAGCTGGGGATGCGGCCCTAGGGAGGGAAGCGCCGGGAGCAGAGGGCCCCGAGCATCCCGTGCCAAAGCACCGAGCTGGCCGCGGGAAGGCAGCGGGAAATGAGGACAGGAGGCTTTTCTGCCTTGCAGACTCTGTCTCCCATTTTGCTTTGCTTCCCTCGCTTTGCACAGCTGTGGGCAGGATGGAGGGAAGCAGCTGCAGCCCTCCCTGCCTGCTCCTGCTGCTGCTGCAGCCTGGCAGAGCCAGCCCTGGCCCCGGGTGGGCAGCGCTCCCCGGGCTGTGCCCCCGGGCTGTGATCACCGGGCTGTGTCCCCAGGCTGTGTCCCCAGGCTGTGTCCCTAGGCTGTGTCCCCAAGCTGTGCCCCCCGGGCTGTGAATCACTGGGCTGTGATCACCGGGCTGTGTACCCGGGCTCTGTCCCCCGGCTGTGATCACCGGCTGTGCCCTCCAAGCTGTGATTCCCGGGCTGTGCCCCCGGGCTGTGATCACCGGGCTGTGCCCCTCGGGCTGTGCCCCTCGGGCTCTGTCCCCCAGGCTGTGTCGCCCAGGCTGTGTCCCCAGGCTGTGCCCCCCGGGCTGTAATCCCCGGGCTGTGTCCCCAGGCTGTGTCCCCAAGCTGTGCCCCCCAGGCTGTAATCACCGGGCTGTGTCCCCCGGCTGTGATCACTGGGCTGTGCCCCCCGGGCTGTGATCACCGGCTGTGCCCTCCAAGCTGTGGCCCCCGGGCTGTGAATCACTGGGCTGTGATCACCGGGCTGTGTCCCTGGGCTGTGATCACCAGGCTGTGCCCCCAGGCTGTGTCCCCGGGCTGTGCCCCCGGGCTGTGCCCCCGGGCTGTGATCACCAGGCTCTGTCCCCTGGCTGTGATCACCAGGCTCTGTCCCCCAGGCTGTGTGCCCGGGCTGTGTCCCTCAGCTGTGCCCCCGGGCTGTGATCACGGGGCTGTGATCCCCCCACTGTGTCCCCAGGCTGTTGCACCATGTCACCCGCACCCGAGAAGCGCCAGCTGGGCCGCGTCCCCGCATCACGCTGGATGTTGCAGTCAGAGTCGTTTCCCAGGGAAGCTGAGCAGCGATTTGAGGATATCAATATTTGATGTTTTGCTTCTTGCCTGCTGAAAAGACACTGGGAAAAACCCGTGGCTCTGCCGGGGCTCGGCGGGTGCCGGGTTGAGCCGGGATCTGTGTCCCCAGGGAAGCAGTGGCCACGCGAGCTCAGGTGGCGGCAGAAGATGGGGACAGCGCGGCCTTGGGGCAGATCCAGCGTGGATGCGGAGCCCGGCGCTTCCAGGGCTGGTGCTGACACCAAGGGAGGGCTCCCTCCTCCCTCTGGCAAACGCAGAGGATGCCCAGTGCTTTCCCCAGGGGCTGGGGATGAACCTCACTGCCCAGCCTCCCCTCTGGGTTCTGGGGACTCCAGCGCCTGGAATGTTCTCGCCGGAGGGGATGGAGCTGGGCCTGTCCTCATGTCTGGGATGTGGGACAGGAGGGGATGGAGCTGGGGATGGAGCCAGGCCTGTCCCTGTGTCCATGTGGGACAGGAGGGGATGGAGCCGGGGATGGAGCCAGGCCTGTCCCTGTGTCCATGTGGGACAGGAGGGGATGGAGCCGGGGATGGAGCCAGGCCTGTCCCTGTGTCCATGTGGGACAGGAGGGGATGGAGCTGGGGATGGAGCCGGGCCTGTCCCTGTGTCCATGTGGGACAAGAGGGGACAGGAGGGGATGGAGCCGGGCCTGTCCCTGTGTCCATGTGGGACAGGAGGGGATGGAGCCAGGCCTGTCCCTGTGTCCATGTGGGACAGGAGGGTACAGGAGGGGATGGAGCCGGGCCTGTCCCTGTGTCCATGTGGGACAGGAGGGGATGGAGCCAGGCCTGTCCCTGTGTCCATGTGGGACAGGAGGGGATGGAGCTGGGTCTGTCCCTGTGTCCATGTGGGACAGGAGGGGATGGAGCTGGATCTGTCCCTGTGTCCATGTGGGACAGGAGGGGATGGAGCCAGGCCTGTCCCTGTGTCCGGGCGGGATATGGGACACACCCAGCCCCGGGAATCAGCACGGCACTGCCTCGGCTGGGTGTTTGTGCCTCCTCTCCACCGGTGGAGCTATTTTTAGGCTAAAGCAAGGAGAAATCAGGGAATGAGCACTGATAATTAAATAGTGATTAAATATTTCTGGGCAGGCTGCAGCGAGGGCCAGAGGGGTGTTTGGGCAGGAGATGGAGGTGAGGGGCTTTGTGGGGCACCATGGACATGCTCTGACAATGGAGATGGTTCATCCCTTCCCCTGCTGCAGATTCATCCCTGCTCCTGCTGTCCCCACACCAGGGGTAATGCTTTATCTTTCAGGGATTAATTGCCATGAAATCCTTGGAGTTCTGCAGGCTCAGGGTCAAATCCAAGGCCGGCAGCTCCCTGTTGTGGGTGGCTGAGGCACCAGAGTGGGACGGTGGCAGGGGACAGTGCTGGGTGATCCAGCCAGGAGAGTTGGCTGGCACCAGGAGATGCTCCAGGGAAGCAGCAGCTCTGCTGCACCTCCCCAGGCCAAGGCTTTGAAAACTCATGTATTTATTTGGGAATCAACAGAATTTGCTTGATTGGGGTTGATTTCTGCTGGCAGCAGTGAACTTGTGCAGCAGCAAAGCCCAAGCATGCCATGGCTGTGTCGCCTCTCGTTGGCTTTGGCTCCCCATGGTCACTGTCCCTTTTCCCAGCTGCCTGCAGGGACAGGGCCCGGGGTTGTGCTGGGAAAAATGGCTCGGGTGGAGGGGGAGGAGCAGGATTTTATTTGCCAAAAGGAAAGAGGAAAAGTTGGGAGTTGGGGATGCTGGCTGCGTCCCCAAGGGGTGCTCCTTCAGGATGATTGTAACTCATATGGAACGAAGTTTTGGGGAATTAGGGACCAGACAGGGAAACTGGGGGGTCCCTGCCCTCTCTCTTGGGAGGCAGAGGGACCATCACCCATCCTTGAATGGGATTGATTAGAGCCCCTTTACTTATCCCAATCCATAAAATGCTGCAGCCTGGCTGTTCCCCCTCTTCAAAGCCCAGTTCCTCCCTGGCAGGGAGCAGGGCTGTCTGTGCAGAGCTGGCACAGGGGATGCTCTCCACGGGGGTTTCTCACACTGAGGATGTCCTTTAAAACACATCAAGGCCATGTTTTTGTTATTCTCTTTGAAATGTTGTTTTCTGCTGCCCAAACACACCTCAGGGCATAGCCTGGGCTGGGATGTGGCTGCTGGGAGAGAGAGCTGCCCGTGGGACCTGGGATGTGCAAATCCCACCCACCTCCTGCCTGGGAGAGGAGAAAACAGGAAAAAAATCCCTTCTTCTGCTCAAGTGAGGAAGTGATTCCTGGGGAGTGAGCAGCGGGGACGTGCCAGTGGTGCCTCACTCCCTGCCACCTCCCACTCCTTCAGGAGGCTAAAAATATCCCAAGCTGGGACAGACGTGTGGCTGTGCCCGTGGATATTTGCTGCTTTTTTCCCTGTTTGTGCTAATTCTGTGTCACTTCCAATCCTGTCTAAATGAAAGTGAAGGTGATTCCCAGAGGAGGAGGAGAAGCTGCTCAGCTCTTGCTCCCAGGTGGGCAGTGCTCCTTAGAGAGGATCTAATCTGTTCATTTCAACAACTAATCTTTAAAATTAACATAAACAGGATTCAATTTAATTTAATTTATTTTTAAACCACCTTAAATCAGGTGCTGGGACATCTTTCATGGCCAAGGCAGATTTAATGCAGTTGATTTGGGCAGCCCTGGCACAGGTGCCCAGAGCAGCTGGGGCTGCCCCTGGATCCCTGCAGTGCCCAAGGCCAGGCTGGACACTGGGGCTGGAGCAGCCTGGGACAGTGGGAGGTGTCCCTGGGACAGTGGGACAAGTCCTTGCCATGGCAGGTGTGGCACTGGATGGACTTTAAGGTCCCTTCCAACCCAAACCACTCTATGATTTTGTGATTTGCGCTTTTTGCAAGGCTTTGGCTGAGATGGACTTGTGTGTGAGCCACTCCCATGTTGTGCTCACTGTCTGACCCTTTCTCTGTGTTTGCTCCTTATTTCCACTGCTCCAACATTTCCCTGTCTCCAAGCTGAGAATCCAGCTCGGAGGGCAGGAAGGGCCCAGGCTCAGGAAATGAAGGTGCTGTTTGCAGGATGGCAGCACCAAACTCTCTCTGTCCCCTGAGGAACCTTTAGGGACCGATTGGCTGAGTGACAGCTCTGCCCCAGCTCAAACTGACAGAGCTCGTTTTTCCAAGTGAAAGGATGCACTGAAGTTGTTAAAAACCCTGGGAAAAAGAACAAATGATCCGGATGTGATGGTTTAACTGAGCCTGAGCAGCTGTGGTGCAGGGCCCCGGGCTCTGGTTGCTGCGGGTCCAGGGGCCGAGGACGGCGGGTTTGTGTCTCCTGCATCCCGGCGCTGCTCCCTCGGGAAGGCAGCGGCTCTGGAGCGGTAAATCCGTCTGCAGTGAGCAGCAAAGGGTCTGGCAGGGCCCGGGCAGCAGCTGCCGTCTCCCATCCCATGGCTGCCCCCGTGCAAGGAGGCTCAGCCATGCGGGGAGCCCGGGGAGCCGCAGCCACAGCGCCTCTCTGGGAGCACTGCCCGCTTCCTTCTGGGAATCTGCATCCCTGCTTTCCTGGCAATAGCGGGAAAACAAGGCAGAGATGGGCAGCAGGCCCTGGAGTGGTGTGGTGCCTGGCAGTGACCGTCGAGATGCTCCATCATTTCCTTCCTTAGGGGATGAGGCATGGCTGGTGGGAGCAGAGAGCCTTGAATCCCCCCTGCATCCCAGAGGAAAAGCACATCCCGGGCTCCGTGGTGTGCAGGGGGTGCTGCTGTGTGTCCCACACCCTTCACCAATGACTCCTGTCCTCTTTTGTCCTGCAGAGCCGAGAAGACCGAGGTGTTGAGCGAGGATCTGCTGCAGGTGAGGCTCCCTCAGAGCCATCCCGGGGTGTCCATGGGAGCCTGGGCACCTCTCGGGGGGCTGCACTCATCAGCAGCTCCCTGGTGGTGCCACAGCATCCCAGCCACTCCAGGGGTGGGATCTCAAGTGATGGGATTCTGGGGTGATGAGATCCTGGGGTTATGGGTTCCCTGGTAATGGGTGATGGGATACTCCAGTGATGGGATCCTGGATGATGGAATCCCCGGGTGATGGGATCCTGGATGATGGAATCCCTGGAGGATGATGATCCCCGGGTGATGGGATCCCCAGTGATGGGATCCCTGGGTGATGGGATCCCCGGTGATGGGATCCCCAGTGATGGGCTCTGTCACTCCCACAGGTGGAGAAGCGGCTGGAGCTGGTGAAGCAGGTGTCCCACAGCACCCACAAGAAGCTGACGGCCTGTCTGCAGGGCCAGCAGGGCCTGGACGCCGACAAGCGCTCGGTTAGGGCATCAGGATCCAGGGATCTGGGGGACATGGGGAACTGGGGGGATCCAAGAATCTGGGGTATCCAGGGGGAACACAGCCCGTCTCTCTCTGCAGAAGAAGCTGCCGCTGACGACGCTGGCGCAGTGTCTGATGGAGGGATCGGCCGTGCTGGGGGATGACTCCCTGCTGGGGTAAGGGGGGCTGGGGCTGCAATGGGTCTGCACTGCCCTGGGATGTGTTGGGAGTGTCCCCAGCCATGCCTGTCCCTGCAGGAAGATGCTGCGGCTGTGCGGGGAGGCTGAGGACAAGCTGGCACAGGAGCTGATCCACTTTGAGCTGCAGGTGGAGCGGGACGTCATCGAGCCGCTCTTCGTGCTGGCTGAGGTGAGCTGTGGGTTCTGGAGTGCCCTTTGTGCTGGCTGAGGTGAGCCTGGGGTGTCCTTTGTCCTGGCTGAGGTGAGCCTGGGGACCCTGGGGTGTCCTTTGTGCTGGCTGAGGTGAGCCTGGGGTGCCCTTTGTGCTGGCTGAGGTGAGCTGTGAGTCTTGGGGTGTTCTTTGTGCTGGCTGAGGTGAGCCTGGGGTGCCCGCCCTGTCCCTGAGGATGTGACATTAGGGAGGTGCATCCTCACCCACCCAGCCCTGGACACCTCTCCAGGGCTGTCACCTCCTCCTGTTCCCTTGTGCTGCCACAGGTGGAAATCCCAAATATCCAAAAGCAGAGGAAGCACTTGGCCAAGCTCGTGCTGGACATGGACTCCTCCAGGACGAGGTAAGAAGTGCCTTCAAGGGTTTTATGAGAAATAAACCTTGCCAAGGCATGGGCGGCTCCAGGAGAGCAGCTCCCGAGCCCTGGCACCGCAGCTCCCCTGGGACAGGGAGCCCTGGCTGTGCCTCTGGGGGCTTGAGCCCAGCTCTGCAAGGAGCCACCATTTCTGCTCCTGTCTGCAGAACCCATGGATTCCTTTTCCTTGCCTGTTCTCTGCAGCAGAAGTGTATTTTTTTTTTTTTTCTGGCAGAAAGGGTTATTTTGTACTTTTTACCTTGTCTTGGTGAGTTCTGATGCAGAGCTGGGTGCTCCTGTCCCTGCAGTGACACCGAGAGGAGTAGGGATGACTCAGGATTGTCCCATGGCACCCCTGAGTCGTCCAAACACTCACTCCGGAGTGTCCTGGGAGAGATCTGAGAGCTGTCCACAGTCCCCAGCATCATGCCTAGGCTCTCCCATGCCTTTCTCCTCTCTTCCCGCCTGGATGTGTCTCCTTATCCTGCTGAAGGGAATTCCCTCCCTGCTGTGTGCAGTGCTGTGGGGCTGGGGTTGGGAGTGGGGCTCAGTCCCAGCTGGACTGGGATTGTCTCCGTGCTGCTCAGCTCTGGGGACCGTGATGACCCTGCAGGGCCCTGGGACATGGTCAGGCCCCGACTGTCGCTGTCCCTCCCACAGGTGGCAGCAGTCGGTGAAGTCCTCGGGTCTGGCCAGCAACCTGCAGCCCTCGGGGGCCAAAGCCGACGCTCTCAGGGAGGAGATGGAGGAGGCGGCCAACAGAGTGGAGATCTGCAGGGTAGGGGGCTGCCCCTGGCCGAGGGGTCTGAGGGAAAGCTGCAGCCTCTCCTCTCAGCCCACTCTGCACCTTCCTTCCCCTGCCTGTGCTGCCTCTCTTCTGGGCCCCAAACACACCTCAGAGGCTGGGGGTGATGCTCCCCAGCCAGGCAGGACATCCCCACTGCTCCATCCCCATCCTCCACATCCCGGAGCTGGAGGGGCTCCCATTCCCTGGCAGAGCTCAGCACTGGGTCCATCCAACCTTGGCAGAGACATTTCTCCACCTTCTCTGTGCTGGGTCATTGATTTCTGCCATTTTCAAGCACTCAGAGGGACTTTCCCCCCTTTCCTGGCATAACAGGGAGTCCAATCTCCCCTCTTTGTGCACTTTGGGGGGAGCTGGGCCCTGCTCAGGCTGCAGTGGGGGAGCTGAGCTCCCCTGAGCTCCCCTGAGCTCCCCTGCCACACCAGCCTTAACCCTGTGCCACCCTGGCTCCCGCTGGACCGAGCTGCTCCCTGCTGGTGGCTGGGGAAGGGCCCTGCTGGTGGCACCAGGGCTGCAGGGCAGGGACAGTGACAGTGACATAACCTCTGCCCCGCAGGACCAGCTCTCGGCTGACATGTACAATTTTGTGGCCAAAGAAGTCGACTATGCAAACTATTTTCAAACTGTAAGTGCCAACCCCCGGGCTGTCCCTGTCCCTGTCCCTGTCCCAGCAGTACAGTGACCCTGGTGCTGTGTCCCCACAGCTGATCGAGGTGCAGGCCGAGTACCACCGCAAATCCCTGGCGCTCCTGCAGAACTTCCTGCCACAGATCAAAGCCCAGCAGGGTGAGTGCCCACAGGTCTGTCCCTGCCTGTGGCACCGAGGGGCTGTGACTGTACAGGGACAGCTGAGCACCCTCCCTTTGCTTGTCCTGCCTGCATCCCACCTGCCCCAGAGCTGGGAGGGGATCCCATCCCCTTCCCCATCCCCATCCCCATCCCATCCCCATCCCCATCCCCATCCCATCCCATCCCATCCCATCCCATCCCCATCCCCATCCCCATCCCCATCCCATCCCATCCCATCCCATCCCATCCCCTTCCCCATCCCCATCCCCATCCCATCCCCATCCCCATCCCCATCCCATCCCATCCCATCCCATCCCATCCCATCCCATCCCATCCCATCCCCATCCCCATCCCCATCCCCATCCCCATCCCCATCCCCATCCCCATCCCATCCCATCCCATCCCATCCCATCCCATCCCATCCCATCCCATCCCCATCCCCATCCCATTATCCCATTATCCCATTATCCCATTATTCCATTATCCCATCCCCATCCCATCCCCATCTCCATCTCCATCCCCATCCCCATCCCCATCCCACCCCAAGGGCCTTTTGGGGAGGGGCTGCTGGATCTGGCACCACCCTCCCTCTCCTCTGCCCCCTCTGCCCGTCACAGAGGCGTGGGTGGAGAAGCCCTCCTTTGGGAAGCCCCTGGAGGAGCACCTGGCTGTCAGCGGGAGGGAGATCGCCTTCCCCGTGGAGGCCTGTGTCACCATGCTGCTGGAATGTGGCATGCAGGAGGAGGTGGGCACTGCTGGGATGGGGATGCAGGAGGAGGTGGGCACTGCTGGGATGGGGATGCAGGAGGAGGTGGGTGCTTCTGGGTTTGGGAGATGCAGGAGGAGGTGGGTGCTGCTGGAATGTGACATGAAGGAGGAGGTGGGCACTGCTGGGATGGGGATGCAGGAGGAGGTGGGTGCTGCTGGGATGGGCATGCAGGAGGAGGTGGGTGCTGCTGGGTTTGGGAGATGCAGGAGGAGGTGGGTCCCTGTGGGAAGGGGCATGCAGGAGGAGACGGGTCCCTGATGGAATTGGGGGTGCAGGAGGAGGTGGGTCCCATGTCCAACCCTTGCTGGGCACGATGGACGGGGTCACAGGTGTCCCCAACACTCTCCTCTGGCCAGGGTCTCTTCCGAGTGGCTCCCTCGGCCTCCAAGCTGAAGAAGCTCAAGGCTGCCCTGGACTGCTGCGTGGTGGACGTGCAGGAGTACTCAGCTGACCCCCATGCCATCGCAGGTGGGGCTCCTCGGGGTGGGGGGACCCCTCCAGGCACCCCCCAAGGGTACCCAGAGGGGGATTGGTGGCACCAAGTCCAGCTGGAGACCAGGAACCAGTGGTGCCGTCCAGGGGTTGACGCTGGCTCTGATTTTGTTCAATTAATCTTGTCATTAATTAATGGCCTGTCTAATGGGCCAGGGTGTCCGCTCAGTGAGCAGGCAGGTGACACAAACTAGGACAGTGGCTGCCCCAGAGAGGTGCTGCCATGCAGAGGGAAGGTGCTCAGAGGGGCTGCAGGGTGGCAAGGTGGGCACTGGGTTGGGGGTGCCACGGGCTGCTCCAAGATGGGGACACCAGTGGGTGCTCAGGGGGTGCTCAGGGGGTGGTGGAGGGAAGGCTGGGGGGACGTGGGTCCAAATGCCCAGGAGGAAAACCACTTGGTGCCCAACAGCCAGTGCCACCTGCAGTGCCAATGCTGTGTCCCCTGTGTGCCACAGGAGCCCTCAAGTCCTACCTGCGGGAGCTGCCCGAGCCCCTGATGACCTTCGAGCTGTACGAGGAGTGGATCCAGGCCTCCAAGTGAGTCTGGGCTGTCCCCCCATTCCTCAGTGGCATGGGCAGGGACAGCCTGGGTCCCCAGGGATGCTCTGGGCTTTTCCTGGCACAGTTCACAGCATTTGGGATCTTTCCTCTGGGCTCTGAGAGCCATGAAGTGCTGAGAGGAAATCCAAAGGGATTCTTTCTCCTTGGGACAGGTTTTGGGACTTTATTTACTTCCATAATGTTGGTGGCAGCCTGGGGGTCTCACAGGGTCGCCAGGGGTGGGGCTGGCAGGGTCCTCAGCCCCAGGGCAGGGTGGGGATGGGGGATAACACCCTCTCCCCTCCCTGCAGCATCCCAGAGCAGGAGAAACGGCTGCAGGCTCTCTGGAACGCCTGCGAGAAGCTGCCCAAAGCCAACTACAACAACATCAGGTGAGCCTGGGCCAGAAGGACACGCGGAGTGGACACAGGGGGTGAGGCCCATGCACTGATCCCTTTGGGATCTGCTCTCCAGGTACGTGATTAAATTCCTGGCCAAGCTGACCGAGTACCAGGATATCAACAAAATGACCCCGAGCAATGTGGCCATTGTGCTGGGACCCAACCTGCTGTGGCCACAGGCCGAGGGGTGAGTGCTGGGGGAGGGATGGGGGCAAGTCCTGCTGAGAATCCTGCTGGGAATCCTGCTGGGAATCCTGCTGAGAATCCTGCTGGGAATCCTGCTGGGAATCCTGCTGAGAATCCTGCTGGGAATCCTGCTGGGAATCCCACTGGGAGCCCTTCTGGGAGCCCTGCTGGGAAAACTGCTGGGGGAGGTCTGAGGGGCAGATCCTGCTGGGAATCCTGCTGGGAATCCTGCTGGGAGTCCTGCTGGGAATCCTGCTGGGAATCCTGCTGGGAATCCTGCTGGGAGTCCTGCTGGGAAAACTGCTGGGAATCCTGCTGGGAAAATTGCTGAGAATCCTGCTGGGAATCCTGCTGGGAAAACTGCTGGGGGAGGGCTGAGGGGCAGATCCCGCTGGGAATCCTACTGGGAAAACTGCTGGGGATCCTGCTGGGAACACTGCTGGGAACACTGCTGGCCTGGGGGGATTGCTGAGCTGCTGCCCCACCCCCCCAGGAACATGACGGAGATGATGACGACGCTGTCGCTGCAGATCGTGGGCATCATCGAGCCGCTCATCCAGCACGCAGACTGGTTCTTCCCGGGAGGTAGGGCGTGCCTGGGCACAGCTGGCCCTCCTGGCACTCCTGGGGAGAGGCTCAGAGCCCCCAGGTTTGGTTTGCCAGACCCCTCTGCTGCTGGAGCTCAGGCAGGGCTCTGGCACAGCACCGAGCCCATCCCTGCAGTGGCAGCACCCCCAGTCCCTCCCCTCCCTAAGCATGCCCCTCCCACCATCCTCTGTGCCCCCCAGAGATCGAGTTCAACGTGACGGGGAACTACGGCAGCCCCCTGCACGTGAACCACAACGCCAACTACAGCTCCATGCCCTCGCCCGACATGGAGCACGGCGAGCGCCGGCAGCACGAGACAGCGCGGCGCCCGCTCAGCGTGGCCACGGACAACATGATGCTGGAGTTCTGCAAGAAGGATGGGTAGGACAGACAGCAGGACACTGGGGTTCTGCAAGGATGGGTAGGACAGACAGCAGGACACTGGGGTTGTGTAGCACAGACAGCATGATGCTGGGGTTCTGCAAAAAGGACGGGTAGGACAGACAGAATGATGTTGGAGTTCTGCAAGGACAGGTAGGACAGACAGCAGGACGCTGGGGTTCTGCAGGAAGGACGGGTAGGACAGACAGAAGGACACTGAGGTTAGGTAGGACAGACAGCATGATGCTGGGGTTCTGCAAGAAGGACGGGTAGGACAAACAGAATGATGCTGGAGTTCTGCAAGGACGGGTAGGACAGACAGCAGGATGCTGGAGTTCTGCAAGGACGGGTAGGACAGACAGCAGGATGCTGGGGTTGTGCAAGAAGGATGGGTAGGGACACTGGGGACAGGATGGGGCAGCTCTGACACCACCCCAGGGGCAGCAGGGGAGGATGCTCAGCATCACTTTGGGGTGGGTGGCACTGAGCTGGTGGAGGTTGGGTGGTCCCAGGGTGCAGGAACCCCCTGATTTCCATGCCAGGCTCTTGGGGGGGCTCAGGTGAACCCAGGGCTCCATGCTTGTCTCCAGCCCACTGCAGATGGGAGTGGGGTGGCACATGGGGTGACACTGGGGCTGTTCCATGGCAGAGACAGGTGTCCTGCTGTCCTCAAGGCCTGCAGCATTTGCTCCAGGGGAAAGCTGCCCATTCCCAGCCTGTGCATGTCCCCCCTCCATCACACCTCACAGGGACCTCAAAGAGTTGAGTGGGCTCCAGAAAACACCCCAGGACTCTGCCCATCCCAAAATGTCTCCATTTCCAGGGGGTACCCCCAGCTGTCCCACCACTGGCACAGCCTGGTCCCTGCTCAGCCCCCCTCTCTCACAGCCCCTCGGCCTCACAGCCCCTTTGCCCGGCAGTGACCTCAGTCCCTGTGCACTCTGCAGTTTTAGAGGGTTTTCACAATAATAATCGTTTGTTTCTGCCCATGCAGCCTTAGGAAAATCCAAAGGTACCATATCCTCTGCAGGCTGCTGGCAGGGTGCTGGCAGGGAGCTGGGAGGGTGCTGGGAGGGTGCTGGGAGGGTGCTGGATGAGTGCTGGGAGGGTGCTGGTGGGTGCTGATTCTCAGGGAAGGGAGAGGTTGCTGGGGGTGACACAAACCCATCCCACTCTGCCCCCCCCTGCCCCATTGCCCTGTAGTTTCATTCCCAGCAGTTTCCCGGTGGAAGAAGTGTTTTTAGGGACCCCAAAGGAGTGGCGGGGGTGTGCTGACCGTGCCCTCCCACCAGGCAGGTGCTGACCCCCGTGTCTGTGTCCCCAGCATGGGCGTCAGGGTGATGGACACGTCGTGGGTGGCTCGCCGCGGCACCTCCGCGGGGCGCAAGGCGAGCTCGGCGCCCCCGGCCGCGCAGCCCCCGGCGCCGCCCGCCGAGCTGCCCCCCACGCCCCACTCGCCCATTCCCGAGCAGCCCCCGGAGATTTCAGCAGTGCCCTCTCCACCTCCCACCAGCTTTGGCTTCCCCCCGGCAGCCGAGCGGACAAGGTAAGGACACCTGAGGACAGTGGCAGCTCCTCCTGTCCCCGAGCCGGGCACCGTCCCCATGAGTGAGGCCAGCAGGAAACAGCAAGAAACAACCTCAGCAGGGGAGGGTGCTCTGCATCCCCGGAGAGGAGCAGAGACCCAGGGCAGCAGGACAGCAGGACAGCACAGCATGCCCAGCGAGGAGCAGAGTCCCGAGGCAGCAGGACAGGATGCTCAGTATCCCCACAGCCACCAGCACAACTCCACCCTGCCACTCCCATGAGAACCATGCTGCCTTCAGGCATATTCCTGAGGGCCCCTTGCCCGGGTGTCACTGGGCTCTAGTGGAATTCGGGCTGGAGTTGCTGCAGGAAGGTGCAGAGAAATCCCTTGGGGAACCCAGAGCCCTCTGAGACCTTCGTGTGCCCAGGGTCTGAGCCCGAGTTCAATCTGCACAGCCCACATGGGAGAAAGCTCCTAAATCGCACTTTTCTGCCCCAAAAGTGAAGCAGAGCTGGGCCGGGGTGCTCACACCTGGGGAGGGGCAGCCCCGGGAGGGTCGTGCCGTGGGACGAGCGCGGGGACTCGGCACCACGAGGGCTCCTGCGCCGCTGCCCGCGCCCACCAAGGTTTCTGCTCTTTGACGAATTTCCCCTCGCTTTGGTGTCACTTCTGCCAGTTTTTATGGTGCTTCTGTACCTTTGCAGCAGGGCTGACCCAGCAGCCGCCTGGCGCAGCGGCGGCCCCGGGGACCCCCGGCTTGGGGACTCCCCGAGCCCCCGGGCACGCTGTCCACCCTGGGCGCCGCCGCTGGGGCCGGGCTGTGGCCGCAGCCCCCCCGCGCCCGCCCCGCTCTGCTCCCTGCGCTGTCCCCCGCTGTCCCCGTGGCCCTGTGCCCCCCTGTCCCCCTGGCCCTGTCCCAGCCCGGCCCCGCGGCTCTGCCTGCACCCCGCGCCCCCCCTGCCCCGGGGCAGCCGCCCGCCCGCCCCCGCCGCCGGACCCGGCCCCCCGAGGTAACCGTGGGGCCCTGCGGGGGCTGGGGGGGCTGGGGGTGTCACCGCCGCCCGGGGGGACCCTGGGTCTGGTGGGGAGGGGACACAAGCGCCGGGGGCTGAGGAAGCCGGGGGGCGGGAGGGGGACAGCGGGTGCGGAGTGCTGGGTGCGGGAAGGAGCTCATGGCTCTCCCTCTTCTTCTTCTTCTTCTTGTTCTTCCACTGTTTGTTTTCAATTTTCTGTTTTATTCGTATGGCTCATCTTTTGCGTTTTCCTTTTATTGATTTTTTGTTTTATTTTTGTTTTATTTTTTAATAATATTTTCATGATTTTTGAGTTTTCTTTACTTTGTTAATTTTCCTGCTTAACTTTATCATTTACTTCTCTTGTATTTTCTGGTTTTAATTTTATTTCCAATGTTTAATCTTTGTTTTCCATTGTTTTAATTCTACTTTTCATTTATTTATATTTTATTTAATTTTTTAACTTTACTTTTACTTTTTATTCTTTGCCTTTATATGCTTGAAACCTTTCCTTTCCTTTCCTTTCCTTTCCTTTCCTTTCCTTTCCTTTCCTTTCCTTTCCTTTCCTTTCCTTTCCTTTCCTTTCCTTTCCTTTCCTTTCCTTTCCTTTCCTTTCCTTTCCTTTCCTTTCCTTTCCTTTCCTTTCCTTTCCTTTCCTTTCCTTTCCTTTCTTCTTCCTTTTTTTGTGTTTTTTCCCCCCCCTTTTTTCTTCCTTTTTCTTCCATTTCTTTTTTTTTTCCCCTTTTCTTTCCCTTTCCCTCTTTCCTTTTTCCCATTTCGCGAGGTTTTTTTCTCTTTTTTCCCCCGTTTTCTGTCCATCTGTCTTTTGGCTGTTCTTTCCCGTTCTGTCTCTCCCCCGTGCCCGTTCCGTGCCCCGTGCCCGCCCCAGCACTTTCAGGCCCCCGGAGCTGTCCCCGGGGCCGCCCCCCGAGCAGAGCCCGCACTCGCTGCGCAAAGGTAGGACCGGACCGGGCCGGGGGGACCGGGGGGTGCCCGCGGTGGCGCGGCCCTGACCCGCCGCTGTCGCCGTGTCTGTCCCGCAGGGGCCAAGAAGCTGGCGCCCATCCCGTCCCCGGCCAGCCTGTCCCCGACGCCCCCCAGCACCCCGTCCCCGTACGGCCCCCCCGGAGCCCCCCCGGGCGCGGGGCCGCCCCCGCTGCTGCCGTCCCCCGCCGCCGCCGCCGCCCCCCGCGCCCGGGCCGCCCCCAAGGCGCGGCCGCGCCCCGCGCTGCCCCCCCCGCCGCAGCCGCCCCCGGCCGCCCCCGCGCCCCCCCAGCCCCCGGAGCCGCCCCGCACGGACAGCGCGGCGCCCGGGGACGGCGCCATCACAGGTAACCCCGGGGGAGGGTCCCGGGAGGGGGGCAGAGACCCCCGGCACGGGGACGGTGGCCCTGAGGAGGCAGCAGTGTGCCCTGGAAGGTGGGCGTGTCCCCTGGGAGGTGGCACCCTCCCCGCAGAGGTGGAACTGGAAAGGCAAAAATGTGCCCGGGAAGGTGGCGGTGTTCCCCAGGAAGGTGACAATGTCCCTGGAAAGGCAGAACTGTCCCCAAGACGGTGGTGATGAGCCCAGGGAGGTGCCAAGGCATCGGGAAGCTGGCAGTGTCCCCTGGGAGGTGGCAGTGTCACCAGGAATGTGGCATCCCCGCAGCTGTGCTGCTGTCCCTACTGCTCTCCCTGGGCCCTGGTGGTGCCGTGTCCCCCGGGGTCCCTGCGCTGCTGCAGGGGACAGCCAGGGGCGTGCTTGGGAAGTGCAGGTGGCATTGGGGACTACAGAGGACACAGAGGCCGGGGGAGTGTCCCAGTGTCCCTTCTGTGCGGTCTGGCAGGACTCAGGGCTCTGTCCCCGCGTGCCTGCCCTGCCTGTGAGGGGTGGGCAGGCACGAGTGGCAGAGAGGGAGTGGTCACTCTGTCCCCAGGGGCTGCCACCTGCCTTTGGGTGGCACTGGCACCGGTGTGGCTCTGCCAACGCATTGCTGTGGGCCTGGCAGGGCACCCTGGCATGGATGCAGCCCTGACATCACACCTGGCAGCACCCCTGGCTCAGGTGCAGCTCCCCTGTGCCATTGTGGGACAAGATCCCTGAGCCACATCCCTGAGAAATATCCCTGGGCAACATCCCTGGGCAATGTCCCTAAGAAATGTCCCTTGTATAATGTCCCTGGGCAATGTCCCTGAGCAACGTCCTTGAGCTGGGCAGGGGTGGCAGAGGTGCTTCTTCTGTCTGAGGGGGTTGCTCTGCTCTCAGCAAGGGACACGGTGACACTGCCTGCTGTGGCTATGGTCACCCTGTCACTTCACACGTGCAGCCTCACCCTGCGGGTCACCTGGGAGAGGGGACAGAGGTGTCACCTGCGCTCGGTGCGACATGGGCAGTGTGTGGGGATAGCTGGTGTCACCTGCCCTCAGTGGGACAGGGCTTCAGGGGACACGGGCAGTGTGTGGGGACAGTGGTGTCACCTGCGCTTCATGGGACACGGGCAGTGTGTGGGGACAGCTGGTGTCACTGCCCTGACTCGGGTGGGATCCACAGAGCAGAGGGCGGTGGTGCCACCCCCGGTGGTGACAGTGACACGGTGCCAGCCCGGTGGGTGTCCCCATCTCTGTGCCCTCCCGCAGGTCTGCTCCGTTTTGAGGTCCCCTCCCTCCACGTGTCCCCGGACGCCGCCCTGTGCCGGGACCCGCCCGAGGCAGCTCAGAGACTCTCGGGGCCGAGCCTGACCCCGCGGCAGGAGGAGGAGGAATCGGAGAGCACAGCCCTATGACAGTGTCCCTGTCCCCAAGCTCATCCGTGCGGCACCCAGGGCCAGCCCCGGCCACCGGCACCCAGGGCCACGGGGCCATTTTGGGTGGCAAAGCGCCCGGTTTGGGGGCGGCCGCCGTTCTTTATTTCATTTTTGTTCGCCTTATCCAGACTTTGCCTTGGAACCGGGTGCCTGCCCCCCTGCCCCGCAGCACCCACGACCCTGGGGCGGTGCCACCACGTCCCCCATGCCCCGAGGCGGGTGCCACTGGGTGCTGGCCAGGTGACAAGGAGCTCGCCGGCGCTTTGCAGTGGCATTTCCTTTCTTCGGCTTCTTCCCCCCCTGCTTGTTTGGGAGCAGGATGGGACCTGACCAGCAATAACCCGGGGATGCAGGATGTGCCCCCCCGGCTCTCGGGGTGCTGGCGGGGGAGGCGCATGTCCCTCGGCACCCGCTGTCCCCGGGGCTTGGTGGCTTTGGTCGTGCATGCACAGACAAATTAACCTTTATCCTTTCCAGAGAGAGAAGAGCTGTATATATATATATCGGCAGAGATATATATATATATATATTCTATATTTGTATAGAGAGAGAGAAACTATAGAGAGATTTGTTTTATGTGGAGCCATTCCCGCCCGGCCGGGGCGAGAGGGAGGATGGAAATGGCAGCGCTTCGCCCCCGCCCCGCTCGCGCCGTGCCCCCCGCCCCAGGTGGGCACCGGGGGGCACCAGCACCCCAAAGCAATCAATAAATCCAATAAATCCGTGTGCCACTCGCTGAGAACCGCCCGGCGGCGCTGGCCCTTCCTTCCTGCCCCCGCCTTGGGGGGAGGACTGGGAGGTGGAGAGCGTTTGGGGGATAAAATGGTGGTTTGGTGTTTTATAGGGAACTTTACGGGTCTGGTGCCATGGGATGGGGCAGGGTCCCCCTCCCCCAGAAACAGCCACCGCACATGGCAGGGTCCAGCCGGAGTGACCCCTGATCCCGGGCTGATCCCCACTGCAGGACCAGGACCAGCCCTAAGGGACTCAGAGCCCTTTTCCTCTGGGATGGACACTGGGTTTGTTTCACGTGTCTTTAATAGAAACCGCCGGCGGTGGGGCAGAGCCCCGTACAAAAGCTGGCTGCAGGAATCGGGGATTGCATAGACCGAGGTGTGGGGGACCCCCCACCCTCAAATAGTCGCCTTTTAGAAAACAAAAAGCGTCTCTGAATAAAACTCTCCTGGTACAATAAATACTCTGGTGCTGCAGAGCTGGGGACCATGCACCCGCCTGCCCTGTTTGGGATGGCCCGGAGCTGGGAGACCCCTGGGTTCAGAGCCGCCACTTGGGGATGAACCCAGGTCTGAAACCCCCAGCTAGGGATGGTCCTGGTTTGGAATGCTTCTGGATCGGGACCCGGGGTGCCCTGGGTCAGGCAGGAGGCCCCATGTCAGGATTCCATTTGGGAGCCTCTGGGTCAGGGTAGCCTGGTTTGGTTTTCCCCCAGCACAGAAGTCCCTGGGCTGGGAGCCCCCAGGTCGGGACAACCCCAGTCAGGACGTTCCTGGTTTTGGATCCCTGGTTCAGGCACCCTTGTGATGAGACACCCCTGTTGGGGAGCTCCCCGATCCGTTCAGGACCTGCTGTACAGCTGCTGGGGTGGTGCTCCCATCCATGGCTCAGAAGCTGGACTCGGGCACGGCCGAGGGCCGCAGGGGCCCAGGGGGCTGCCGGCCCCGCTGCAGGGTGGCCCCGGGGGGACCGCGGGCCAGAGGCGGCCCCGCCGCGGCCCTGCCCAGCGAGGCGGATCTGCGCAGCGCCCCCTCGGCCCGGGGGGGCAGGCTGGCCGAGCTCCGCGACCGCCCCAGCGCCGAGGGGCCGGGGAGGCAGCGGCCCGGGGGCACACCCGCGTCCCCCCGCGGCCCCGCGGCCCCGGGGCTGCTGCCGGCTCCCGGCGGCGGCCGGCGCGGGGTCCCCTCGGCGCTGGCGGCCCGGCGGAGCCGGCGGGGGGCGCGGGGGGCGCCCGACTCCCCCTGTCCCGCGGGTCCGGCGGGGACGGTCCGGACGCTGAGGCTGCGACCGTGCAGCCCCTGCAGACCCCGCACCGAGGGCCGCGCCTCGAACCCGCCTGCGGGGAAAGCACGGTCAGGGCGGGCGGGGGGCGCGGCGGGCACCGGGGGCCGGCATCCTGAGTCTCACCGTTCTCCGGGGCGGCGACGGAGCCCGAGGGGTCGGGGTCGGTGCGGGGGTCGGCGCGGGGCTCGGAGGCGGCCAGGCGGAACACCCAGTGCCCCGCGGCGGCGGCGGAGCCTGCGGGGAGCGGGGCGTGGGCCGGGGGCACCGACCGAGGGGACCCAGCGCGGGGAGCGGGGCGTGGGACAGGGTAGGACAGGATGGGCTGGGGGTGAACCAGGGATGGGACAGGGTGGGCTGAGGGTGCTCACACGCGAAGGGATGGCGCAGCAGGTCTGTGTGCACACGTGTGCAGGGGGCAGACGCAGGCGTGTGCACACGGGTGTGGGTCACACGTGGGGCTGTGTGTGAGCACGCGGCAGTGCCAGGGTGTGGGAGCAGGGATCTGGGGCTCACCCGTGCCGGAGCCGGCGGCGCGGCGGCGCTGGTAGAACAGGATGTAGGCGCTGCGGGTGCTCACCTCCGCCTCGCGCACCCACTCCACCCGGCTGTCGTCGTAGCTGTACCAGCGCCCGTCCAGGGCGTTGCAGCAGAACGCTGGGGGCGAGGGGACACGGGGTGAGCGGGGACAGGGGCTCTGTCCCTGGATGCCCCCAGCCCCAGGGTGCAGAGGGGACCAGGAACCCTATGGTGCAGGGACACACCAAGGGAACGACGGTGCTGGGGGACACATCCCGGTGCCATGAGGTGGCTGGAATGCCATCCTGAATGTTCCCTGCCCCCCAGTTCCCCTCTGCCCTGCCCCATGGCACCCCCACAGTCCCCCCAGGCACCCCCATTATACCCCTGTCCCAGTGTCCCCGCTCACCGGTGTAGTGGCCGCCCTGCATGCTGCCATGGTGGTTGCAGACGGCATACAGGTCGTACAGGTGGTCGCGGGGGCAGCCCGGGGGCAGGCACAGGGTGGGCTGCCAGGGCACCCAGCGCCCCAGGAGCTGCCCCCCGGGCTGGCCCCGCTGTGCCACGTGCGGGGCCATGTCCAGCCCCCGCAGCGGGAACCTCACCAGCGTGGTGAGCTTGTGCCGCTGCTCGGCCACCTGCCGGAAGCGCTTCAGGTGGATGATGAGGATGTCGGGCAGTGTCCACAGGCTGAGCTTCACCGTGCCCTGCTGGGGCACCTTGCAGTGCGGGCAGCGCCAGGCATCGTCCGGGGCCAGCTGGGGACACCACGTCATGGCCACCTCCCTCCCTGTCACCCCCGGCAGCTCCACAGCCACCCCCAGCACTGCAGCCCCTGTGCTGGAGGTGCCCGTACCTGCTCCTCCTTGGTGTAGAGCTGGAAGCATTCATCCAGGGTGCAGCTGTGCTGCTGCCCGTGCGCCTGCTGCTGCCGTCTCACGCTCTCTGCATCCTGCACCACCTCCTCCTGGATGCTCCCAAACAGCCTGGGGGGGACACATCACCACTGAGGGTGACTCCAATGCCCGGGTGTCCCCTCAGCCCGGGCACAGGGGACTTACCGCTCTTTGGTGCTCATGTCCCACTCCACCGTCAGCCTCACGTGGGGAGGGCCCCCGGCCCCACACAGCTGCAGGGCCCTGAGGGGAGGACAGGGTGAGATGTCCCCAGAACCCCTGTCCCCATGGGGACACCTCCTTGCCAGACCGTGGTGGAGGCAGGGACAGCCAGCACCTCCCACACTGGGAATAGTGGGCTGGGGACCCAGTGCTGGGGCAGCAGAGTGACCACACTGTGGCCACCCAAAGTGTCACCACTAGGCACCCATGGTGACAACACAGCCATGCACAGGGACCCTGTGATGGCCCACTCATGGTGATGCCACTAACCACCCCCAGGGGTTGAGGGGACATCCTGGGGACAGTCCTGTCCCTGTCGCCCCTTACCTGTCGATGGCAGGGTGGCAGAGAGGATGAGGATCCTGAGGGGACAGGTAGGTGCAGGGGGCCGAGCCCCCGGCCAGGCGGATCCGGAAAAGGGCTCCTGTGCCCTGTGAGGGGAGAGGGGGCTGTGGGGCCACCAGGGGACAGGGATCCCTTGCCCAGCAGCAGCACCTGGCCAAGCCAGGCCTTGGCACACGGGGCAAACACAGCCCCCGAATTTGGATGGCTTTGAGGGCACAGGGCTGTTCCCTGGGCTCACCTGTGGCCGGACATCTCCCCGCAGGACCCCCCTCAGCTGGGCCAGGATGTTCTGCTGCAGCTGCTCCCAGGAGACGCCGCGCTCCTCCCGCAGCACCAGCGGCGGCCCAAACCTGGGCACAGGCAGCAGGGACACGGGCTGGGTGTCACATGGGTGAGGAGGGGGTGGGACAGGGTGGCAGGCGGGTGACAGGTGGGTAGCAGGCAGGTGGCAGGACAGGGTGGCAGGCGGGTAGCAGGCAGATGGCAGGGAGGTGGCAGGACAGGGTGACAAGCAGGTGGCAGGCAGGGGGCAGGTGGGTGGCAGGCAGGTGGGGGTACCTGGTGAGCTGTGGCCCCGTGCCCGCTGTGTTGCAGAGCAGCAGCAGGATGCGGCCGCCGGGCGCGCGGTGCAGGCAGTCAGAGGAGCGGGCAGCGCTGGACAGCAAGCGCGGCCCCTCTGGCCGTGGCACCGCGGGGGATGTGGGAAGGCTGCGTGGACACCCTGCGGAATGAGGGAAACGAGGGGCTCTTGTTAGCAGTGTGTTAATTACTGCCACAGCCCTGCCTAGCACCGCCGTTCACACCAATCCCAGCAGAGAGGACACAGCTCCCACCAATCCCAGCCAAAGAGATCCATTTCCCACTAATTCTGACAGAAACTCCCTCCCCTATTCCCGATGGGGCGCAGCTGCCTCTGACCAATCACAGCAGGGAGGATCCACTGCCCCACCAATCCCAATGAGGGGATCCATCACCTCCCGCCAATCACAGTGAGGGATCCACTCCCTCCCACCAATCACAGTGAGGGATCCACAGCCTCCCGCCAATCACAGGGTCGTTCCCGCCCCCCGCCCAGCGCCAATCCTAGCACAGTCCGGGAGCTCCCAGCCAATCGGCGGGGGGCGGGCCGGCAGCCGCAGCCAATGGCAGCGCGCGGCGGTACCTGCGCGGCGGGCGGGCGGCGGCTGGAAGGCGTAGACGGGCGCGGCCTCGCCGGCCGCCCGCAGCGCCTCGGGGTCGGACAGCGAGCGCAGGAGGCCCCGCGGGGACACCTCGGCCAGGATCACCTGCGGGACGGGAGTTCAGCAGCACCGCCCGGGCCGGCCCCAAGCCCCGCTCCTCGCTCCCCTCCCCGCTCTCCGCCCCGCTCCCCGTGCCCCGCCCCGCTCCGCTCCGCTCCCCGTTCCCCGCGCTCCGCTCCGCTCCCCGCTCCCCGCTCTGCTCCCCACTCCGCTCCCCGCGCTCCGCTCCCCTCCCCGCTCCGCGCTCCCCTCCCCGCCCCGCTCCGCTCCCCGTTCCCCGCTCTGCTCCCCGGACCCCGCTCCCCGCCCGCCCGTTACCTGCTCGGCGGGGACGCGGCCCTCCCGCGCCACCATCTCCCGCAGGTCGGCCACGGTGCCCAGCAGCGGCACGGCCAGGCCCACCCGCACGAAGCGCCAGCGCTCGCACTGCAGCACCAGCGTGACGTTCAGAGCCCTGGGGACACGGCGGGGACACGGCTCAGCAACGCCTGGCAGCCCCGCATGGCACACACCCACCGGACACCCCTGCCGCCTGCCCCGGGGCTGCCGCCGCCTCCGCGTTCGTTATTTACCTCCAAAAATGCAAATTGCTGTGCTCGGAACAGCCGTCCTGCGGGCTCACCTGGTCTGGCGCAGCGGGATGGGCAGCGAGATGCACAGGAAGGGGTCGAAGGTGTTGCTCTGCTTCAGGCAGTGAGGGCACGTCAGGGAGGACCTGGCAGATGGATGGGCAGCGTCAGCACAGCGGGCACGGCCCCCGAGAGCCCACCCTGGGGCTGATCCCAGGTACCACAGCCCAAATCCACCATCCCAGCAACCACACCCCAAATCCACCATCCCAGGTACCACAGCCCAAATCCACCATCCCAGGTACCACACCCCAAATCCACCATCCCAGCAACCACACCCCAAATCCACCATCCCAGCAACCACACCCCAAATCCATCATTCCAGGAACCACACCCCAAATCCATCATTCCAGGTACCACACCCCAAATCCATCATATCAGGTACCACAGCCCAAATCCACCATCCCTGGTACCACAGCCCAAATCCACCAGCCCAGGAACCACACCCCAAATCCATCATTCCAGGTACCACACACCACATCCATCATCCCTGGTACCAACAACCACCTACTGCTGATTCTTCTTAATTTGTTTGTTTTTTGTTGTTTTTTGTTTGGTTTGGTTTTATTTTTGGGGGGGTTATTTTGTTTGTTTGTTTCTAATTTCTTTTTTCCCCCTGCCTTTTTGTTCAACAGAAAGGGGAAAAATGAATTAAAATTCAAAGCAAAATCCCAAGTCCTCTTTATTTGTCACCTTAAAAAGCCACTGAGCTCCCTGGGAAACAGCCACAGGAATTAATAATCCTTTAGTGCACAGACGGCTCTGGCACGTGGAACAGGGATAATTAAAGTGCCTTTTGCATATATAGGACGAGGGATTAATTGAGAGAGGAGGAGGGTTTGTGATGCCAGATGTGTGCCCTGCTGCCTGCGGTGTCGTGGCTTGGGGACAGGGTGGCCTGAGCATCCCACAAGTGCCAGGCTGGTGAAGGTGTGGGGTGTCCCATAGCGGGGCACCCTCGTGCTGGGGCTCTGGGATAATCCCGAGTCCTGTGGCAGAGGCGCAGCTGTGGGCAGGAAAACGCCATGGGCAGGGACACCACCATGGGCAGGGACACTGCCATTGGAGCAGGTCACTCCAGCCCTGTCCAGCCTGGCCGTGGACACTTTCACCTGCTTGTAGGGGAAGAAGCTGCCCTGGCTGGGGTGGGTGGGATAGATGGATGGATGGATGGATCGACGGACGGACGGATGGATGGATGGATGGATGGATGGATGGATGGATGGATGGATGGATGATGGATGGATGAATGGATGGATGGATGGATGGATGGATGGATGGATGAATGGATGGATGGATGGATGGATGGATGGATGGATGGATGGATGGATGATGGAGGGATGGATGGATGGATGGATGGATGGATGGATGGATGGATGGATGATGGAGGGATGGATGGATGGATGGATGGATGGATGGATGGATGGATGGATGGATGATGGATGGATGATGGATGGATGGATGGATGGATGGATGGACGGAGGGATGATGGATGATGGATGGATGGATGGATGGATGGATGGATGGATGGATGGATGGATGATGGAGGGATGGATGGATGGATGGATGGATGATGGATGGATGGATGATGGATGGATGGATGGATGCATGGATGATGGATGGATGAATGATGGATGGATGGATGGATGGATGAATGGATGGATGGATGGATGGATGGATGGATGGATGGATGGATGGATGATGGAGGGATGGATGGATGGATGGATGGATGGATGGATGGATGGATGGATGGACGGAGGGACGTAGGGACGTAGGGATGATGGATGATGGATGGATGGATGATGGATGGATGGACGGATGGATGCATGGATGATGGATGGATGGATGGATGGATGGATGGATGGATGGATGGATGGATGGATGATGGATGGATGGATGATGGATGGATGGACGGAGGGATGATGGATGATGGATGGATGGATGATGGATGGATGGATGATGGATGGATGGATGGATGGATGGATGATGGATGGATGGATGGATGGATGGATGGATGGATGGATGGATGATGGATGGATGGATGATGGATGGATGGATGGATGGATGATGGATGGATGGATGGATGGATGGATGGATGGATGGATGGATGGATGATGGAAGGATGGATGGACGGAGGGATGGATGGACAGATGATGGATGGATGGATGGATGGATGGATGGATGGATGGATGGATGGATGGATGGATGGAGATCCTCCCCATTTCATGCCTTCCCTGGGCTCACAGTGCCCACCCAGGGCTCACAGAAGGGGAAAGCCTCCTGTGGCAGAATCTGTGCCCCACTGACCTGTACTGGGCCTGGAAGTGGCTCTGCACGAAGCTCTGCCCACGGGGGTGCTGGGTGCCAGGGGGGGACCTGCTGGCACAACTGCTTCCGTCCTTGCCAGGCTGCAGGGGCAAGAGACAAGTGATGAGTGAGGTGACAGGGTGAGGGCATGTCCTTCAGGGGTCAGGGACACGTCCTAGGGAACCAAGGCTAGCTTTGGTGTCCCTATGGCACGAGGATGGGCTCAAGGTGATGCCAAAGAGACTCTGGCACCTGCCTGCCTGGCACTGCTGCACCCTCCAGGCAGTGTCAGTAAAAACCCTGGGCTGTTCTGGGGTAAGACAGTGACTTTCTGGTGTCTCAATGAGTAAGACTGAAAATCACTGAGGATTTTGGCTGAGAGGTGGATTTTCCTCAATGCCATCTGCTGGCATCAGGTCCTGCTGAGGCTGACGTGTCCTCACGGTCTGCCTGGCACTGGGGTCCATCTGGTGTGGCTGAGAGGGGACCTGGATGGTGTCTGTGCCCTACAGGGCCCCCAGAATTCCCCAAAAACCCAAGGGGTGCCTCCTCCTCCTGCCTTCCTGGCAGCCAAGCCTTGGTGCCCACTTTGATCCCCCCTCACCCCAGACACTTATTGGGGGTCCCACCCCTGCAGGCATCCCTCCCCAAGGACAGGGGCATGTGGGTGACACTTGAGTGGCATCACCAAAAGGAGCCAAAACTGGGGGATGGCAGGCAAAACTACAGGTGCTGAGGGACACACCAAGGGTCCCCTCCCGAGAGCCAGGTGGCACAGCCTCCAGGTGGCACAGCCTCCAGGTGGCACAGCCTCCAGGTGGCACAGCCAGTGTCACACCACAGCTCATGGCACACGTGGGCACCTGACATTTAACAGGAGCTGCCAGGCTTTCCCAAAAAGCCTGAGGTGTCCAAATGTGCCAGGGAAGGTGGCAGGGCTGAGGGCAGCTCAGGTCAGGGCAGGGATGGTTGCAGGGCCCTGGCCAGGCAGTAAAGGCTCTCCAGAGACGCTGGAGATGGGCACCACAGCCAGGCTGTCCCTGAGCTACAGAGCTGGGCTGGAGGCTGGGCTGGGGGTCACCCCAAAGTGGGGACAGCTCAGTGCTGGGCTGGGGGTCACCCCCAGAGCAGGGGCAGCTCAGTGCTGGGCTGGGGGTCACCCCCAGAGCAGGGGCAGCTCAGTGCTGGGCTGGGGGTCACCCCCAGAGCAGGGGCAGCTCAGTGCTGGGCTGGGGGTCACCCCCAGAGCAGGGGCAGCTCAGTGCTGGGCTGGGGGTCACCCCCGAGCAGGGACAGCTCAGTGCTGGGCCAGGTGTCACCCCCAGAGCAGGGACAGCTCAGTGCTGGGCTGGGGGTCACCCCCAGAGCAGGGACAGCTCAGTGCTGGGCCAGGTATCACCCCCAGAGTGGGGACAGCACAGTGCTGAGCTGAGCTCACGGGTCAAACAGCAACAGCTCAAATCCATCTCCTGCAACAGGCGGCGCCCGGCGGGCAGCAGCAGGCGGGGAAGGAGCCGGGAAGGAGCAGGGAAGGAGTGGGAAGGAGGCGGCAGGAGGAGGCAGGGAGGGCCAGGGCCAGGGCCAGGGCAATGCCTGAGCGCAGATGGATTGAGGAAGACTTAATTACTCATTTTGCCAGCAGCAAAGCCGCCGAGCTGTAATTACAGCGGGCTTAGCTGGAGGCAGGGAGAGACGGGGGGGGCTGCATCTCCTCCTCATCCAAGGACCAGGATGCTCCCAGAGCCGGGATGCTCAGCTGGATGGCTCCTGCCGACATCCTCCATTCTCCCAGCACTCCAACCCCTGCCAGTCTCGGCTCCCACCTCGAACCACAGCATCCCTGTCCCCTCCGGGGCGGGGCCCAGCTCCATCCACCGCCTGACACCGCATCCCGGCGTCCCCGGTCCCAGCCCGGGCCCGAACGCCCCTCCCGAGCCGGGGGCACCGACCTGCGCGGGGCCGCGGCTCTGCTGGGCCGGGGAGGCGGCGCCCAGGTCCTCGTGCATTCGGTCCAGCAGCCAGAGCAGGAACTCGAGCGCGTCGTGCTGAGCATTGCCCCGGAACTGCGAGCTGTGCTTGGAGACGATGTTCTGCAGGACACGGGCGGGGCGGGCGCTGATCAACGGGTCCATGCTCAGCACCCACCCCAAAACCACCCCTGCTCCATCCCTGCAACAGCCACTGCCCTGTCCTGCCTCTGCAGGGACATCTCGGCCACCCCGGGGCCAGCAGAGTAGGGGGGACAGAGACAGAGGCTCTGTGGTGCCCCAGCTTCCAGCGGCCAGGAGGGGACACAGGGAAAACCGCAATGAGGCCCAGATGGGCAGGTTCAGCCATGGGGACCCTCGGGTCCCACCTGCCCCGAGCACTCCAACGGCACCAACCCCGAGTAGCCCATGCCAGGGCGGGGCTCGGCTGCCCGGGAACTCCCCCGGGCACTTTGCAAAGTTCAGTTTCTTGGCAGCACGGAGGAAATGTCACTCGGGCAGGGGACACGTGTCCCTGAGCGCGGGGAGCTGTGATGCCAGGCCGGCCGGGCTGCGGTGCCCGTGGCACCCTGTCCCCTGGATGCCCCTGACACCCTGTCCCCTGGCACACTGGCAGAGGTGTGACACACCCAGGGACAGAGCCCGAGGCCACTGAATTTGGCTCCTGGGACAACATCCTGCCTTTCCCGTGATCCCAGCCGGCTCCAGCTCAGCCTCAGGGCTCTGGGCACGGCCGGGCTGGCAGCTCACCCACCCCGGGGGCTCCGGGGACAGGGGCCAGGCCAGAGGGAGGTGACAGCAACAGGGCCGGGGGTGTCCGGCAAGGCAGGGTCCACTGGGAGGGTGAGGCAGGGGAGCAGCTGATGTGAGCTGGGAGGGGTGGCAGGGGTTTGGGGGGTGGTTAGGAAGGGTGTCAGTGGCTTCGGGGGACTGGGAAGGGTGTCAGGGGGTTAGAAATGGTGTCAGTGGGTTCGGGGGAGCTGGAGGAAGCTGTGAGCGGGGTTCGCCGGTGCTGTGAGCGGCTGTGCCGGTGCCGCTGGGGATGCCGCTGGGGCCGGGGTGAGCCGGGGTCGCGGGGCGGGGGCCGCTCGGTACCTTGAACTCGGCGGAGAGCTGCGGGGTGTACTCGCGGGTCCAGAGCGCCCGGACCAGGGCCGCCAGGCGGTGCGTGACCTCTCCGCGGACGCGGTACCGGCCCAGCGCCAGGCGCTCGGCCAGCGGCGCCGTGTTGCTCAGGCACTGCACCACGGCGTTCATGAAGCAGGTGTTGCCGTGGTTCCGCAGCCCCTGCGCGCCCGGCGGCCGCTCCGCGCCTCCCGCTCCCGCCTCGCCCGCTCCCGCCTCGCCCCCCGGGGCCGCCGCCGGGGCCGCCCCGCCGAGCCGCCGCCGCGAGCCCCCCCGGAACCCGCCCTCGTCATCCTCGGGGGCGGCGCGGCGGCCCCCGCGGCCCCCGGCCAGGCGCGCCCAGGTGCGGAGCAGCCGCCCGGCCAGGCAGCCCAGCGAGCGCAGCGCCCGCCGCCGCCGCCCGCCCCCCGCCCGCGGCCGCCCCGCCGGGCTCGCCCCGCCGGCCCCCGCCCGCCGCCGCCGCCCGGGGCCGCAGCCCGGCCCCGGCCCCGGCCCCGCCGCGCTCATGGCCCCGGGCGGCCGCCCTGCCCCTGCCCCGGCCCCGCCGGCCCCGGCCCCGCCGCGGCGCGCATGGCCCCGGGCGGGCGCTGGGCGCTGGGCGCCGCCGGTGCCGGAGCCGCTGCGGGGCCCGGAGGGGCCGGGCGGGAGGTTTTGTGCGCGGCCGGCTCCTCCCCCGGCCGGGCTGGCTCTGGAGAGGGAGACGGCAGGAGGAGGAGGAGGAGGAGGAGGAGGAGGAGGAGGAAGAGGGAGCGGAGCGGAGGCGGGGGGAGCGGGGAGGTGCCGCCGGCGGCACGGGCGGCCGTGCCCCCCCCTGCCCCGGTGTCCCCAGCGTCACCCCGGCACCGCCCGGTGCCGGCCGAGTGAGCCGTCCCTCTGTCCCCTTTCCCGGCAGTCCCGTCCCTGCTGCCCTGAGCATCGCCTCAGGGTGTCACAGCGGCACTCGGGGATGCCCCAGTTCTGCTCCCGCTGGGCGCTCTGAGCTGATAGTGGCACCATGGTCACCTCCGCACCCTCCACACTGAGCCTTGGGGACATAGTGACAGTTCCTGTGCACAGAGGAGTCACAAAACGGGGGTTTCCAACCCAGGGCTGGCAGAGTCCAGAGCCTTTGGCCACCTCCTGCCACCCTTCACTGTCTGGCACCACACCCTGGTGTCGGTTTGGGGTTCGGGAGGCGTGGCAGGGTGGCAGAGGAAGGGCCAGGCGGTGCTGCTGGGTGTCACGGTCCCTCCTCCCGCAGAGCAGTGTCCCTGGGCCGGGCTGTGAGCTCGGGGAGGTGACAGGACAGTGACCTCCCCGGGGGGATGCCAGGCTGGCAGCAGCGGTGTGATGCACACGGATCGGGCACAGGGCCGTGTGCTGGCCCGAGAGTGAGCTCAGGCTAAATGCAGCTGCCGATGCTGAGCAGATGGAGCGGGATCAGCCGCCCGTGGATCCCCAGGGACGGCTCTGCCGCGAGTGGCGCCGGGCTCAGGAGCTGCTGATCCAGACAGGAGAGAGGATTGAGTCCGGCCGGAGTTTCCTCCCGCCCGCAGCCAGCCCTGGTTGGCACGGGATGTCCCTGAGAGCCCGGCTGGGGTCAGCCCTGCCCCTGAGAGCCCGGCTGGGGTCACTCCTGTCCCCTGAGAGCCCGGCTGGGGTCAGCCCTGCCCCTCACAGCCCCCCGAGGGAGCAGCCGCCTTGTGGGGACAGCGGCTCCCACCCGGGGCCACCCCGGGGCCATCCCGGGCACTCAGCCTTTCCTCCGGGGCAGATGGGAATGGGGATGGATGGGCCCTGCCGGGGGTGGTCCCTGTGCCCGGGGAGCTGCTCTGGGCTGGGGATGCAGGGCAGGGGCTCAGCGCAGCCCCTGGCCCCCAGAGCGCCACCAGCGCCGTGGGGGCTCCCAGCTCCCAGCCTGCCCGAGGAAAGCTGCTGGCACTGCCGGAGCTCTCGCTGGCCCACGCACTCTGGGCTGAGCTGAAATTCCATCTACAAAGCCCCCAGGCTCAAAGGTTTGACTCCTGGGCTGACTCTGCATCCACTGCTGGAGCTCATTTCTCAGCATCCTCCCGGCCAGAGCTGTGAAATCCATCATTACAAAGCCAAAGGATAAAATGTTCCTCCCTGCTCCTATCCGAAGGTGTCAATCCGTACACAGAGTGTTCCCTGGGACGCCTGGCAGGCTTCTGGCCCTGCTGCAGCACGCCCCAGTGCAAACCCCACTGGAGACCCAGAAGATGGGAACTGGGATCTGCCAGAGCGCTCGTGTGGGGCTGCGGGGCCTTTCCTGGCTGAATTCTCTAACAAGGGCCGGTTGTGCCTCATGCAGCGTGGGAAGAATGGGTTTATCTAGAGCAGCTCCTGGCTCACTGAGGAGAAAAGCACTTGTTTCTCTCTGGCCGCTTTTGGCTGCACACTGGAGCCCCGAGCATCCCACGCGAGCCAGGGAGGAGAGGCAGCCCGGGCAGGGCTCCTGCCGAGCTCAAGGCAGCCAGAAACAAAAAGCAACTCCTCAAGGAAGGTGAGGAAAAGCCTAAAGGAGAGCAAGGGGAGGGGAGAGTCCAGAGGCAGGAGCTGAACTCAGGCTGGGTCAGAACCTGGTGTTTGTTAGGGTGGGATGGATGGGAAGGGAGAGCTGACAAACACAGCCAAGGGAAATGGCTTTAAAATGAGAGAGTGAACTCAGTCATGCACAAAACCCCGGTCCTGCCAGGATTAGGAAGTTTGGGTAGTGAAAGCGTTTTTCCTGGGGTCCTCTCAGCCCCCCCAGCTGCCACCTGTGATGTCAGCGCAGGAATTCTGACAGCACACATCAGCCAACGACTGAAAACTGAATCAGGGCCTTTCCAAGCACAGGCAGAGGCATCCCCTGGATGTCAGTGCCTACCCCCCAGCCTGGAGCAGGCAGAGGTGCCTTTCCCACAGGTAACTCCAGTGCATTCCAATTCAAAGCAGTTTGCACACCGGAGTGAGCCTCAGGAATGCTCACCGTGTGAATCTTTCAGTGGCACTGTACTTGTCATCTTCCCTCTTTTTCAGGTCATTCTGAACGTGATGCCTTCCTATTCAGGCTGAATCAAATATTTATCAACGCTGCAGCATCCGGCCCTGCTGGGTTTCGTCAGCACTTTCTCCCTAAAATGCCTTTTTTGGGATCTCCTGCCTCTCTCCAGCTCCTGCCTCTCAAGCTGCCATTTCCTGCTTCGGCTTCAGAGCAAATGTGGGGTGGGCAAAATCCGAGTGTCAAACACCAGGAAAGGATGGAAACGCTTGGTCCCTGTGCTGGAAAATTCCTTGTTGTTATGGCATGAACTGCCTGGGACAGCAGACAACCAGGATGGGTATGAAAACACGGAGAGGTTGGGTTGGATTAGGGAGACACAGGGACAGGACAGCCCTGGGCATGGACAGGAGTCCCTGTGCCAGGGAGGCACTTGGATTTCAGGATAAAATCCCTAATAGATGTGAGCTGGACTGACTCAGGCCCCAGAGAAATCCATTTCCATGCTGCCAAATCATTGTGATAATAATAACAGCAAAAAAAAAAGAGAAACCTTCCTCCCTGCTCGCTGTGCTCTGCCCTGGGACAATGTTTGCTTTCTTTGAGCCTCTCCCGCTCTCTTGGCACGGGCTGGGAACATCTGTGCTGTGGAGTGGAAATGTGCTTTCAACAGCCCTGTCCCCTCCGAGCCTGGGGGCAGCTGGGGGAGCCCGGGAGGGGCTGGGGGAGCGGCCCGGGCTGGCACTGCCCCCTCTCTGCCCCTCCCTGCCCCTCCCTGCCCATCCCTGCCCATCCCTGCCCCTCCCTGCCTGCAGCTGTTTTTGGGCCCAAGGCACAGAAATCTCCCCCCTGGACCGCTTCCCTCCCCAGCCTCTGCAGCTCGGATTGAATTATAGATAGCAGAGTGAGTTATTCCGTGCCCCATGAAAGATGCATGGGGCCTGCCTTTTTTGGGAGTCTCTGAGGAGGGACAGCACCGAGGCAGGGAAATGCTGCTTGTGCAGGGCTCAGGCTGATGAATGGAGCTGGCCATGCTCCGCTGGTTCCCAAAGAAAGCAGCAGATAACCCCGGGCTGCAGGAGCTCCTGCACTTTGTTCACAGCAATTCCCCTCGGGTTTGATGCATCTGCTCCATCGCTGGTGCTTCACTGAGCAGGTGTCTCCAGGCTCTTTCCACCCATTATCGTGTGAGCTGGGACTGTGATCCCACAGCAGGAGCCGAGCTGGGATCCAGCAGCACTGAGCGGGGATTGTGCCTGGACACTGCCCCGGGCTCTGTGGGGCTCAGCGGGGCGGGGGGGGCTCGGAAACCTCACCCCGGGGGTGTCCCAGGGGTAAATGAGCACCGTGCAGAGGTGAGAGCGGTGGGAGGGATGTGCCGGGAGGGACAGGGGTGTGCCAGGAGGGACAGGGGTGTGCAGGGAGGGACAGGGGTGTGCCCGCAGGGACAGGGGTGTGCCCGCAGGGACAGGGGTGTGCCCGCAGGGACAGGGGTGTGCCGGGAGGGACAGGGGTGTGCAGGGAAGGACAGGGATGTGCCCGCAGGGACAGGGGTGTGCCGGGAGGGACAGGGGTGTGCCCGCAGGGACAGGGGTGTGCCGGGAGGGACAGGGGTGTGCAGGGAAGGACAGGGGTGTGCCAGGAGGGACAGGGGTGTGCCAGGAGGGACAGGGATGTGCCCTCAGGGACAGGGGTGTGCTAGGAGGGACAGGGGTGTGCAGGGAAGGACAGGGATGTGCCCGCAGGGACAGGGGTGTGCTAGGAGGGACAGGGGTGTGCCCGCAGGGACAGGGGTGTGCCAGGAGGGACAGGGGTGTGCCGGGAGGAACAGGGGTGTGCCAGGAGGGACAGGGGTGTGCCCGCAGGGACAGGGGTGTGCCAGGAGGGACAGGGGTGTGCCCTCAGGGACAGGGGTGTGCTAGGAGGGACAGGGGTGTGCCCGCAGGGACAGGGGTGTGCAGGGAAGGACAGGGATGTGCTGGGAGGGACAGGGGTGTGCCCTCAGGGACAGGGGTGTGCCAGGAGGGACAGTGATGTGTCCGCAGGGACAGGGGTGTGCCCGCAGGGACAGGGGTGTGCAGGGAAGGACAGGGGTGTGCCAGGAGGGACAGGGGTGTGCCAGGAGGGACAGGGGTGTGCCAGGAGGGACAGGGATGTGCCCTCAGGGACAGGGGTGTGCTAGGAGGGACAGGGGTGTGCAGGGAAGGACAGGGATGTGCCCGCAGGGACAGGGGTGTGCTAGGAGGGACAGGGGTGTGCCCGCAGGGACAGGGGTGTGCCAGGAGGGACAGGGGTGTGCCGGGAGGAACAGGGGTGTGCCAGGAGGGACAGGGGTGTGCCCGCAGGGACAGGGGTGTGCCAGGAGGGACAGGGGTGTGCCCTCAGGGACAGGGGTGTGCTAGGAGGGACAGGGGTGTGCCCGCAGGGACAGGGGTGTGCAGGGAAGGACAGGGATGTGCTGGGAGGGACAGGGGTGTGCCCTCAGGGACAGGGGTGTGCCAGGAGGGACAGTGATGTGTCCGCAGGGACAGGGGTGTGCCCGCAGGGACAGGGGTGTGCAGGGAAGGACAGGGGTGTGCCAGGAGGGACAGGGGTGTGCCAGGAGGGACAGGGGTGTGCCCTCAGGGACAGGGATGTGCCCACAGGGATGTGCCAGATGGGACAGGGATATGATGGGAGGAACAGGGATATTATGGGAGGGACAGGGGAACAGGACCTGCCAAGCTGAGCACAAGCCTGAAAGGTGACAGAGGCACCCAGAGCAGCAGCCTGGGAGGGAATGGCCTCTGTTTCCTGTAGGAATGTGGCTCTGGGAGCAGCCACACCAACACAGGACTCTGGCTCTACAGGTGGTTCTCCCCCTCCTGCAGTGACAGGTTTGGGTGACCCATGGGGACAGCATGGCTCTGCTGAGGTAGAACAGAGCCCTGATCTCCAAACCTGGACCTTCTCCACACTCTGCCCCAGGGGAGCTGCAGTGCCAGAGCTCCTGGCACCTCTGGGTGGCTCACAGGCCCCTGCTCTTTCCCCCACACAGGCACAGAGGCTTTCCAGCCTGTCCCACATTCCAGGGCTGGCCCTGGATCCCCAGCACCGCTGCAGAGCCTGTGGAACCTGCTGGAGGGTTTGTGGCTCACAGCACCAGGGGCTCCAGAGGAGGAGAGGATTCCTGGGCTGAAGGCTCCCTTAGTGAGAGCAGGGGTTTCAGGCAGAAGGAAGAGGATTTGCTCAGGGTTTGATGGACAGCAGAGAGGCACAGGCTGAGAGGATCCCCCTGTGCTGTGCTGTGAGCAGGAAATGCTGTCAGTGACATGTGAGGCAAACCAAGCAATGACACCTTTAAATGCCAGTCCCCAGTGCCTTCCAGAGCTGTCAGTGCAGGTGTGGAGATAAATCATCTCCATTAACTGAAACATCTGAGATCCCCAGCATTAAGGGCTGCAGCATTCTGTTCTGCTGCATTCTAGTTGATGACAGAATTCTCCCAGGTCTCCAATGCCTGCAAGAGAAATCCTTCCCTTGCATCACTTCCCAGGCACTGATCTTTACACAAACAGCACTCGAGAGCTGCTGCTTTTAATCCTAGATGTGATACTGAGTTAGTAATAAGCACTTCTGCTGTGCAAATTTGGAGCCTGTTTGAGGAATCAGGCCAAGCGTGCCAGGCTGGAAACACCCAGGCATTTCAGCAGTGGCTGCACTCCTAGAACAAGGTCTCTGAACAGAGCTTTAAACTGGACACCACAAAGGAACAGCCCCAGCATCGCCGAGTGTCTTTGGGAACGTGGGGTTAAAATCTTGGCTCGAAAGAGCTTCCCAGTGAATGCCAGGAGTTGGAGCTGAATTTTTTCCTTAATCAGGAGCAGACAAATTAAAATAAACACAGAAGACTGAATTTACACAACAAGTCATTCATTAAAGGCAGGGCAGGAGGGGGGAGGGAAAAGAGAGGGAGTGGAAGAGAGAGGGGGTGAAAGCGAGATATCATCCAACAGGAGCAGATCCCCCAAAAGGGAGCAGGTCCTGAAACAGGGAGCAGATCCTGCAAAATAGAACAGATCCTCCAAAAGGGAGCAGATCCTCAAACAGGGATCAGATCCTCAAACAGGGAGCAGAGCCTCCAAAAGGAGCAGATCCTGCAAAAGGGAGCAGATCCCAGCCAGGCTGTGCCAGGAACCTCTGGGAAAGGTGGCAGTGACAGCAGGGAAGTGTTGAACAACAGCCAAGCTGTGTTCCCTGCGTCCCAAGGTGATTCTCAGAAGCAGGGAACCCTTCACACCAATCTGAAAGGAACACAAGCCCCTGCTCCCCCTGAACCAGTCAGATCCATTTGTTCAGTGCTGTGGGGCTCTTGGGGGGGATCTGGTAAATGCAGGACAGGAAATACAAAAATGGGCTCTCCTCTAATTGTAAAAGTGCTTTAAAGTTGCCTCAGCTGTAAGGAAAAGGATCTCCTGAGAGGCTGAGGAAGCAGCAGCCCCACAGCTCCTGCTCCAGCTGCTTGTGCAAACCTGGGGAATTCCAGACCAGGCTGGCAGCACCTGGAATCTGAGAATCCCACAATGGTTTGGGCTGGAAATTACCTTAGAGCTCACCCAGGGCCACCCCTGCCATGGCAGGGATACCTTGCAGTGTCCCAGGCTGCTCCCAGCCCTGTCCAGCCTGGCCTGGGACATTCACAGGGGTGTCCAGTCCACAGCCTCTCTGTAGCAGGGCCTCCTCAGCCCTGGAGTGAAATATTTCCTCCTAATTTCTCATCTAAACCTTCCCTGCTCTGCCTGAGCCTGTTCCTGCTTTCCCCACAGGCAGGGAGCACTCAGATGTCCCTTTGATTTCGGCAGGTGGGACAATCACTGCAGGAATTGGGACAATTGCTCCTTTTCAGCTGAAGCAGAGTCGGTGCCCAACAGAGTTCAGGGCCTGCAGCAGCAGCTCCTGGGGAGCTGTGCCCAGAAATTGGGCCAGGAGCACAAAGGGCCTTCAAAGGGCTCTGAACCAGCATCCCTAACCCAGGGTAAGGAAAAGAGACACAGCAAATCCATGGAGTGAGCTGCAGGCAATGCCCACGGTGATGGCACGGCTCCCTGGGGAGCTCCTGAGGAGATGGCACACGAGTGGCACATGAGATGGCACACGAGTGGCACATGGGAGCCTGAGGAGATGGCACACGAGTGGCACATGGGAGCCCGAGGAGATGGCACACGAGAGGCACCACGAGAGCCCGGAGCTGGCTGCAGAGGAACCTGCCAGGGTTCTGGGGGAGGCACCTGGACACAGGCCTGAGTGCAGGAGAGCAGAACTAAACCGGGAGCAGGGCAGGGGGAAGATGGTTTCCTGTGATCCCTGTGTCCCCTGTGTACCCCATGTTCCCTGCATTCCTTGTGTCCCCTCTGTCCCCTTTGTTGCCTCTGTTCCCTGCATTCCCTGTGTCCCCTGTGTTCCATGTCCCCTGTGTCTCCTGTGTCCCCTCCATTCCCTGTGTCCCCTCTGTCCCCCGTGTTCCCTCTGTTTCCCAAGTGCCTCCTGGAGCCCTTTCGGGCCCTTCCAGGGGCTCTGAGCTCTCCCTGGGCCTTCTCTCCTCCAGGTGAGCACCCCCAGCTCTCCTCCAAGCTCCCCAGGGTTTGATTTCCACTTTAACCCCATCATTGTCCCTCTGTCCTGCCCAGGCTGTGCTCTGGGTCCCCCGGAGCAAACGGGGACCTTTGGGTGGCTCTGGTGTCCCCAGCAGCCAGGCAGCCCCACCAGGGCTCTGTCTGCTGCCATCCTCTCGTGGATGAAACCCAGAGGCTGTGTAGGAGGTTAAAAATATCTCCATTCATTATTTACTCCTTGCAGCAAGAACCCGCTGCTTTGAAGTGTGATTATAAATACAAACACCATCAGGAACCCTGCCTGCCCACCCTTCCCCTGCAGGAATATTTGCTCTTTGTCCTGCTCTGCTCTCCTGTGAACCCTTCCAGCTCATCTCCTTTAAATACATATCTGAATTTTCTTTGAGTGCAAACCAGCCCTTTCTGGAAATGCATTTCAGGGGTGCATCCCCCTTTGCCTCGGCAGCCTGAGAGCTGCTCAGCTGTGATGGTGGCCAAAATCAGTTCTGCTGTTTACCCCAGTATTTATGGAGCTCACAGAAATGGGGACCAAACCCAATCCTGCTGTTTATCCCAGCATTTCTAGAGCTCACAGAAATGGGGACCAAACCCAATCCTGCTGTTTATCCCAGCATTTATAGAGCTCACAGAAATGCACGTACAGATAATCCCACGTAGGTGGAAAACAAGGAGCATCATCATCACCCACTGAAGGGTTCTGCCGCTCCTTCTCAAAACACAAACAAAGGAATCTTCAGATCAGCCTGAGGGAATAAACACGCTCTCCTCTATCTGAAGGCAGAGTTCCTTTAAGGTTGACCCGACTTTATTTTCAATAAACATCTTTCCCTCCCCCAGCAGATCTAAACCCTTTCTTTAGAGATAAACTCCCCGTGGGGTGGGGGACTGTGCATTCCAGGTTTGGAGTTTCGTGGGGAGCCAGGGGCCCATAATTCCCAGTGGGAGCAAGGTTTTGGGGATAAAGGGTGATGTTTGCTCACTAAAATGCATCATGGAATGCCCCATCCCTGGCAGGGTGGACACTGGGGCTGGGAGCAGCCTGGGACAAGGGAAGGTGTCCCTGGGACAGGGGAAGGTGTCCCTGGGACAGAGAAGATGTCCCTGCCATGGCAGGGGTGGCACTGGATAAGCTTTGAGGTCCCCTCCAGCTCAAACCATTCTGGGATTGTATTTTTCAGAAAAATTACAACAAAGTGCTGAAAACAATCCCCCAGAGAGGGAGGGAGGGAGGGAGGGACAGTCCCAGGGTGGGGCTGCAGGCCCAGCTCCCCTCCAGGGAGAGAAATTCCACTTTGGGAGGGCAGTGTCCATCCCCAGACCCCGCTGAGCCCAGGGCAGCTCTGCTCTGCAGGCACCACAGGGGGATTTTCCATTCCCAGTACCTGCTGCATTTCCAAGGAAAAGTCCAGAGATGCCTTGAGGAATCACCCTGCTCTGCAGGGGGGAAACAAAACCAGCCCTTGGCCCAGGGTTAGCCATTCCAGGGACTAAATTGTGTGGAAACAGGGATGGAAACATGTTTGTTTTGATAAATGCTGTGGGTTTGACTGCAAGAAAACATCTGCAAAACCCCTCCTGTGGCACTGAAGGCTCTGCTCCAGCTGGAAATTTCTGCCGTGGGACATTAAACGTGGTTTCACAAGGAGCTGGTGGCAGTGCAGCGACAGGGAATTGTTGGTGTGAGCAGCAGGTGGGTGGGATGGGAGGGGAATCACTGCACGGGGCTGGGAGAGGAAAATGGGAAGGATGCAAATGGATCTGACAGTGGTGGGGGATAAAAACACACCAGGACCTTCTCCCCAGCTGCAAGGACAGGAGGGCCTGTGGATTTCCCATTTCAAGGCTCTGGAAGCTGCATTTGGTGAGATTGAGTGAAGAGGGCAGGGAGGAAGGAAGGAGAGGAGAAGGAGGGAAAGGTGAGCGCTTGTGTCCTCCACAATCCTGGCTTTGAACAGAAATGTCTGCTGTGGGCAGCAGGGGAAGGAGGAGGCTGGAGGCACCGCCTGTCACTCCCATCCCATGCATCTCCTCTTCTCCCCCTTCACCCCAATCATCAGTGGGCATTCCTCTCCCAAGACAGCCCCGTGGGAGTCAGTGCTGGGGTGAGACAGGGATGGTTGGGACACTTTGGAGTGTTCTGGAGTCAGTTCTGGGGTGAGACAGGGGTGCTTGGGACACTTTGGGCCGTTTCTGTCACAGTGTAACTGCCCAGGGAGCACACACAGCCCCTCGGCGCTGCCCCCATCGTGTGCCAGTGTGGGAACTGCTGAGCCCGGCCCTCCGGAGGAGCAGGGCATCCACACCCCCCAGATCTGCAGGGAAATCAGCGCCGAGCATCACAAACTGTGCTTTTTGTAGCCATTTGCGGAATTGCTGAGCCCGTCCCTCCAGAGGAGCGGGGCATCCACAGCCCCCAGATATCCCCAGCTTCACAAACTGTGCTTTTTGTAGCCATTTGTGGTATTGCTGAGCGAGGCCCTCTGGAGGAGCAGGGCATCCACAGCCCCCAGATCTTCCCAGCTTCACAAAATGTGCTTTTTGTAGCCATTTGTGGTACAAGGCAGTGTCCAATAGTCCCTCACCTCGGGGGGAGCAGGGGATGACCCAGACCTGCAGGGAGGGATTGTCCCTCCGTTAATTCCCCGTTATTCAGAGCCACCCTGGGCTGCTCTATTTGTGCCAAGGCTGGCAGGAGCCCAGAATGCAGCTCAGGGAGCAGAGGTGAGCCAGGCAGATCTCTGCGCTGCTCTGAGACACCTCTGTGGGGACAAGGAGCAGAAACGCCCCAAAGGGATGAGCTAATGGATATTCCAGCTCCTTCCAGAGCACATGGGGGCTGAAGTTTCCTTTTTACTGAAGATTTCAGTAAAGACGCAAAGTCAAGGGAAATGGGCAGGGGGTGGCAGGGCTGGGGGGCTCTGGGGCCATGGGGTGAGGGATTGGGGCGCTGTGGGGCCATGGGGTGAGGGGCTGGGGTGCTGTGGGGCCATGGAGTGAGGGATTGGGGTGCTGTGGGGCCATGGAGTGAGGGATTGGGGTGCTGTGGGGCCATGGGGTGAGGGATTGGGGCGCTGTGGGGCCATGGGGTGAGGGGTTGAGGTGCTGACCCTCTTCAGGGAGGTGAGAGCAGGTCCCAGATCTCTTTATTCCCCATCATACGTCCCCTCTGCCTCCCAGCCCTGCTGCTCCCCCACCGTGTCTTTGTGCTGGAATTTGTTTGAATTCTCCAAGAGTTTGGAACTTTATTCAGCAATGGAATAAGGGGCAGGAAGGAAGGAGCCCTTTCAGGGTCCCTTTCAGCACAGCAAAGGCTCGGCAGAGCTCGGGCACCCCCCAAACCCCAGGCAGGGCTTTGCCACCCCCGGCAGCACTTCCAGCCAGGGACAGGAGGAGTCTCTGCCAGGGCTGGTGGGTCCTGGGCAGTCCTGGGTACCTACGGAGGCTGCAGAACCCCCTGGGTGCCTGAGGGGCTGTGCTGGGCTGGGGGCTGGGAGGGAAGCGGATCTGAGAACGTTTCTGGTGAGCTCTGGAGCTCGGTGTTGGAGCTTGGCCTCAGAACCCCCACAAGATCTGCCCATGCTGTCCCTGTTTGCTGAGCCCCATGCTGCAGACAGGCCAGGGAGGTGTGAGAATCCAGCCTGGCTGCCCTCCCCTCCAGCGCCCCAAACTGGGCAGACTGGGTGGAGTGAGCTGGGGCTAAACTGCAGGAGGGGACCTCGAATGTCCCCAGGGGCAGCACCCGCAGTTCTGGCCCTGGCACTGCCTCGGCCTCTCCCACAGAACCACGAGGGCTGATCTGGTCTGATCTGATCCGATCTGATCCAGTCTGATCCGTTCTGCTCTGCTCTGCTCCGTTCTGGTTGATCCATTCTCTCTGCTCTGCTCCATTCTGCTCTGCTCTGATCCAGTCTGCTCTGCTCTGATCCAGTCTGCTCTGCTCTGCTCTGCTCCGTTCTGGCCGTGGAGGGGCCCAGGGGACCGGAACAGCCGCCCAGGTGCCCCAGCCCGGCCGGGGGTGCCAGCGCAGGGAGGGTCCCGGTGCCCGGTGCCCGTGCCCGCGGGTGGCACTCGGGGTGTCCCCAGGGCCCCTAGGCGCTCTGGAAGCCCCACACCTCCAGGAGCTGCACCTGGAAGTTCTCCCGGCAGAGCGGGGGGTTGTCGAAGGTCTCGCAGCGCTCCGTGTGTCCCCGCAGCAGGCTGGCGTCCAGGGACAGCGCTTGGCCTCCCCCTCCGCCTGCAAGGGCAGCGCGGGCTGGGCTGGCCTGGGCCGGGCTGGGGCCGCCCTCGGAGCGAGGGAAGGGCCGGGCAGGGCCGCTCCGGGCCCGGGCAGCGAACCCCGGCAGGGTTTGGGATGTGGGAACCCCCTGGGGCTCCCGGGCTGGGGAAGGGGAGCTGCCCTCACAGCGAACCCCGGCAGGGTTCGGGCTCTGGGGTCCCCCTGGGGCTCTGGGAGGAGTTCCCGGGCTGGGGAAGGGGAGCTGCCCTCGCCTGCCCGGACTTTAACCCAATACCCCCAGCTGGAGCTCCGGGGAGCTGATAGGGATCCCCCCCTTATTGATAAGGATCCCCTCTTATCCATAGGAATCCCCCCTCACTGATAGGGATCCCCCCTTACTGATAGGGATCCCCCCCTCACTGATACGGATCTCCCCCTTATCGATAGGGATCCCCCCCTCACTGATAGGGATCCCCCCACTCTGATAGGGATCCCTCCTTACCGATAGGGATCGCCCGTTATTGATAGGCACCTCCCGTTATCAATAGGGATCTTCCCTTATTGATATCGATCCCCCCTCACTGATAGGGATCCCTCCTTATCAATATCGATTTCCCCTTACTGATAACGATCCCCCCCCTTTATTGATATCAATTCCTCCCTTACCAATATCAATTTCCCCTTACCGATATTGATCCCCCATACAGACATCATCCCCCCTTACCGATAACGATGCCGTCCCGGGAGCCGGACATGAACATGGAGGCCGTTTTGGAGGGCAGCAGGAAGTGCCTGGTGGCCAGGAACGGGGACAGGCGGCCTCTGCCCTGCGCCGAGGGCACGGCCAGGTGCTGGGGGCTGGAGCTGTCCCGGGAGGAGCCGAGCAGGGACTCGGGAGCGGGGGAAGGCGAGCGCTGCCGGGAGCGCGGCACGGCCTTGGCCAGCTCTGGCCTCTGGATGAGCACCCACTCGTACCTCTCTGCCTCGGGGCGCACCTGGGCACGGGACACACCTGGTGACCTGGGGGAAGGTGCTGCTGCTGCTCCGGGTGGGGCCTGGGGCAGGGAAGGGACGGCGTGTCCTGGCAGGACAGCAATGAGGGGACAGGGCCGGACACAAACCGTGACTTACAGTGAACACAAAGCACTCCCCTGTCCCAAAAAAGCCCGAGGTGGCTCCGCTCTTCTTCCTTTCGGCCCAGTCGGAGGAGAGAAAGGCCCCACACACCTGGGAGAGAGCACGGGGAGCTCAGGGATGGATCAGTCTCACTGGTGGCCTCTCCCCCTCACCCTCCCCTCCTGGTTCCCCAGCACCCCGGCTCAGGTGTGTCCTGGTGGCAGAGGGGCACTTTGTGCTGCCCTGGGAGCTGGGACAGACCCAACCCAGGGCACGACAGGGAGCTCACAGCCCATGGGTGCTCCCAGCATGCCAGGGGGGTCACCCAGCCCATCCCCTTCCCCAGCCCTGCCTGGCAGCGCTCACCTCCCCCTCGGTGGTTTTGATGAGCAGCACCGTGGGTTCGTAGCCTTCACAGCACGTGTAGAACCTGCAGGGATTGACAAGGCTGGGCTGAAGGAGCTGGAGCCCCAGCAGGGTGTGCTGGCTGTCCCTGGGCACGGTGTGCTGGCTGTCCCTGGACACTCACAGCATGCTGGCACAGGGTGGCACAGGGGACATCCCTGCCTGGCCCAGCCACAGGGCTCCCTGTGCCCCGGGCGGTGCCCAGGTGTCGGTGCCCATCTGGGCCAGCCTCTGCCCTCTGCCCTCAGCCACCCTCGGGACCCCGAATCCAGCCCAGGGGGGTCCCCAGCAGCCCCAGAGGTGCCCAGGCCCCTTGTGCTGCTCCTCCCCCCAGCACCAAGCCCTGCCCAGGTCCCCCCGTGCCCGCCCGGCCCCGGGGCAGGTGAGGCTTCACCTCTGCAGGCTGCAGCCGTCCTGGGAGGTGGAGAAGAGCAGCAGCGGGGGGAAGAGCGAGAAGCGCTCGGGCAGCCAGGACCAGACGAGGCGCATCTCCTGTGCCGTGACCGTGCTGGAGCTGAACTTCTGCATGTCCACGGCCAGGTGGAAGGACGGCCTGGGGGGAGGGACATCAGGGGGCTGGGGGCTTCTGCTTGATGGGGCACAGCCCCTGCAGCAGGTTCTGCCCTGACCTGAGCACCGTGAGCTCCCTGCCAGCACCCCCAGCTGGGCTATGTCCCCTGACAGGGTCACTGTCTCTGGCTGTGCCGTGTCCCCTGACAGGGTCCCCAGCTCTGCTGTGCTGTGTCCCCTGACAGGGTCACTGTCTCTGGCTGTGCCATGTCCCCTGACAGGGTCCCCAGCTCAGCTGTGCCATGTCCCCTGACAGGGTCCCTGACTCTGGCTGTGCTGTGTCCCCTGACAGGGTCACTGGCTCTGGCTGTGCTGTGTCCCCTGACAGGGTCCGTGACTCTGCCTGGGCCGTGTCCCCTCACAGGGTCCCCAGACCTGGCTGTGCTGTGTCCCCTCACAGGGTCCCAGGCCTGGCTGTGCTGTGTCCCCTGACAGGGTCCCCAGCTCTGGCTGGGCCATGTCCCCTGACAGGGTCCCCCAGAGGCTGTGAGGGCCCAGCACAGCCACAGCTGCGGGAGTTTCCTGCAGCTCCCCCAGAGCTCTCCACAGGAGCTCCCATTTTGCCGGCTCAGCCCCAGAGCTGGGAGCGCAGAGCTCTCCTCACCTCCTCTGCACCACGGTGATGCCCCTCTCCACCAAGGCCTTCCTGTTGGCCATGTGCAGCAGCCAGATCTCCTTGCGGGAGAAGAGGCGGATGCCGAAGGCTCTCTCCAGGAGTTTGTCCACGCTGACGTGCTGGGCGATGTTCCTGACGAAGGCCTGCAGCTCGGCCTTGACGTCGGAGCCCTGCGGCCCGGCCGGGGCCGCCGAGAGCCGGAACTGCTTGAGCAGGGCCAGGCCGATGCGGTACAGCACCTTCTGGCCCTCCAGCAGGAACACGTCCAGCACGCGCACGGCGTAGGCCAAGGGCAGCCCGGGGAAGAGCCACGACAGCCACTCCGAGTAGACCTCGAGCACGTTGTCGGCGGCGCCGGCGATGAGCTTGTGGGCCGCGGGGCAGTGCTTGCTGGCCAGGTCCCCGAAGGTCATGCAGGAGGCCTGGTGCGCCAGGAAGGACTGGTCGATGTAGGCGGCGTGGGGAGCGTTGCTGGCGATGAGGCGCGAGAGGCTCTCGAAGCACCGGGCCTCGTCCTCGCTGTAGTGCAGCAGCAGCGCCGCCAGCGCCGGCAGCAGCGGGCTGTGCGTGATGTCGGGGAACAGGGCGCCCACGCAGATGAGGATCTTCCTCAGGGCCGTGACCCCGCGCGGGCTGAGGCAGTAGGTGGGCACGGGGCAGCCCTCCAGGAACTCGGGCAGGGGGTGCGAGCTCACGCTGCGCTGCCCGAAGAGCCGGCCGGCCACGTCCCGGTACACGAGCGCGTCGGGGGTGACCAGGCGGCAGGAGACGCGCTGGATGAGCCGGGGGTAGAGCCGGGCCCGGCCCGCGTGGCTCCCGGCCCAGCAGCCTTCCCTCGCCAGCCGCTTCAGCTCCTTCGGGGGCCGGCCCAGCACGTCCCGCGGGATCCGCGCCGGGCCCTGCGCCTCCGGCATCTGGGCCCAGTCCACGAAGGGCCCGCAGCCCCGGCCCGGGGAGGTGTCGATGTCCCACGTGTCGGCCTCGGACGTGACCACGATGGTGACCGGGGATGAGCCCAGCGCCTCTGCGGGACACAGAGCTTTTATTGATCGTCTCTCCCCGCCCCAGCAGCGGCGTTCCGCCCCGGCTCAGGGCGCTCTGAAGCCTCACAGCCGCGTCCTGCATTTCTTTGCTCTGCCCCGCCAAGGGAAGCGCTTCAGGCTTTGCCCTCTCCCGCTCCCATCAGCTCCAGGCCCCGGAGAAGCTGGGGCCAGGTCCCAGCTGGGTGTCAGGGCTGCTTCTCACACCGCGAGGGGCTTTTCCCCCTCCCAAAGCTCCCGGCCCCGATCAGGGCTCGGGCAGGCGCCGGCGCTGGGCAGAGCGGGCTCCGAGCTCCGCCCGGACACACGGGAGCGGCATTTCCCCGGGGCTGGACAGACGGGAGCGGCATTTCCCCGGCGCTGGACAGACGGGAGCGGCATTTCCCCAGGGCTCCGGAGAGCTGAGCCGAGCCCTGCAGGGGCTGGGGGCTGTCCCCGCGTCGGTGAACTCTGCTGGGCGCTCATCAACGGCCGAGACACCGCAATTAGCGCACTCATTAACTCTCGGGTGTTTGTACCGTGCCAATGCTCGGCTGCTGGGGATCAGGGATGGATTCGCACCGAGACAAGGGGACACGGGGACAGCCCGTGGTGGCACATCGGGACGGTCCCGGGCCGGGTCCGGCTCTGACTCTCGCTCTCCAGCTCAGTTTGGCGCCTGCCCAAGGCCAGCGGGAGCAGCGGGTCGGGCTCAGCCTGGTTCAGGGCAGGAGCTGCTGGATCCGGAGCCGCTCGGGCCAGCTCCAGTCCCGGACACAGCCTGACCCCGGCACATCACGGGGGCTCCTGGCCATAGAAACCAGGCTGAGGCATCACCGGGGGGCGATCAGGGACTGTTTGCACCCCAAATTCCTCTCTTCAGGGCGTTGCCCTGCCCGGGTCCCGAGGAGCATCAGCCCGAGCCCACCCGACCGCCGGTGCCCCGGGCGCTGAACGGAGGCTGCGGCTGTGCCCGGCCCGGGACGAGCCGGGGGCTGGAGGCAGGACCCGGCCGTGCCCCAGCCCCTGCGGCTGTGCCCGGCCGTGCCCCAGCCCCTGCGGCTGTGCCCGGCCGTGCCCCAGGCCCTGCGGCTGTGCCCGGCCGTGCCCCAGGCCCTGCGGCTGTGCCCGGCCGTGCCCCAGCCCCTGAGGCTGTGCCCGGCTGTGCCCCAGCCCCTGAGGCTGTGCCCGGCCGTGCCCCAGCCCCTGCGGCTGTGCCCGGCCGTGCCCCAGCCCCTGCGCTCCCGCTCGGTCCCGCACTCACCCGGCCCCGTGCCCGGCTCCTCGCCCGTGCCCGGCTCGGCCATGGGGCAGGCGGCGGCCGCGCCCCCGGGGCAGCGGGGCACGCTGAGCCCCAGCTGCAGCATCTGCCAGCTCGGCCAACCCTGCCGGGTCCGCTCTGCCGCGCACCTGCCGCGCTTTTAAGGTGCGGGCCGGCCCCGGCCCCGCGGTTTGTTTGGGGTAAACACAGCGAGGGGTGGAGCGGCTCCGCGCCCGCATCGCCCCTTCCTGCCCCCATTCCGCGCCGGGCCCGGCCGGGGGCTGCAAACACCCCGCGGGCCGAGATAGCATCGAACAGCAACACGGGCAGCAAATGAACCCTTTATTTTCCCCAGGATACCCTTCGCGCTCCGCTCGGGCTGCGGCTGCTGCGGCCCGGCCGCGGGGCTCCGGCGTTCCCGGGGTGCCCCCGGGAAATGCTCGGTACCGATCGGTGCCAGCCCCAGAAGGCGCTGCAGAGCTGCACAATGAGCGGGAAATGCTCGGTACCGATCGGTGCCAGCCCCAGAAGGCGCTGCAGAGCTGCACAATGAGCGCTGTGCTCACCGACAGAGGAGCTGGGCTGGAGGAAAAGCGGCCTCCAGCAGCTGGGAGAGGCTCCCGGGACACCGCCCCGGCCCCACAGCGCTGCTCTCAGCTCGGGCTGCACTTAGCGGGCACTTTTATAGGCATCCCAGCCTTTTAAAGGATCTTTATTTGCCTTTAAAATCGGATTGTTTCTGCTGTGATAACAGAAGCTGTAGGTTGTTCCTGACCAGGTCCGGCTGCACCTGCAGCACCTCCCCGAGCATCTCCTGGCCCCGCGGCCCCTCCCGAACACAGCTCTCTGCTCCTCTCCTTCCCCTCACCTTCCCCGTGCTGTGCCGAATCCCTCGGGAGCAGCTCGGCTGTCCCGTCACCCCTCCCTGCCTCTGCCCCTGACGAGCGGGGAACCCCGGGAGGGTCAGCAAAGGTCCCCGGGCTGTGCAGGGTGCAATGGTACGAAGGGATCTTCGAGTGGAGTTATCCTTATCTCCCTCTCCCGATCCTCCCCAGAGCCTGTCCAGGCTCCTGACGGGCGGTTCTGCTCCACAGGCTGCTCCCAAAGGGGCAGTGCCGGCCCCAGCCCCGCTCCCGGGGATCCCCACTCTGCACCCCGCGCTCTGCCCGGTGCCCAGGGGCCGCTGGTTCCCTCTGCAGCCCCAGCCCAGCCCCCGGGGGTCCCCGCTCTGTCCCCAGGGCCCAGGGGCCGCTGGTTCCCTCTGCAGCCCCAGCCCTGCCCAGCTCCGGCAGCAGCGCCTCCTTCCCGCTGCCTGCCCTGGACCCTTGGGCCGCCTTATCCTCATTTCATCCTCATTTGCCTTTCCCGGGACAGCGGCCGCCCCTCCTGCCAGCCCCCTGCAGCTCTCACACCTCCGGCAGCCGCTCCGGAGATGGAGATGGAAGTCAATTAGGGACAGGGCGAGAGGAAATGTCGCTTCATGCGTTTTTAATGGCGAAATATGAAATATGTAGAGGACCGCGGGGCTCGGGCTGAGCAGCGCAGCCCAAGGCCATGAATGTTTGATGGCCGCGGCTGCGGGAGCATCTCTGGCTGTGCGGGGACCGGGCCAGGGCACAGAGCTCACCCCGTTATCAGCATCGTTATCACTGTTGTCATTGTACCCCGGGCAGGGAGGGGTTCAGCGGAGTTTGGGGCTGGGGTTTTGGATGGGAGGTCTCAGAAACCCCAAATAAGTGGGGTTTGAGCAGCATTTTCTCTGCCTTTGGAGAGTTTGGAGGTGCAGATTAAATTCCTGCTTTCCGCATGGTGAAGTGTCAGAATTGCACAGAGACCTCAACAAGAGCAGAGCAATAAAAGATTGCTGCTCGATGTATCTATTTATAGAGGGCAAAGTCCTCTCCTGCCATCAGTGCCACCCCTGAGGAGCCCAAAGCCCAGGGAAACGTGGGGCTGGTGCTGTTTGGAGCCTTTGTGGGGCTGGAACTCTCCGGGCTTGTGTTTTATGGAAACATTGCAGGGGTGGCTGACTTCTCCATAAAATCATTTGTCCCGTGCCCTGTGTTTTCCAGCTTCCTTTAATCCATTAACAGGTAAAGGGGAATATTTGGCAGCGTTTGATTCTACTCTAAACAAGGTTCCCACAAGGAGAGAGGTGTTTCCATAACAGAAATGCCTGTTGAGAAACCCACGGCTGAGCAGTCGTGTGCCCTGTGCCTGCTGAGGGCTGAAATGCAGGGAAATGTCTGTGTACAGAACTGGCCTTTCAGGGAGAATGTAAACAGGGTTTATTTCTGTAGTATTTTGCAATTAGCATGGCTGAAAAATTTCTTGCCTGTTACTGAGCCAAAAATAGAGCACAAAATCTAAAATAGAACAAAAAAACCTGTAGGGTAGGATTAGAATCCAGTACTTGCCATCTGTGAACTCTGCTCCATTGAGCTGGTCTCAAAGCTTCCACTGGATTCTTTTTTTTCCCTGAAATGGAAATGAACCCTTTTGTCCTGCCCTGCAGCAGGAGGCAGCAGTGGGGTTTGTGCTCAGTGACTTTCCGGGCTGTGTCCCCTTTGTGCTGCTCTGGGGCAGTTCAAGGCAGTGTTCTCCACGTTTTTGGGATTGGTGGGAGCCACACAGGCTCTGTGTCCATAACACACAAACCACGATGGGCACGGACTTGGAATAATTCCCTTTTTCCTTCCACGTGTTTAAAGCACCCAGTGAGTCAATTCCTGGAGAAGAGAGAGGATGAAAGGGATAATAAAACCCCAGCCTTGTTCCTCAGCTGGTAGCCAGCTATGGACAGCAAAGTGACTCTGCCATTTCCTCCTGTGGGGTGAATTCCCACCTGGAATTCCCTGGTCTTCAGGGGTACAGGCAGAGACACCTCAGGGCCTGGATCTTGTGCCAGGAAATCCAACTTTGCTCTCTTGCCTGAGCATGGGCTGGGACTGGGTCTGTAGGGAAGGGCCTGGGGAGAGCTTGGAAGGAATTTGGAGGGATCTTGGGGGGATCTCAGAAGAACCTTGGCAGGATCTCAGAAGGATCCTGGAAGGATCTGGGAAGGATCTCAGAAGAATCTTGGCAGGATCTTGGAAGGATCCTGGCAGGTGCTGGCAGGTGCTGGCAGGAGCTGGTGCCAGGCACGGAGCCCCAGGCTCTGCAGGGCTCAGCTGCCATTCCCAGCTCGGGGTCCCTCTGCAATCCTGGCGGATCCTGGCCCAGCTTTGGGCTCCTGGGGGTGGCAGAGCCCCCCTGGAATGTGCCTGGGGCTGACACTCAGCTCTGCCCTGCATTAGAACAATCAGCACCTGGGGTTTGATGGGGCTGAGCGCTGACACTTGCCTGGCTGGTGCTGCTTTTCCACATCTAATCCAGGCCTGATGTGACAGCCCACGGTGCCCAGGCCCTGCTGTTGCCAGCAGCCCTTCCTTTCATTAACCTTCCTGCACCACTGATCACATGTTTGCTGGGCAGGCCTGGGGCTGGAGCTTTGCCCTGGAATTAAGCTACTTTACTGTGCTCAGCACTCAGGGAGCTCCACATCCTGTGAAAGCTGCTCTGAAGCTGTTTCTGGGCTGCAGGGCTGGGCTTTAATGCTCCTGGGGCTGATCCCAAGTGACAACTGCTGCAGGACTCTCCCTGCCTGGGGACAGCATTCCTGCCCCTCCAGCCCAATTAAGGAGCCCATGGAATGCCCAGGGCAGGGTTGGGCTGTTTGTGTGTCCCCCTCGAGCAGGGCCAGCTCCATTTCCTTTAGTGGGGATTTAATGACAATTTCAGTGGCTTCTGCCCCTGTTTCTCCTTGGGAGGGTCTGTGCAGGCTGTTGGAGCAGGGGCTGCAGTGGGGCAGAATCCCCAGGGTGTCACTGCATTCCCAAGGCAGGGTGGGGAGAGCAGCCAGCAATGGGGACTCTCTGGGTGCCACTCACATTTGTAGGGAATCTTGCACAGAAACAGGGAGAGGGGTGGAAAGAAGAGCCTGGTGTTTGACAGAAGGGCTATTCACCTGGAAATCTGAGTGTGGGCTGTGTTTTGAGGGGGTCAAGAGGAAATTCAGACTTGAAATGAAATTAAATGAAATATGAAATTAAATGTGCCCAGGAGCAGCAGGCAGGCTCTGCTTTGGTGCTCGGGGTGGTTAAGGGAGATGTTGTGATTTAAAACAAGTGCGGTTCAGTCACTTTTAGCCAAAAAGGGGCTTTTTTCCTATTTTTCTTTCAGACAAGCCGGAGCGCAGTGCCCGCGGTGCCGCGGCCGGGCAGAGGAGCTGCGGGCTCTGCTCGGGTGATTTTCCAGCAGCGCTGCTCCATCGCACGGCCAGGAGATGTCCCCAGCTGCCCGGGATTGCTGCGGGAGCCCCGGGATTGCTGCGGGAGCCCCGGCCGGGCCGGGCTCGGAGCCCTTCCGTGCCAGCGGGACCCGGAGCCCCTGTGTCCCCGGTGTCCCCCCAGTGACGCCCCAGTGCCCCCCTGTCCCCCCTGGGCAGGGCAGTGCTCGGCCCTCCCTGGGCTCCAGCTGGGCTTTGGGAAAGGGGCTGGGGCTCTGGGACAGGGGCAGGGGCTGCCGGGACCCTGAGAGACCCCCAGGGCAGCACAGGGCACAAGGGACAAATCTGGGCAGAGGAAGAAGCAGAAAAGATGAGTGAAGAAGAGAAGGGAATGAAAAAATTCCAGGTCCTGGATACAGTGGTCAGTCCCCCTGATACCAGTGGTCAGTTCCCCTGATTCACAGGAGCTGTCACAATGGGCAGAGGAGCCCCTGGAGCTGTCACAAAGGGTGCAGGTGTCTGTGGAGCTGTCACAGTGCCCGGAGTGGCACTGGAGCTCTCACAATGGTTGCAGGAGCCCCAGTGGCTCTCTCTGGGACTGAGTAGCCACAGGGCTTGTCCTGGAGCACTGGAGCAGCCCCAGGGCCCGAGCAGTGCACAGCAGCCCCCGGGCTGCCCCGAGGCCGGGCCAGGAGCAGGACCAGCAGCAGGACCAGGACGTGCAGTGGCCGCAGCCATGGCCCACGAGGACCTGAGCTATTACCGGGGGCAGTACAAGGACAGGCTCCTGTCCCTGCTCAGGTCAGGGCTCCTCCAGCCTCCCCCCGTGTCTCCATGGCTCCTTCCCTGCCGTGCCAAGCTCCCATCCCTTCCCTGCCGTGCCAAGCTCCCATCCCTTCCCTGCTCCCACCCCTCACCTGCTCCTGTCCCTGCCCTGTTACCCCCTCCCTTGCCCCGGCTATTCTGGGGGTCCCTGCAGGGAGGGCTGGGGGTCCCGAGGTGGGGCTGGAGGTTCTGAGGTGCGGCTGGGGGTCCCGAGGTGGGGCTGGGGTCCTGCCTGCCCCCAGGACACAGCCCAGCTCCGGAGCAGCCTGCCAGGATGCCGTGTGAGCTGGGGACATGCGTGGCAGGGAGCTGCGGGCAGCCGAGGAGGACTCCACCAACTCCTTCATCTGTGTGCTGAAGAAGATGAAGGAGGTGCGGCAGATGGAGAAGGTTGTGGAGGAGACAGAGGAGGTGAGGAGGCTGGGATGTGCCTGGGGGGCTTTGCAGGGTGGCAGGACAGGCGGGGGTGGCTCTGGCTGTGGCAGCCGTGTCACCCCAGCTCTGGTGCTGCCAGGCCTTTGCGGAGAGGATGAGGACCCTCGCTGAGCAGTGGAGGGACCTGCACGCCAGGAGGGCCCAGCTGAAAGCCCACGTGGTGACATCTGGGGCCACTGTGAAGGTACAACTGGCACAACTGGCACACCTGGCATACATCATGCTCCTGGCACACCTCATACACCTGGAACATGTAGCACACCTGATACACCTGGCACACCTGGAACACGTGGAATATGTAGCACACCTGGCACACCTGATACTACTGGCACACCTGGCACACTGCCCCTGCTCACTGACTTCTCTCCCCTGGGAGGAGCCTTGACTCAGCACTCCCCGCCAAGGCCAAGGCTCCCCTGAGCTGTGGGGAGCAGGGACTTGTGCCCTGGTGGGAGAGGCATTGTCTGAACTGCACAGCCCGGCCCAGGTGCTGCCCCAGCCAAAGGGACAGTGCCAGGGGGTGGCCCAGGGACAGGGAGGAGAGTGGCCCAGGGACAGTGCCGGGAGGTGGCACAGGGACAGTGCCGGGGGATGGCACAGGGACAGTGACGGGCGGTGGCACAGGGACAGTGCCAGGGAGGTGGCACAGGGGCAGTGCCAGGGGGTGGCACAGGGACAGTGACGGGCGGTGGCACAGGGACAGTGCCAGGAGGTGGCACAGGGACAGTGACGGGCGGTGGCACAGGGACAGTGATGCGGGTGGCTCAGGGACAGTGCCAGGGGGGTGGCACAGGGACAGTGCCGGAAGGTGGCACAGGGACAGTGACACGGGTGGCTCAGGGGCAGTGCCAGGGGGGTGGCACAGGGACAGTGATGGGGGGTGGCACAGGGACAGTGCCGGGGGGGTGGCACAGGGACAGTGACGGGGGATGGCACAGGCACAGTGACGGGGGATGGCACAGGGACAGTGCCGGGAGGTGGCACAGGGACAGTGCCAGGGGGGTGGCACAGGGACAGCGCGGGGAGTGGTCCCCAGTGCTGGGCTTTCCTCCCTGGAGGCTCTCCTGAGTGACCCAGCTCCTCCATCCCGTGCCTCCCTCCCCCTCTGGCTGTGGGTGCTGCTCCCCAGGAGAATGAAAGGCTGAGAACCCAGGCTCTGAAGAAAGCCAAACAAGAGAAAGAGGAGAATTCGAAAAAGGAGAGTGAGCTCCTGAGGGCGAGGAGGGAACTGGATGACCTGAGGAAAAAGCACCAGAAACTCTCCAAAAAATTGCTGAAGTACTCTCCGTTCAAGAGGTACCTGGAGGATGTGGTGGATAATTCACAGGTGAGCTTGGGTGTGGCTCAGGGTTTGAGCCAGAGGGAGGAGGCAAGGCCAGGGAAATCAGCCCCTGACCAAACCCAGAGACTCCAGGTGGGCTGGGAGGGGCTCCCTAGAAACCAAGGTGGGCCACAGGGTCAGGAGAGGAGAACCAGGACAGGTGAAGGTAGGGCAGGGTGTCCCTGACCCCAGGGATGGCGGGACAGGACAGAGTGTCCCTGACCCCAGGGATGGCTGGACAGGATGTCACTGATCCTCAGCAGGGCAGGGCAGGGTGTCCCTGACCCCGGGCAGGACAGGACAGCGTGTCCCTGACCCCAGGACCTGTGCTGCAGTTCCGTGACATTGATGACATCATCAGCTACTACAAGGCCCTGCTGAGGACCCGCAAGGACCTGCTGCAGTCCCAGTGGTGGCACCGGCAGCTGATGGAGCAGGGCAAGGGCCTGCAGCAGCAGCTCAGGGCAGAGAAGGAAGCTGAGATGCTCCAGTGCAGGAACGACCTGGTGCAGCTCAAGGAATCCTTTGACCAGGCTCAGAGTGACATCCAGCAGTGGGTAAGGAGCTGAGGGGTGCCCAGGGGGGGCTGGAGGGGCAGGGTTGGCTCCTCCTGCAGCCAGGGGCTCATGGCAGGGCCAGCAGCAGTTTGGGGTGGGAGGAGGTACCCCGTCCCATCCCATGGATCCCATCCCATGGATCCCATCCCATCCTATCCCATCCCCATCCCATGGATCCCATCCCCATCCCATCCCCATCCCACCCCATCCCATCCCCATCCCATCCCATCCCCATCCCATCCCCATCCCCATCCCCATCCCCATTCCCATCCCATCCCCATCCCATCCCATCCCATCCCCATCCCCATCCCCATCCCCATCCCATCCCATCCCATCCCATCCCATCCCATCCCATCCCATCCCATCCCATGGATCCCATCCCATCCCATCCTAGGGCTGCAGGAGGAGGATGACAGCCTGGGTGGGGGCAGATTTGTCACCAAGGGAGGTGACAATGGCAGTGCTGAAGGGCTGGCAGGGAGGGTGTGCCAGGGTGGGCACTGCAGGGTGGGCAGCACAGCCAGGCTGGCTCCTGGCTCTGCTCTGCTCCCAGCACGCCAGGCTGGACCAGCCCCAGCCCACCAGGTCCTTCCCAGCCTGGATGAGGCTGAATTTGGGGTCCCCAGCGGGGTCCTGGGGCTGAGGCCACCCTGCTGGGACGTGTCTCGTGTCCCCAGGAGGAGCGCTGGGCCAAGGTGCAGGACAGGCAAGCCAGGAAGGCCGTGGAGCTGAGGTCCCTCACCATGGCCATCCACGGCCTGTTCCACACCGCCAGCACCCGGCTGCAGCCGCAGGGCAGGGTGGCAGCTGGGGACAGCCACCGGCAGCTGGACATGGTAACGTGGGACAGACTCAGCACAGCCCCAGAGGCAGCTCAGCACTGATCCCAGCACAGCCCAGCACAGCCCCAGGGACAGACCCAGCACTGACCCTAGCACAGCCCCAGCACAGCCCCAGGGACAGCCCCAGCACAGCCCAGCACAGCCCCAGCACAGCCCCAGGGACAGCCCAGCACAGCCCCAGCACAGCCCCAGCACAGCCCCAGCACAGCCCAGCACAGCCCCAGCACAGCCCAGCACAGCCCCAGGGACAGCCCCAGCACTGACCCCAGCACAGCCCCAGCACAGCCCCAGCACAGCCCAGCACAGCCCAGCACAGCCCCAGGGACAGCCCCAGCACAGCCCCAGCACTGACCCCAGCACAGCCCCAGCACAGCTCCATCCTGGCCAGGACACACAGCAGGAATGGCTCCCCCAGGGCAAGGGGAGCCCCCAGGCCCAGCACAGTCCCCTCCTCCCCTGGGGACCCTGGCAGGAATGGTGGGGACAGCGGGCAAACCTGTCCCTCTGAGCAGGGGAGTGGGGACCAGGCATGGACAGGGGTGCAGAGATACTGGGGTGCAGGTATACGGGGGTGCAGGGATGTGGGGATGCAGGTATAGGGGATGCAGGAATGCAGGGATGTGGGGATGCAGGTATAGGGGATGCTGGGGTGCAAGGGTTTGGGGACCCAGGGGTTCGTGGGTGCAGGGATGTGGGGATGCGGGGATATGGGGGTGCAGGTACAGGGGACGCAGGAATGCAGGGATGTGGAGATATGGGGATGTGGGGATATAGGGTTCAGGGGTGCAGGTGTTCAGGGATGCAGGGAGAGGGATGCAGGAATGCAGGGATATGGGGATAGAGTGGTTTGGGGATGCAGGGACAGGGGATGCAGGAATGCAGGGATGTGGGGATATGGGGATGTGGGGATACAGGGTTCAGGGATGCAGGGATGCAGGGAGAGGGGATGCAGGAATGCAGGGATGTGGAGATATGGGGATGTGGGGATACAGGGTTCAGGGTGCAGGGGTTCAGGGATGCAGGGACAGGGGATGCAGGAATGCAGGGATGTGGGGATATGGGGGTGTGGGGATACAGGGTTCAGGGATGCAGGTCCAGCCATGGCCAGGATTTGGTTCCATTCCCCCACAGAGGCACACTCTGGTGCCTTCCTGTCCTGCCACTTAGCTTGGGGACACCTGCCCTGCAGGAGGGACGGGCTCCCTTCTGCCTCCTGCCCCCACTGCTGCCTGACCCTGCCCTGTCCCTGTCCCACCCAGATCCGGCAGTTCATCCACGACCTCCAGGACTTCACAGAGGACATGAAGGAGCGTGGCCGAGCTCTGTGAGAGCCTGCCCTGCCAGCGAGGCAGCAGCAGGGTGGGCAGGGACAGGAGAGGACGAGAGAACCTGCAGAAATTGCAGACTAAAGAAATAGCAAATGTTTAAAGCATCTCTTCATTTCCTGCTGATCTTCCCTGCTTTTCTGTGAGCCCAGATACTCAGCAGCAGAAGAGAGAAAAGCAGGAGGCAGTGAGCCCTGCATGGCTCTCAGGGTCCCAGAGGCCTCACAGACACTGGCAGGGCCACCAGGAGCTGCTCCTGCTCTGGAAAATCAGCTCCTGGCTCATCCCGGAGCACAGAGCATGCAGGGCCTCTGTGTCTGTCCATCTCATGTCAGCTGTGACATTTCCAGAGGCCATCCACACCCCCCCGAGAGGTGACTCACGGCCACGGCCACCCTGTCACCCACAGGGGTGCCACCCTCTCGGTGGTGGGCAGGAGCTCATGGGACAGGAGCAGCTCTGCCCTGTGACAGATGGATGGGGACACGGCTGTCCCTGCCCTGTGAGGGGTGGATGGATGGATGGATGGATGGATGGATGGATGGATGGATGGATGGATGGATGGATGGATGGATGGATGGATGGATGGATGGATGGATGGGGATAGGGCTGTCCCCAGGGGCTGGTGAGGACACTGAGTGTGGGTCAGAGCCAGCAATGGGAGGGTTGGGCTCTTGCTGCAGCAGCAGGAGCTGCTCTGGGCATTCCAGGAGCTCCCAAGTGCAGCCCAGCTGTTCAGGGTTAGGTTCTGCTCCTCTCTGCCCACCCTGCTGGGCACACAACCCTTGCCCACCCTGCTGTGCCACAGCTGAGCCATCTCCTGAGGTGGTGCCAGGAGGGAAAACACCCACAGAGCTTCCAGCAGACATTTATTGGTTGGGGTTGAGGTGGATGCACATGAAGCTGTGTCTCTCCATGGGCTGGGCTCCTCTCCCAGCCCTCCCAGCACTTCTGTGTGCCCAGGGAGCAGCCTCAGGGCCACGGGGGGACACACAGACACAGCCTGCCCATCTCAGGGGGACACACAGACACAGCCTGCCTATCCTCAGGGGGACACACAGACAGAGCCTGCCCATCCTCCAGCACTGCCTCCAGCCCAGGCTGCCTCCAGAGGGGCAGGTTTGGAACCCAGGGCTCTCCTGGCCCTCTGGCTCCCCTCAGCCCAACCAAACTCTCTGGCTGGGTCACTCACTGTCCCAATGAGGCCTGGGAAGGCAGGACAGACAGGAGCCTTTGGTCTGTGTGGAACAAAGCAAATCCCTGTGGGCCAAGTACAGCAGCCCTGGAGAGTCTCTGGAGCAGCCCAGGATGGGATTGGCTCAAGGCTGGGATCAGCCCCAGGACAGGATCAGCCCCAAGACAGGATCAGCTCCAGGCTGGGATCAGCCCCAGGACAGGATCAGCCCCAGGCTGGGATCAGCCCCAGGACAGGATCAGCCCCAGGCTGGGATCAGCCCCAGGACAGGATCAGCCCCAGGACAGGATCAGCCCCAAGACAGGATCAGCTCCAGGACAGGATCAGCTCCAAGGAAGCCCCTCCTGCCCGTCCCGTGTCCCCAGGACATGCCCCTACCACGGCCGTGTCCTGTGCCAGGCGCTGGCAGTGCCCTACATGATGGAGCAGGTGAAGCCACAGCACCCCCTGAGCAGGGCCAGCCCTGTCTTGGTCACATAGGGAGCCGAGGTTTGCTGTCCCCTCGATGTCATCTTCTTCTCTGGGACAGGAGCTGCAGGAACAGGAACCCAGCTGTGTCTGGGGACAGGCACAGGGACAGCAGGGGCTGCTGCTCTGCCTGGGGACAGGACAGCCCAGGGCCACTGCTGTGCCTGGGGACAGGGACAGGGCACAGCAGGGGCTGCTGCTCACAGCTGCTCTGAGGCTGCTGCTGACCCTGAGGCAGGAGCTCCTGCACCTCCATGGCCCTGCCCTGGGGCTCTGGGTGTCCCCAGGGCTGGGAGTGCCTCCCATCACCCTGGGGAGGTGGCAGAGCACAGGGAAGGGGTGGCTGTCATCAGAGGAGTGGTGCCCATCTGCACCCACCCGGGGTGGGGCCGGTGTTCCAGGGGAGATGAAGGCTGGCAGCTCCAAGAAACCCCTCCAACCCCGTTCTCGGGGGCCATGTGGGAAATGCCAGGAGGGAAATCAGTGCCCAACATCTGCTCCAGTTCCAGGTGTTCCCACGCTGGGACCTCAATCAGCAGCACCCCCTGCCCCTTGCCCACCCTCCCCCAGGTGAGGCAGCCGCAGGCAGGGAACCCTTGGGGGCAGAGTGCCTGGGAAGGGGACAGACCCCAGGGAGGGTCAGTGCAGGCAATGAACACATCTGCACTCACTCGCTCTCTGGAGGCAGCTTTTGGAGAGCTTGCTCTGCAGGAACTCGGCCATTTCCTTGTCCTCTTCCCTTTCCCTGCGGCAAAGCACTCGGTTACTGCTGGGAAAGGAGCAGCAGGGCCCCAGGAGCCCTGGGAAGGCAGGACCCAGCTCAGGGGATGGATTGCAGAGTCCCCAGCGCGAGCAGCAGGTGACAACAGCTACCTGAGCCTTTCAAACTCCACATCATCCACCAGGAAATCCCGCGTCTCCACCAGCTTGTGGATCTGCTGCACCAGCTCCTCTTCCCTCTGCTTCTCCTCGTTGGATTTCTGGTTCTCTGCAGCACGGGGAGCACATTTCACATCCCACGGGGAGCACATTTCACATCCCATGGGGAGCACATTTCACACCCCACAGGGGCCATCCCACCCTCCAAGGCCAGTCCTGCTCTGCTCAGCTCCAAGCATGGGGGCAAAGCCAACCCAAGGGAGCGGCTGGATCCAGGCTTGGGCTGCTCAACGAGAGGAATCTCGTCCCAGCTGCCCTTGCTGGATGTGACAGCTCTCCTGGGGCTCTCCCGGGGCTCTCCCTGGGCTCTCCTGGGCTCTCCCACCGCCTGAATCAGTGCAGAGTCACCTGGGCGCTGTCTCTGAGCATCCCGCACTGCCGGCTGGGACAGGGCCACCCCCACGGCATCAGACCCAAGCACCGCTGTTTGGGGTTCATTAACACCGCTATTTGGGGTCACTACCACCGGTATTTGGGGTCACTAACACCGCTATTTGGGTCACTAACACCGGCATTTGGGGTTCATTAACACCGCTATTTGGGGTCACTAACACCGGCATTTGGGGTTCATTGACACCGCTATTTGGGGTTCACTAACACCGGCATTTGGGGTTCATTGACACCGCTATTTGGGGTTCATTGACACCGCTATTTGGGGTCACTAATACCGGTATTTGGGGTTCACTAACATCAGTATTGGGGTTCATTAACACCGGCTATTCGGGGTTCAATAATACCGGCTATTCGGGGTTCAATAATACCGGCTCTTTGGGGTCATTAACACCAGTATTTGGCGTTCATTAACACCGGTATTCAGGGTTAACTAACACCGCTATTTGGAGTTCATTACGCCGGCAATTTGGGGTTCATTAACACCGGTATTTGGAGTTCACTAACATCGGTATTCGGGGTTCATTAACACCGGCTATTGGCCGTTAATTAACAAACTGCAGTCTGAGGCAGAACCTGTCAGGGTTAAGGTCCCCCCGGACAGACGCTGCCCCTTCCCGCTGCTGGCAGAGCCCATCACGGTGACATCTGAGTCACCAAAGGCGCAGTGGCCCTGGCCGGGCTCTGAGCAGCACTGACGTGTTCCTGCCTTTATCCAAAGCTCAGCTGCTGGGGCTGTCTCACCACAACAGGCGTGTGCAGGCTTTTTCCAGCACACACTGCTCTGAGTCAACTCATAAAGACAACAAAAAGCAGAATTTCTGCTCTCAGCTGAGCCTGGGAGCACTGAAAAGGCACGAAATGAAAGCCCAAAGCAGATGAAGGAAAGCCAGGCTCATTTCCTCCAGCTGCAAAAAAACCCCCAATTTATCTCTGCTCTGAGCCGTGGTTTAGGGAAAGGCTTGGTTTAGGGAAAGGCTTGGTTTATGGACTGGAAGGAGTTGGGATTAAAGCCCCCATGAGATGTGGAGCAAGGAGCTCCCGTTTTCCTGGCAGGATGCTCCCCTCCCCACTGAGCCCCCATCCACACACCGAGCCAGGTTTACTGGGGGGAGCAGCACCCCAATATTGAGCAGCACCTGGGCTCTGCCTGTGTCCACTCTGTGGCTGCCAGGCCCAGCCAGCACCGTGGCACTGTGGCACCTGGCAGGGCCACCCCGGCCTCTGGGGTGTGCTGGGCACGGCACAGAGGAGGTGCTGGGGACACAGCTGGGCACAGCTGGGCCCTGCCTGAGCCCAGCACCCCTGTAACACCTGCCCTGGGACAAGGAGTGCAAAACCCTGGGGAGAGCAGCATCCTCAGGGATCCCAGCATTGTCAGGGATCCCAGCATTGTCAGGGATCCCATCAGCCCATGGATCCCAGCATTGTCAGGGATCCCATCAGCCCATGGATCCCAGCATTGTCAGGGATCCCATCAGCCCATGGATCCCAGCACCCCGGGGATCCCATCACACTGGGGATTTCAGCACCCTCGGGAATCCCAGCAATGTGAGGGATCCCATCACCCCAGTGATTCCAGTACCCCAGGGATCCCAGCAGCCTCGGGGAGCACCCCCAGAGCCTCACCTGGCAGGTCCAGCAGTTTCTGGAGCTCTGTTTTCAGCCGGCTGATCTCCTGGCAGAGCTGGATGTCGTCCATCCTGCAGGGACACAAACGGGACCTCTGAGGGGGAAAGCTGGCACAGGAGAGGCTCAAACCCCCCGAGCAGCACCCAGGCAGTGCCTGTGGTGGGATCCCAGATTTCCCTGCCTTCCCATGGGAAATGCAGCCCACTTCACCCCAGATTTTTGTTGGGGCTCTGGTTGTTGGCAGACAGAAAGTTAAATATCCTAATGATAACAAAGCCTTATCAAAACCTGGCCCATCCACCAGGCAAGGGCTGCTGTGTTTCTCCTGGTCCCAGAAAATAATCCCCAAAGAGCAAATTCAAAAAGAATTGGAAGCTGCTGCCATAAAAAAAAAAAAAAAAAAAAAAAAAAAAAAAAAAAAAAAAAGATCTTTTTTATCCCACCTTCCTGCAGAATTAAATAAAGGTAGAAACATGAAACGTAACAGAGAGGGTGTGCAGAGCACCAGGGGGCCACAGGGACAGCAGAGATTGCTGGGGACACACTGATTGAAATGAAAATTACACTCAGATGAGAGCTGGATAATTGTTGCATTTAAATGGAAATTAATTCTGGAGACACTGATAGGGAGAATAAAAGATAATAAATTCTGGTTTCAATTAAAATCAGGAGGGGTTGCAGGGACGAGCAGCCAGGAGGCTCCTCTGGGGCTGGGATTGGTTCCACCCCTACTGGTGCCACCTGTGGCAGCCTCAGCCAGAGCCAGGTGTCCCAGGGAGCCTCAGAGCCTCAGGGACCAGGGTGGAGCTGCAGCTCCCACAGAATCGCAGCCGTTTCCTTCTGCCCTGTGAAGGAGAAGTGTTTGGTGCCCCGTTGTTCCCAGAGCAGGGACACCCAGGAGCTGGCATGGCTCATCTGACATTGCCCACGAGAGCAGACTCTGGTTATTATGGGGGTCCCTGCCCTGTTCAGCTGCTCACCCTGCTAGTTCTCCATCTCCCTGAGCCCTGCAGTCCATCCACCCACCCTGAGCATCACCTTCTGTCCCGCTGGGGACCAGAAAGGGCCTTGGAGCCCCTGCGTCCCACCCCTCTGAGGCTGTGCTGCAGAGCCCAGCTCTGGGCTCCCCCTCTCCAGCAGCAGCGCCCCAGGAACTCCTCAGCCTTCCCTGGCTCATCCTGGGCCCTGCAGAGCTGAGCCTGAGCTCCCCCAGGTCACAGAGCCACCCCAGATCTCCCACAGCTTCCCCAGAGCTCCCACAGCTCCCACAGCTCCCCCAGAGCTCCCACAGCTCCCCCAGAGCTCCCTCAGAGCTCCCACAGCTCCCCCAGTTCCCCCACAGCTCCCCCAGAGCTCCCACAGCTCCCACAGCTCCCCCACAGCTCCCCCAGAGCTCCCACAGCTCCCACAGCTCCCCCAGAGCTCCCCCAGAGCTCCCACAGCTCCCCCAGAGCTCCCCCAGATCTCCCACAGCTCCCCCAGTTCCCCCACAGCTCCCCCAGAGCTCCCACAACTCCCCCAGGTCCCAGCCAGGCACTCCTGGCCTGTCCCAGCCCCACGGGATCACTGTGGCAGCCAAGCCCACCAGGAGGTTTCTGCAGCAGATTTACCTTTGCTTTCCAAGGGAGAAACCAAACCAAGGTTAAGGAAACACCAGAGCTGGAGCTCTGACAGCACCTGAGAGCATCAGGCGCTGTTGCCATGGAAAGCCTTTAGGAGCTGCACTTCTGATGTTTCCACAACTCCTTTTCAAACTCGAGTTCAGGGGCAGCTGTGCCCCAAAGAGGCTCCAAATCTGAGCCTGAAAGCAGCTCAAAGCTTCCACTGCCCAGATTGACCTGACTCTCACATGTAGCGCAGAGGGACAGACACACAGCACAGAGGGACAGACACTCACAGGTAGCACAAAGGGACAGACACATGGCACACAGAGGGACAGACACAGCACACAGAGGGACAGACACTCACAGGTAGCACAAAGGGACAGACACACAGCACACAGAGGGACAGACACTCACAGGTAGCACAAAGGAACAGACACAGCACACAGAGGGACAGACACATGGCACACAGAGGGACAGACACAGCACACAGGGGGACAGACACTCACAGGTAGCACAAAGGGACAGACACATGGCACACAGAGGGACAGACACTCACAGGTAGCACAAAGGGACAGACACAGCACACAGAGGGACAGACACAGGTAGCACACAGGACAGACACACAGCACACAGAGGGACAGACACAGGTAGCACACAGGACAGACACACAGCACACACATGGACAGACACACAGCACAGAAGGACAAACACTCACATGTAGCGCAGCTCCGACTCCCGGCGCACCAGGATCTCCCGGATCCGCTCGATCCTGAAGAGCTCCCCCTCGATGTCATCCACGGTGGTGGTGGAGTCGGCCATGGACACGATCTCGTCCTCTGGACAAGGAGCAGGGAACAGGAGCAGCCTGAGGCAGCAGGAGAGCAGCGGGGCCCTGGGGCAGCCTCGGGAACAGCAGCAGCAGCAGTTCCCTGCTCCCGGCCCGTGCCAGGCTCTGTGCTGGGACAGAGCCTCACGTTCCCTGGGGTCCCCCTCTCCCCGAGCAGCAGCAGCCCAAGGGAGCTGCAACCTGCTGGATGGGAGGGCAGGAATGTCCCTTTCCTTTTCCAGAGGCACAGAAACCTCCGGCACATCCAGCACAGAGAGCTGAGCCTGCCCTGCACCCTCCTGCTGAGCAGGAGCAAACCCGGGCACACAAAGCTCAGAGCTGAGAGCCACGGGGTGAATTCCTGCTGCTGCTCCTCCTCATCACAGGCTGGCTGGACACCCCCATCCCTCCCAGCCACCGGGGTGAGCCCCCGTTCAGCTCCCCCACCCTCTGCAGGGCTGAGCTCACATCCAGCCCCCACCTGGGGAAACTGAGGCAGGGAAGGGGGGGGGGTCACCGGCTCAGGGTGAGGCAGGAGCTTCACAGCAAAACGTGGGATAAAGGGGCTGTGATTCGTGTTTGAGAGGATGCACAGGGTGAAAGCCCATCCGCCTCTGGCCGTGGCTCTGACCAGCAGCCCGGCCTCCCCCGCTGTGACTCACACACAAATCCCACTCGCTGCTCCTGCCTGGCCCATGGATTCCTCTGGATGCTGTGGGGATCCCACAGGGACTCCCAGCCGGGTTTGGGGAGCAGCTGAGGATTTGGGAACAGCTGAGGATTTGGGAATAGCTGAGGATTTGGGAACAGCTGAGGATTTGGGAATAGCTGAGGATTTGGGAACAGCTGAGGATTTGGGAATAGCTGAGGATTTGGGAATAGCTGAGGATTTGGGAATAGCTGAGGATTTGCTGCAGGCCAGCTCCCAGCCTGGGCTGGCTCAGACATGACTCTGAGCCTGTCACCTGAGCCTGTCACCAGTGCCAGCAGCAGCACCTTTGTCACATCCCAGCCAGCCCCACATTCCCGGGGGTGCTGGGGACAGGGGCAGAGCCAGGCTGGGGGACAACATTCCAAACAACATTCTAAAAACTCCTGCAGGGCGGGTCTGCTTCCTCTGACCCTTACAGAACACAGCTCCCCTCTGAGGCTTTGCCTTCCTGCAGCCCTGGGACTTTCCCTGTGCAGGAAGAGGGGAAAGAACAGAAATCCAGCTGTTCCCAGGAAGAGGGGAAAGCACAGAAATCCAGCTGCTCCAGGAAGAGGGGAAAGCACAGAAATCCAGCTGTTCCCAGGAAGAGGGGAAAGCACAGAAATACAGCTGCTCCCAGGAAGAGGGGAAAGCACAGAAATACAGCTGCTCCAGGAGCAGGATTGCCCAGGCAGGGATGCTGGGAGATGCCAAGCTGTGTGGTCTGGGCATCCTGAGGGTTACAGGGCAGGAAGAATCAAACTCCAAGGCACAGGAGCAAACTCTCTGCACTCTCTGTCCTCTCCCCATCATGAAACACTGCTCAGGAAATCATTCCCAGAGTGGGACACATTTCCAAAACTTCCAGCAGGGAAGGTTTATTGTGGAAATCCGATGGTTTGGATCCATGTGTGTGGTTTGGGGAAGACTTTTCTTCTGTTTCTGGCTTGGAAACCCATGAGGGTTCTTAGAGGTTGTGTCCCTGCCCCTAGGCAGGAAGGGCAGGCTGAGGCTGATGCCAGGGCAGGAAGGGCAGGCTGAGGCTGATGCCAGGGCGTGACTCTTCCCTTGGTCCCTGTTGGGGTTCGGGGTGAGGCTGGATGAGCCCCCAGCAGCTCCTGTTGGGGTTCAGGGCAGGGTGAGGCTGGATGAGCAGCTCCTGTTGGGGCTCAGGGTGAGGCTGGATGAGCCCCCAGCAGCTCCTGTTGGGGTTCAGGGCAGGGTGAGGCTGGATGAGCAGCTCCTGTTGGGGCTCAGGGTGAGGCTGGATGAGCCCCCAGCAGCTCCTGCCCAGCTCTGCTCTCCCCTTCCCCCCCTCCTGACGGTTGCCAAGGGACCGGCCTGTGCCTGCTACAGCATCACCGTGCGGTTGCTAAGGGACCAGAGTGCGGTTGCTAGGGGACCGGGATGCTGAGGTCCTTCATCCCGAGCACTCTGGGGCTCTGCTCCCCCACAGCTCCTCTGGCCTGGGATGTTTTGCTGCAGCTGCACCCAGCTGAGCAGCTGGGGACGGCCCCAGGGGCCCGCTGCAGACGCTGCCAGATGTGCAGGGACCAGCACAGCTGGAGGGGCGGGTGGCACAGCTGGCACCAAAAGCTGTGCTGCTGTGTCCCCTCTGTGTCAATAAACACAGAGATACACAAACCCGGGGTTCCTGCAGCCTCTGTGCCCAGGGACACGCCAGGGGCACCCCAACCTGCCCGGGGACACCTCAGCTTGCCTGGGGCACAGGGCGGGGCTGGGGACAGGGACGGTCCCTCCTGGCCTGGGAATGACCCGGGAGGTTCTGATCCCTGCTGGAACGATCACTGCGCTGAGGTTCCCAGCAGGAATTTCCCGGGGGCAGCGCCAGGGCTGGAGCAGCTCCAGAATCCCAGAATGGCATCGGCACAGCCATGCCAGCTGCGAGAGGGGAATCCTCGGCAGGGCGGGCAAAGGGAGGAGGCAGCGCTGGGACAGGAGGAGGTGACAGGGATGGGACGGGAGGAGGTGACAGGGCTGGGACTGAAGGAGGTGACAATGCTGGGATGGGAGAAGGAGGCAGGGCTGAGCTGCTTTCCCCCACCTGCAGCCGGAGGCTGGGGTGTAATTCCAGCCCCTGGGCAGAGCCCACAAGGGCAGGAAAGCTCCTGACTGGGCTCTGGGTTTGTTCTGGCACCACCGGGCGTGGCTGGCACCGCCCTGCCCTCCCACGCTGCTCCCAAGTCACCTTTATGCTGGACACTGAACAGGTCAGAGTGTGCTGTGACATGGGGACAGTGGGAAGGTCACAGCACAGCCCAGCCAAGGCTGCAGGGCTCAGCTGGAGGGGGCCAGCCCTTGGCTGAGCCTTCAGGAGCTGTGGTCAGTCCTGGCACTCTGCAGCCCTCAGGAATTCCAAGGAACTGCTCCCCAAGCAGGCGGTGCTGGACAAGAAGCTCTGACAGGACCTTTGTGTGCCTGGAGCTGCTGAATTCAGGGCAGAAGCAGAGGGAGGGCAGTGCCAGGAGAGAACTGCTGGAAAATTAACCCACAAACCCTGGGATGGAGAAGGGGACACCCATGGCAGGGTGGTCACTAAAGCTGGGAGCAAGCCCACAATCCAGTTCTCCCTCTGGGGACAGACAGGATGGCCCCAAGTGTGGCCACATTGCCCAGGAGTCCCTGTGCTCCCACAGCTCTCCCAGAGCAGCACAGCCACACAGAAAACCTTACACAAACCCTAAACACAGAAACCCCAGTGCCAGAGCCAAAGGGATCCTGCCTGGCACCACTTCAGGCTGGCAAAGCAAGGACAGAAATTTGGAGATGCTCTGATCAGCCCAGGGAGGGGCCTCAGCTAACGAGGAGTGTAACAGCCAGAGACTTCCATTGCAGATGGTTCGGGGACAGCATTTGGGCAGGCAGCAGCCAGCTGGGATGAGTCACAGCAGCCAACAGCGCAGGGTGAGCTTTGGGCAATTCTCTTCAGGATTAGAGTTGGGAAATCGATTGTCAGCCCCTGTGGAGGGTCAGAGCCCTTCATGGGGGCACCATCCCGAGAAGCCTCAGCTCAGCCTTGCATTCCCTCTGCTCCTGCCAGCAGCGGGGACAGGGGACACTCAGCCTGACTCCAGCAGGACAAGAGGCTCCAAGGGCTCAGTGCTGCTCAGGCTCAGTCTGAGCTGTCCTGGTGGGGAGCAGGCAGCAGAGCAGCACCCGAACAGCAGACAGGGATTGCTGTTCTTACCCGTCCCAAGGTCCTCACCCACTCCAAGTTTCCCAGGAGCTGGGAGCTCACAGAACTGCTCTGAATCAGCAGAATCACAGCCACCATAGCCCTGCTCACAGGCACCCGTGGGGAGCGTCCTGCCCATACCCAGCACCCTGAGTCCAGTCCCTGACCCCTATGTCACCCAGCTGCTGGAGCAGAGGACGGGCTGCTGAAGCCCTCAGAGCCCCACGGGAGGTGTAGGGGAGGACACACACTGCCAGGAAAGGCACAAAGGGAAAGGACCCAAATATTCCACAGCTCTCCCAGGAGCTGAACAGCTTCACGGGCACCTCACAGCCCCCAGGCAGTACCAGCAGGATGCTGGAGCCGGTGATCCCTCCTGCCCTGCCCCTCCAGCTGTCTGTCCGAGCCCGCTGGGTGCAGGGGGCTGAGGGGGAGCAGACAGGGGCAGGGAAGGGGAGGGCTCGGAGGGGCGGTGGAGCAGAGGGATCGCAGGCGCCTCCCTTGGCCCAGCCCAGCGCTGCGACCCTTCCTCCAGCCCAAGGTCGAGGGCTCTGCTCAAGGCGATTCCCCCGCTTGGCGTCCCCGCTCTCCTCACCTCGGTCCTGCTGCAGGGACCGATCTGAGAGGGGCAAAGGCGGTGAAGGACAGGGCGAGCCCTCCCGTGCCCCGCTCACAGCCGTGCCCAGGGCCGCGCACGCAGCGAGATGTGACCGTGCTGCCCCGGTGTGTCCCTGCAGACACCCCCTGCACCCACCCTTCCTCCCCTCCAGGCCCACTTCCTCCCGTCCTTACTGTCCCCCAGGCACTCCATCCATCCATCCATCCATCCATCCATCCATCCATCCATCCATCCATCCATCCATCCATCCATCCATCCATCCCCACTCCCGATGGCCGCTCGGGGACCCGGGCGGGCTCCGTTTGCTGGATGAAGCCGCCGGTTCCCCGCCAGCTGCCGGGGCTCGGCTGCCCGGATTGTCCCGGACCCGGGCCGGGGGAAGTTGGGCTCGGGCGGTGCCGGTACCGGTACCGGCGCCGCGGCGCTCACCTGGCCCCGCGCCGGCCGGCGGCCAGCGGGTGGATTCCATGGAGCCGTAGCGGGGAGAAGCGCGGCTGCCCTCCATGCGCAGCCAGCGCGCCGTGCTCCACCGGGCCGGGGACTCCCGCTGCTTGCACCGCTCCCTCCGCGCTGCTCCCGCCGCTCCCTCCGCTCCGCCGGGGCGGGGGCTGTCACCGATCCCACTGCACCGACCCACGGCTCCGCTCCGCCGGGGCGGGGGCTCCCGCTGCTCCCTCCGCTCCGCTCCCGTCGCTCCCCCTGCTCTGCTCTCTCCGCTCCGCCGGGGCGGGGGCTCCTGCCGCTCCCGCCGCTCCCTCCGCTCCGAGCCCCCCGCCTGCAGCCCCCTGCCCCCGCAGCTTCACCCGGCTCCTTTCAGCCCCAAAAGCGCAGCATCGGCACCGACCGAGCGGGGCCCGGGCAGTAAGGGCGCCAGGCTCCGTGGGGCACGCGGGTGGGACACGGGGTGGCGGGGGTGAGGCTCAGCACCCAACAACCCCCTAAAACCCGCTGAGCCAGAGCAGCCGTGGTTCCTGGTAGAAGCAACTTTTGCCCATGGAAAAACCCAAGAGCAAGAGTTTGAGCCAAGCCCCAAGGGCTGGAGTGCAGCAGGAACCTCAGCAGGACCTGGGGCTCCCTCCTGTCTCGGCCAGGACAGCAATGCCCGGGGGCACTGCCCTAGGCTGGGCACAGCAAACGGCCAGGACGGGCTGGGTGTGGGGGCAAACCCTGCTCTGACAGGGTTTGTGCCCCCAGAGCACCTGGCTGAGGAGTCACGGCTCTGCAGGGACACACCTCAACACCCCTTCCCCCAAAACACAGCGAGGGGACACACCTCAACATCCCTCCCAAAACACAGCGAGGGGACACACCTCAACATCCCTCCCAAAACACAGCGAGGGGACACACAGAGTCCTCTGCTGGGACAGCTCTCGGCCAGGATGTGCCTGAGGGTGACACTGATGTCCCCACGCACAGCTCCAAGGGCTCAGGGACACCCCAGCTCAGTGAGGTGGCTCAGGGACACTTTGGAAAGTGCCCCTGGCTGGAGAGCAGGGACACGGTGACACTGGGGGGGTCTGGGGGATCCAATCCCACCCAGAACCAGCCCGTGGGCTCTGGTCACAACAGCCTCAGCTCCAGCCAGTGCAACACAAACCTGAGCCAAATCCTGGAATTCCCACCTCCAACAGCCAAAGAGGAGCTCCCGGCTCTTGATCCAGCCGAAGGATTTGAAGCAGAACAGAGATGGTGCTTCATTCTTTGAGGATAACTGTGGAATATAAACACAACAAGCCAAAAATTAAGAGTCTCTGTCTAGAAACAGGGGAAAAGGATATGGGAGCTGTTCCTCTGGGATGGAAATGCAGCAGCGGCACCTCTGGAAATGCAGAAGCACTCTCCCAGGAGCAGCACAAAGCCAGGGGGCCGTGGGGGTGGGCTGGGAGCTGGAAGGGTGACCCTTGTCAAACGGGGAGCTCCAGCATTCCAGGGAATCGCTCAGGAATGCCCTGGGGCTGTAAGGAACTGCCGGCTCCCAGCCGAGGGGAGGGACACGGCTGCCCGGGCTGGTTTGGGCGTGCAGGGGCTGCTTTGGGGGTTTGGGGGCGCAGGGGCTGCTTTGGGGGTTCGGGGGTGCAGGACTGCTTTGGGTGTGCAGGGACTGCTTTGGGGGTTTGGGGGTTTGGCTCTGCAGGGGCTGGTTTGGTTTTGGCTGTGCAGGGAAGGAGAGCCATGAAGCTGCTGCCTCTCAGCCGATGAAGGGATCAGCGCCCCCAGCCCTGGAGCCAGCGGGGCTGCAGTGACTCACCTTGTTTTGGTCGCTCGGAAGCGCAGAGAAAATGAACCTGTAAATATTTTAATCAGTTCTTCAGGCAACCACTCTCCAGGATGACTTTCACTGCGAACAGCCAAATCTGCTGGGGGCTGAACCGGAGTTTAATGCATTTTATACACTCAATTTATCGGGAGTGAATCAGGCAGCCCAGAGCCACCCAGAGCCAGGATACAATTCACCACTGGAGCTGCTGGATTGGATGGAATCCTCGGGGCAGGGGGGAGTGCAAATCAGGCACAGGAGCAGCTGGGCTTCCTCCTCAGCCCAGGTCCTGGAACTCTGAGGCTGAGGAGTTTCAATGGGACCTTCCCTGCTCCTCCTCAGGAAGATGTGTTCGTGCTGTGGACGGGCAGGATTTAAGGGAATGCCCAAAGTCAGTGTGCTAATCTTGCACAATGAGGGATTTTTTAAAGATTATCAATCCATTAAACACATTCGGTGCAGATTCAGGGGAGTCACCCCTCTGCACCGATGAACAGGCTCCTGTCACTGCAAGGCTTCTCCCCGTGAATCTGGAATCCAGCAGCCGCTGCTGTGCTGAGAATGATGAAAAGGGCGCGGCTCACCCAGGTAATCGCTTCTAACGAGGGCAGCTGAAGCAGCAGCTGCATTTCAAAGCGTTCCAGCTCTTTCTGCGCCGCTCACAAAGGCTCGGGATGCGCTGCGTGCAGGGATGAGCCTGACTGCAGGCAGATCCCCCATTAACACGCTTTGTTCCTCGGGTATTACACGACAATAAGACCGGGAGAAATTCTTGATATCAAAATTGCTCCGCTCGTGTTTGAATTCCCGGGAGATGATAACATCTTAATAAAAAGTTCCAGCTATTCTCGGCACGGGGACAGCTCTATCTATGGAGCCACTCCAGCGCAGCATTTTGCTGGCGCACAGGATCGCTGCCAGGAGAGCGGGAGCTAATTACCCTGAAAACATCTGATGCACACATAATGCGGGATCGATGCCTACAGAGGGAGGAATTATCGCCCGGAGCCCTTCCCTTGTCTCCAGCGCTTCCTGCCGAGCCCACAGCGCGGCACGGTGACACACTGCCAGGCCATTTGCATATGCCACAATAAATGTGCATCTCCATAAATATTCTGCTTTCTGCAGCTGCCCGTCTCGGGGTCTGTGAGCCACTCATGCAGATGTTACTGAAATCCATCCCTGTGCACAGGAATGATGCGATTTCCTGACCGAGGAATACCTGATAACTGACAGCAGCCTTTGCTGTGCCTTAAGGGACTCCAAGGCTCATTTAAGGGGTTCATTTAAACCCCATTTAAGATCTTCTGATGACACCAGACCACTGATTTTCCATTGAGAAGCATAACTTACCTCCTGGAGAGGGGCTGGAATCTGTGCATTGGAGGTGAAGGCAGGGCAGGTGAGGGGGCTTAACCCAGGAACAGGTAAAGAGGAGGGCTGGGAACCAGTGACTTCCAGCTGGGAACAGCCTGGGATAACTCAGTGTGTAGGAGATCCTCTGGCATGGAGCGAGCGCTGCTCTCTGTGTGCACCTGTGCCCAGGTGTTGCTTTGTTACTGAGGGTTAATAAAGCACATAATTTCCCCTTCTCTTTCTGCGGTTGTGCTGTCCCTGCCTGGCTGTTTCAGCAGCCGCAGGAGCCCTGCTCAGGATGCAGCTGAGCGAGGGCAGGTGTCCCATCCCAGCCCCGGAAATCCCAGCCCGGGAGCCCAGGCCCCTTCCTGCCACCTGGAACGCCGGGCACGCCCTAAATCAGCCCCGGGAAGTGCCCAGGAGGGCCGGGCCAGCCAGCACACCTTAAATCAACCCCGGGAAGTGCCCAGCAGGGCCGGGCCAGCCGGGCACGCCCTAAATCAGCCCCGGGAAGTGCCCAGGAGGGCCGGGCCAGCCAGCACACCTTAAATCAGCACCGGAAAGTGCCCAGGAGGGCTGGGCCAGCCAGCACACCTTAAATCAGCACTGGGAAGTGCCCAGCAGGGCCGGGCCAGCCAGCACACCTTAAATCAGCCCCGGGAAGTGCCCAGCAGGGCCGGGCCAGCCGCGGGCTCTGAGCACACTGGAGGGCTCTCCCAGCAGATTCCCAGCAGGAATAACACCAAAATAACAAAGCACGACACGGCTGGCAGTCTGTGGATAAACCTCCTCTTACAAATGAACCGGGTTTTTATTCACATCCCTTATAAAGTGGAGAGAGTTCACCGCCACCCCGGAAGGGTTCTGGCGCTGTCAGCCAGTAGTTTCCATTTGGTGGTGTCACAGCCCAGGTCACAACTGTCACTCAGCCTCAGCGGCAGCTCTGGCAGCAACAATCCAAGCTTGGTTTGTGACTGAAAACTCAGCTACATTCATTTAGCCAATGTACACCTGAAATACCCTTTTGGGATTTTGGAAGCAAAATCATCAAGTTAAAAAGGAAAAATTACCAAAAATGTAGAATGCTATAAAGTAAGAAAATAAGATTTATAAGAGTTTTTAAAAATAAAAATCTCTCCTGTCAGATATAGCAGTATATATTCAGCAGTTTAGAATTGATGGTGATTTGTGGACATTATCATTGCCAGGTTCCCATTCCACCCCACAGATTTAGGTACAGACTAGTTGATCCCATGCTGCTGTATCCAATTCCTGTTAAAGCTCTCATCCTTCATCGCCTTTACCAGCCAGTCCTTCTCGCTCTCCTCCTCGGAGTCACTCATTTCACTGGAATCCGCAGCCAGCAGCCGGGAATAATTAATTTTCCTCTGCCGGGGCAGTCTGGATCGGACAATTAGGGAGAAGAGGGTCCAGATCCCGAGCCCCACGCAGCTGGCCCGGAGCAGCACGGGCAGCCCGAGGAGCTGCACCACAAACCCTGCCCCGAGGCTGCCCAGGCCGGCCCCAGCCGTGCCCAGCGCCCGCAGCAGGGCGAGCAGGGCACGCTCGGTGCCCGGCGTGGCCACGTCCCGCACTGTCCCCTGCGTGTGCCACCGCAGGGCCCCGCTGCCGAGGCCGGACAGGGCCTGCAGGGGCAGCGCTGCCCAAGGCACCCGGAGCAGGGAATAGCTCAGGAGCTGCGCTGCCAGCGCGCCCAGGCCCAGCGCCTCTGCCCCGCCGCCCGGCAGCGCCCGCAGCAGCCGCGGCCCCAGCGGGTGAAGCGCCAGCTCTGCCAGCGGCCCCAGCGCCACCCAGAGCCCCACGAGCAGCTCGCTGCCGCCCTGGTCCTGCAGCTGCCACGGCAGGAAGCTGTGGCTGGCAGAGCTGGCGGCGCCCACGAGGAACAGGGCGCCCGCAAAGAGCAGCGCCCGGCCGTGCCCCCGCAGCAGGGACAGCGCCTTGGGCAGCCCGGGAGCGCGGGGGCTCCGTCTGGGATTGGAGCTGGCAAAGGAGACGCTGACCGTCAGGGAGAGCACGGCCAGCACAGCGTAGGCGTAGAAGTGCACGGCCAGGCGGGGGATGGAGCCGCCGAGGGAGCAGGGCAGCCGATCCACCAGCACGGACACGCCACACGCCCCGGCGGCTGCACCCACACAGCCCCACGGCCACAGCCCCCCGTGCCTGTCCGTGGCGTCCACAAAGTCCAGGTACTCGTACACACTCTCATCCATGGCCCATTCCAGGGACGTGGCCAGCAGCTCCCAAAGCACCACGGCGCCCAGGACCATGAGAAAAACCCGGTACTGTCTGTCTTGGGAGACGCTCTGCACTGCCTCCAAGCTGGCATCTCCAGAGTTTGAAAGGTTTTCAGGCACGTGGGTATCTCCAACGGCGGGAGGAGCTGTTTTAAACAAAGCTGGCTCATTACCCTCAGTGGCATTTAGGCTTTCCTCAGCATTATCAGCAGGATCGGTAGCAGCAGAACCCGGAGTTTCCTCCGGGAGCCCCGGAGAGGGAGGGCTGTAGGACGCCGGCCCTCCTGGTTCCGGTGTCTGCTGATCGATGCCTTTCACCGTCCGGCCAGAGCGACCATCCGAGGAGCCTTTTCCCTTTGGATCGCCTTCCCCAGTCCCTCTGCCGCGTTTCTGAAGCGCACCTGCTGTGCCCAACAGCCCCTGGGAGGCTGAACTGCCCAGAGCGGGCTCCCTGCTCGCTGCCACCACGTCAGCAGCCCTTGTCCCGGCTCGCCCTGGCACAGCTCTGGTGTGCGGCACAGCGCTCGGGTTCAGCGCTCTGTCACTGCTCCTGCCGGGGCTGGGCACGGGGCTGGGCACTGGGGTGGGCACCGGGCTGGGCAGAGCGGAGGGGAGCACGGAGGGCAGCGGGGCGGGCAGGGAGCCGGGCAGGCCGAGCTGCAGGCTGCAGCCCGTGTGCGCCGCGTCCCCCGCGGGCGGGATGAGGGTGAGCGCCAGGCTGGCCCCGGCCGAGCCCAGCGCCGTGCCCAGCAGCAGCAGGAGCCGCCCGGCGCGGCCCCGCGGGCAGCACAGCGGCACGGCCAGCGCCGCCAGCAGCCGGGCCCCGGCCGCGGCCCCCACCAGCGGCGCGGGCAGCCCGAGCAGCCGCAGGTAGAGCGGCAGGAAGGGCTCGGCGCAGCCCCGGCCCGCGCCCTGCAGCCCCCGGAACAGCGCGGCCAGCGCCAGCGCCCGGCCCACGTCCCAGCGCTCGCTCATGGCCCGCTCCGCATGGCCTCACCCGCCGCCAGCGCCGCCGCTCCCCGCCGGGCCCGACCCGGGCAGGGCGGAGCCGCCGCACCTGCGGCACCGGGGCGGCACCGGCCCGGCAGCACCTGCCCCGCCACGGCACCGGCGGGGGCGCAGCGCCGTCTGCGGGCCGGGCCGGGACCGGAACGGGACCGGAACGGGAACGGCCCGGGACCAGCACGGGAATGGTCTGGGACCGACACCCGAATGGCCCAGCACCGGTACAGGAGCGGCCCAGGACTGATACGGGAACAGCCCGGTACTGACACGGGAATGGCCCCGTACTGGCACAAGGATGGCCCGGGACCAGCACGGGAATGGCCCAGGACCGGCACGGGGATGGCACGGGAATGGCCCGGGACCGGCACGGGGATGTCCCGGTACTGGCACGGGGATGGCCCGGTACTGGCACGGGAATGGCCCGAGACCGGCACGGGGATGTCCCGGTCTGGCACGGGATGTCCCGGGACCGGCACGGGGATGTCCCGGTACTGGCACGGGGATGGCCCGGTACTGGCACGGGAATGGCCCGGGACCGGCATGGGGATGTCCCGGTACTGGCACGGGATGGCCCGGGACCGGCATGGGGATGGCCCGGGACCGGCACGGGATGTCCCGGTACCGGCACGCGGATGGCCCGGTACCGGCACGGGGATGTCCCGGCGCGTCCCCTCCCGCAGGTCCCGGGATGCTCGGGCAGGAGCGGCCACAGCGCTCATCCGGCCCCAGGGCCGGGGAGCGGCGGCCGCGGTTCCGCTGGGCTCGGAGGGGCCCTGCCCGGGGCTCGCCCTCCTCCCGGCCCGCCGGGGCGCGGGGGACACGGACAGGAGCCACAGGAGCCATGTGTATCCAGCCATGTGCAAACACACAACAACCACCAATGGCAGCTTCAGCTGGGGTTTGTCTTAATTTCTTTCAATTGGCACTAAAAGGATTGCACCCTCCGGTGCAAGTCATCCATGACACCTATACAAATAATTTATCATCCATCTACATAAATTACAGCTGTACAGAACAAACTCTGGGCTCCAGCCCATACCCCAGCCCAGCTCCAAGCCTTTTGGCTTTCTGAGCCTTTTCTCTGTGTGTGCAAACCCCACAGGGAAGCCCTGAGGAGGCAGAGGGGTGCAGAGGGGTCGCCCCTTAAAGCCCACACGATCCCAAAAACAGCAGCTGCTCGTGCAGAGGTTTCCTGAGGTGCCCGAGAGCTCCTGCTGCTCCTCAGCTTCCATCGAGGCACAATGTTTGATGCCCCAGTCTGGCACAGAGCTTGTGAGGTTAAAACCTGAGCCCTGCTGGGCTGTGAGACGTCTCCAAAGGGAACACTGCTGCTGCCAGCTGCCCTGGGCTCCCCAGGACAGGCAACACCACCTCCCACGGATCTGCCTTGTTCTTCCTGAATGGAGAGCTCCGAGCTTTTCCCTGACCTATTCAAAAGGTGAAAGCTCAGTCCTGTGGCATGGCTGTGCCCTTGGCATGGTCACATGTCACAGGGCATGGTTGTTCCTTTGGCAGAGGCATGGGGCCAGTGTCACACTGTCACAGGGCAGGGCTGTGCCCTTGGCAGGGGCATGGGGCCATTGTCACACTGTCACACTGTCACCAGCAGGGCTGTGTCCTTGGCAGGCGTTGTCAGCAATTGTCACACATGTCACAGGGCAGGGCTGTGCCCTCCGAGCCCATTCAAGTCTGCTTTCCCCACCATTGCCATGTAAAGTCCCCCCTGGTGGCTTTCAGAGTTTTCTCTCCCCGTGTGCTCTGTGCTGGCCCCACATCGTAACCCGCAGCACCTTTTCCTGTCCCCTTCAGGGGATGACTCCTGCGAAAGTGTTGATGGGCAGCAGCAGAGACTTGGGCAGGTATTTCACCAGCCCCACGTCCTCTGTTTCCTCAGGGCTGCATTTCGTGGTCCTCGTCTTCTGCAGGCAGTAGCTGGGCTCGAGGCAGGGAGACACCTCCAGGCTGGAAGGGCACAGAGCACATTTCCTGTGATGGGATCTGTGAGCAAAGCCCAGCTCTGCCCCTGCCAGCCACAGCTGCATTTGTGCTCTCTGCAGCTGGGGCTGACTGCAGACATGGGCTGCTGGGTGTCAGTGTCTGACACACCCCGAGCTCCTGAGCTCAGTGAGACTCAGGCATTCACAGTTTGTGTTGGCTGGGCCCTGAACCCTGAGCACAGCCCCTGTCCCTGCAGCTCCCCAGGCACACCAGCCCCGGCCATGGCCGCAGGGCTGGGTGCTCTCTCCCCCCCGCCCCTGCTGGAGAGCCCGGGGGGGATGCAGGCAGTGCAGAGAGCATCAGCATCCTGATACATCCATAGCTCAGGAGATCTGAGCTCTGCTTGGCCCTGGCGGTGCCTGCTTTTCTCCTGCCTCAACGACAGCACCTTTTGTGTAAAGGACACATTGTTCCTCACACCACGTCCCAAAACACAAATGTAGGAGAGCCCCTGTGTCCCTGCTGTCCCTGGAGAAGGAATGGGGCTTTGTCAGGGGTGGGGACCAGGGCTCCCTGACCGAGGGGAGGCAGGAGATGTGCAGAGCCAGGATTCTCACCCAATCACGTCCCTGTAGGTTCTCCTGCTGTCCTTGTCCAGCCGCACAGTGAAGGGTCTCTGCTCTGGGCTCCTGACCTTGATGCTGCGAGTTCTGAACCTGTGTGCCACAGCCTGCATGGGGACAGCAGGGACAGCCTGTGAGGGTGTCCCTGCCCTCCCTGGGCTGCGTGCTGGTGTGACATGGACAGACAATGGCATTGCTCTGGTTTTCTTCTTTAGCCTCAGATGTGACACAGAGAGAATCCTTTGTCTGGATTCGGAACCTGGCACTGACCAGCAGGGATGAGAGTGACCAGCAGGGATAGCAGTGACCAGCAGGGAGGGCACCCAGGGTGTCTGGAGCTTTGGCTCAAACATCCAGACTTTTCCACAGAAAACAATTGCAGGGTGGCCCCAAAGCCCTCTCCTCCCCACAGGGTTGCCCCTTTCCCTGCTGTTGAGGGGAGTCTGGCCCTGAGGATACCACAGGTACTCACTGAGAACGAGCGTCCTGCCAAGTTGCTGGTCCTGATGATTTCAGTGATGGTCACAGTGAGGCAGCCCTGGCCTGGGACAGAAGCAGAGATTGGGCTCGGGCCAGGGCACAGCCTCAGCTCAGCTCTGGGGGCCCTGCCCCACATTTGGGTGCACTATGGACACACAGGACTGCAGCAGACTCCAAGGACATGGGAATTGTGTGGGATTGTGCTCGGGGTGGAAAGCTGGCCCAGTGCTAAGGGGCAGCTGGAAGAGGAAGACTGGAGCAGAGGGAAGATGCTGGAATCCTGTCTGAGCCTCAGACACGTCATTCCTGAGAAAACCTCAACCAGACCGTGGGGACAGCAACATTCCTGTCACTGGTTCCACCCCAGAGCCCAGACACAGCTGGCACCAAGGGCCGTGGGCAGATTCACTGTCCTGAGCACCAGGAACCCCAGGAAGGAGGAAGAACCCACCTGCAGCCTCCTCTGCAGGGATGGCTTTCATCAGCACGCCCGTGGAGCGCAGGGACAGCGCCAGCTCCTTCTGCCGCTCACTGAGCACGACCTGCGGGCAAGGGGAGAGCCCTGGCAGTGCCCTGGAAGTGCCCTGGCAATGTCCTGGCAGCGCCCTGGTAATGCTCTGGCAGTGCCCTGACAATGTCCTGACAATGCCCTGGCAGTGCCCTGGCAATCAGTGCCCTGGCAATCAATGCCCTGGCAGTGCCCTGGCAGGGCTGGGCACAGCCTGTCACAAGCACAGGGGAGCTCACAGGTCCAGCACAGCCCCTGTCCTTGCCTGGACAGCAGTTCCAGCGGAAGGAGGGAGGGTCAGTGCCCTTTTAGGAGATGTGTGCCCTGCTGGAGCAGAGACTGGGGGTGCAGGGGCCCCACTCACCCTCCTGCAGGTCACTGTGAGGTCCATGCCAGGCCCCTCCAGGGTGCTTTTCCTCTTGGTCGTGCTCAGCTCTGCCAGGAGGGAACCAGGTGGGGTTGGATCTCCCTCCTCTCACCTGTCTGTGCTCAGCAGAGAGGGATCCCCATTGGGCTGAGCCCCTCAGTGTCCCACCATGGCCTCCTGTCACACTCTGTCCCTTCTGTCCCTGTCTTGGCAGCTGGGGCTCTGTGCCAGTGGGACAGGCTCACTGCAGGCTCTGTGCCAGCCTCAGTGACAAACATCCCCTGGATTGGGCACCAGAGTGCACTGACAGAGAGGCTGGATGGCACTGCTGGAACTCAGTGTGGCACTGCTGGCACAGCCTCCAAGCACTCCTGCTCCATCCCTGGCAGCTGGAGGAGCTGAGTTTCTAACAGGAAAACATCTGGCTGTGAATCCCGGCTTGTTTCCTCAACTAAATCAGGGCTCAGGTCCAGCTCCTGAGTGCCCTGGAGCCGACCAGAGGCTCAGACTGCAAACCCTGGCTGGGCCAGGAGCCAGCGGCCACCAGGGCTCACATCAGCCTGATCTCCTGGTGGAGGTGGTCAGGGAGGCCTGGCCAGGAACAAGGGGTGCTGCCCACGACCTGGAGCTCTGCAGGCTGAGGGGGGCCCTGTCCGGGCTGGTGGGACACACACACCTCTGTGGGAGGGGCTGTCCTGCACCTGGGTCAGCAGCTCCGTCAGGAACACGTCCTCAGCTGGCTCCTGGGCTGGGTCCTGGAACAGCACCTGGAAGAGAGGGACAGCCCTGAGAGACACACTCCTAGGAGGAACATCCCTGACAGGAACAGCCCTGAGAGACACAGCCCTGAGAGGAACAGCCCTGAGAGGAACAGCCCTGAGAGGAGCTCTGGGAGTAACATCCCTGGGAGCAACAGCCCTGAGAGGAAGCTCATGAACCTCTCAGGGATGTTCCTCCACATCCCTTACACGAACAGCCCTGAGAGACAAATCCCTGACAGGAACATCCCTGAGAGACACAGCCCTGACAGGAACACCCCTGGTGACATCTCTTCTGTCACCCTGAGGTGTCACACCAGGCTTGTACCCTGGACAGCCTCTCCAGAGCAGCCCCGGGGGGCTGGGAGCTGACCATGGCGTTCAGGGTCCCTGTGGGGTGAGGAGCTGCCCTGGCTCTGTTTCCTGAGCTCCAGGAGGGTGGGGAGCCTTGCCAGAGGCACGGGGACCTGGCCAGCCCAGCCACGGGCAGTGTCCCCTGCCACTGGATGTCACTGTGCCCTCGGAGATGAGTCACTCCCATTGCCCAGGCCAGGCTGAGCCGCTGCTGAGCTTCAGGGGACGCTGCTCCTCTCTGACCCAACCTCAGTGCCAGCTCACCCAAACCCTGGGGATTATTTCCTTTTCACGGGCCTGAACTGGGCAGGACGTGCAGAGCAGGTCCTGGAGATCCCGTCCCAGCCACTCTGCAATAGGTGCCACAGTGAGCAGATAAAAGGAGCTCTGTGCCTGAGCTTTGGAGGGGCTGCCAGAGGAGCAGGGAGGGAAGGGTTAATGTTGTATGCTCAAATTTAGCACTTTGCTCTCTTATCAAATGCCAGCCCTTGCTCTGATAGCACCTCAGAGCAAAGCTGGCAGGAAATCCATCAAAGGGTGCTGCAGGAAGCCCTGCAAAGCCCCTGCAGGTACAGGGGGTGCTGGCACAGCAGAGCCCTGCTCCCTGCCAGCACTCAGAGCAGCAGGAACAGGGCTCCTGAGCACCCCGAGCCCTGGGGGGGACTTCAAGGCTCCCTTTGCTGGGCTGAGATCCCCAAATGGCCCTGCCAGGGGCACTGGCTCAGCTGAGCTCCAGGGTCACGGGCTGGGGAATGGGGATCAGGCTGGGATCTGCTGAGCTGAGCTCCAGGTCATGGGGATCAGGCTGGGATCAGCTGAGCTGAGCTCCAGGTCATGGGCTGGGGAATGGGGATCAGGCTGGGATCTGCTGGCAGCCCCCTCTGGCTCTGCCCAGCTCTGCCAGCCCCTGCAGGGCTGCTGGAGGCCAGGCTGTGCCAGCTGTGCCACCCACCTTGACAGAGTGCACCTGGAAGCAGACGGGCTGCGTGCCCATGCGGGCGTAGTAGGCGATGACGTCGGTGAGGAACGGGTCGGTCACCAGGGCCCTGCTGGGCTGGGGGACAAACCACAGGCTGGCTCAGCCCTGCCACTTCTCAGAAACCCTGCCACGAGGCCTCACACCCTCCTGGGCACCGAGGGAGGGATGAGCTGTCCTGTGGCCCTGCCACTCACAGGGAGTGGGAGCTGCGCCCCCCTCGCAGCCCTTTCTATGTGGGCTGGCAGAGGTGGCTCAAACTGCCGGGAAATGACAGCTGGGGGGATTTCAGCACAAGGTTTCTTTCTTGAAATCTGCCATTTCCTATCCCCTGATCAAAAAAACCCCACCACAGCAAATGGCTTTTGTGGGCTGGGGCAGTGTCAGACACGGGCACCTCCTGGGGAGGTTTGGAGGGGAAATCTCTGCCTGGGGTGAAGAGCCCTGCAGGGCCTGGGGAGGGTCTGGAGAGGAAATCTCTCTGGGGATGGAGAGCTCTGCAGGGCCTGGAGAAGGTTTGGAAAATGTCTGGGGATGGAAAGCCCTGCAGGGCCTGGAGAGGGTTTGCAGGGTTAATCTCCCTGGGGATGGAGAGCCCTGAAGGGCCTGGGGAGGTTTTGCAGGGTTAATCTCTCTGGAGAGGGAGAGCCCTGCAGGGCACAGAGCCCTCCCCAGGGGCTGCAGGTGTTTTCAGGACGTGGGAAGGTTTTCCTCCTACCATGGTGGCCAGCTTGGGGATCATGTGGCCCAGGGTGTTGATGTTGCTCTCGTACCAGGGGTCAGCCCTGCCCAGGTACCCGGCCACCTCACACAGCTCCTCAGGGTCAGTGTGTTCCTGCGGGGAAATGCAGCTCACAGCCACAGCTCACAGCCACAGCCTGGGACCCCGGACAGACAGGAATTCCCAATCCCTGCTCTCCCCATCCCCGGACAGGCAGGAATTCCCAATCCCACCCCCGGACACGCAGGAATTCCCGATCCCACCCCCGGACAGGCAGGAATTCCCGATCCCTGCTCTCCCCATCCCCGGACAGGCAGGAATTCCCGATCCCACCCCCGGACAGGCAGGAATTCCCGATCCCACCCCCGGACAGGCAGGAATTCCCGATCCCACCCCCGGACACGCAGGAATTCCCGATCCCACCCCCGCACAGGCAGGAATTCCCGATCCCTGCTCTCCCCCGGCACTCACAGCAGCCGCCGAGGGCTGGGGCTGCCCCGGCACCACGGGGATGTGGTAGAACTGCAGGTCCAGCCGGGGCGTCAGGAACACTCGGCGGGCTTCTCGCTTCCTGAAACGCGAACGGAGATGTCCCGAGGGCAGGGGCAGAAGGTGGCACCTGGGCACGGCTGGGCAGTGCCAGGACACGGCGGCTGCTCTGCCACCTGCGCCCCTCGCTGCCCCCTTCCCCGGGATGTGCCCTGGGCTCCCAGATCAAGCAGGGGGAGGTGATGGGGAAGAGTTTTTATCAGGGCCTGGTGTCCCTGTGCACTCAGCTCTGCTCCCAGGCTGCCCACATTGTCACCCACCCCAGCTGAGGACAGCCAGCTGGGAAACAGCTTCTCTGTGGGATTTTTCCTTTTGGCACAGGAAAACACCTTGCCTCGTTTATTGCTCGTTTAACCCAGCCCCGGACAGAGGGGAGGACACGCTGTGTGCATCACCTGGGCCCCGAGAGCCGCCGGGGACAGCCGGGTGTGTTTGGGAGCTGCATACGGGATCCGAGCCCGCCCCGGGCACCGCCGAGACCAAGCCCCAGCCCCAGCCCCAGCCCCAGCCCCAGCCCCAGCCCGCCCTCAGCCCCAGCCCCAGCCTGCCCCCAGCCCCCCGGCTGCTCCCACAGCCCCAGCCCCAGCCCCAGCCCCAGCCCCAGCCCGCCCTCAGCCCCCCGGCTGCTCCCACAGCCCAAAGCCCCAGCCCCAGCCTGCCCCCAGCCCCCCGGCTGCTCCCACAGCCCCAGCCCCAGCCCGCCCTCAGCCCCAGCCCCAGCCCCAGTTCGCCCCCAGCCCCCCGGCTGCTCCCACAGCCCAAAGCCCCGCTGCGCTGCCGTCCCCCCGAGCCCGCAGTACCTGAGCGAGTGGAAGGCTTGTGCCAGGCGGCCCAGGACGCGATCGTCGCCCAGCAGCACCACGCGGGCGGTGTGCAGCCTCTGCAGCGGGGCCGCGGGCTCGGGGGGCACCCCCGCCCTCCCGGGGGGCTTCCCGGGGGCCTTCCCGCCGCCGGCCTGGAGCAGGGCCACGCTGTCCAGCGGGGACGGCTTCTTCTTGATGCCGCCCTTCCTGTGCAGCCGGGAGCGCTCGCACGGCTCCTCCGGCGCGGGCAGGTCCCGCTCGATGCCGCTGTCCGTGGACAGCACCGAGAAGCGGCTCTGGCCGCAGCAGCCGCAGCCCGGCAGCGGGTCCGGCATCTCCAGGGGCTCCGGCTCCTGCCCCAGGCACTCGGGCTCGCAGCTCTGCGACAGCGGCCGCAGGAACAGCACCAGCTCCTTCCCTGCGGGCACGGGGAGCCTGAGCGGGGACAGGGGCACAGAGGGGCACAGGGGAGCCCAGGGGGGCACAGGGGGGCACAGCTTCCCTCCCCTCAGGGAACTTGCAGAGCTGAGAGCTCCGAGGGCAGCCAGTCCTCAGCCCCACCTCCCATTGAGAGAGCTCGGTGCTGCTCCAGCCCCAGAACCCCAGACTGGTTCGGGTTCGGGGGGACCTTGGGGATCATCCTCATTCCTAACCTTGCCATGACAGGGCCCCTTCCACCAGAGCAGGCTGCTCACAGCTCCATCCAGCCTGGCCTTGGGCACTGCGGGGGCACCCACAGGTACCCTGGGCACTGCCAAGGGCACCCTCAGGTACTCTGGGCACTGCCGGGGCACCCAGAGGTGCCCTGGGCACTGCCAGGGGCACCCTCAGGTGCTCTGGGAACTGCCAGGGGCACCCTCAGGTACTCTGGGCACTGCGGGGGCACCCACAGGTGCTCTGGGCACTGCCTGGGGCACCCACAGGTGCTATGGGCACCTCCTGTAGCAGCCCCAGCTCCTTCCCCCTCCTCACCCAGAAGGAGGCCTGGGGCAGGCAGACCCATCTCCACGAGCCTGGCCCTGGGACAGTGGTGCCCAAACTCCCTGCCCAAGGGTCAGGGCTCAGTGACCCCTCTGGGACAGGACCCCCAGGCTCAGACCCCCCCAGCACCCCCGGGGCACTCACAGAGCTGCTCATCCTCTGTCCACAGGTGGAAGCTGATGTTGGGGCTGGGCAGAGGGGTGCCCTGCAGCCCTTCCTGGGGATCATTCCCTGGGAAAACAAGGATGCTTGGGGCATTTCCCCACACAGGAGCACAAGCCCCAGTGCTGAACGCTGGCTGGGGCAGCCCTGGGGCTCTCCCAGCCCAGAGCTCCTGGGGTGAGGCCAGATGTGAGGCTGGGGGGCCCTGCTCTCACAGAGCCATCACTGAGTGTCTGCAGCAATGCTGGGAGGGAGAAATGGAAACTGGGCCACGGGCAGGAGTGACACAGGGACGCAGGGGACACCAGGGCTCCCTGTCCCCTGGGAATGTCTGCCTGGGCTCACCTGCAGGAGAGGAGCCCATAAGGCTGTGGTAGATCCTCTCCAGCCGTGCCGTGTGCTGGCCCCGCTCTGAGTCCCCCTGGCTGCCCTCCACGGCCGCCACCACCTGCTGGAACCAGTGCTCCAGGTCCCCCGGGGGCAGGGCCTGTGGGGACAGGGGCTGTGAGCGCCTGGAAACGGGAATGGTCCTCGGCAGGACAGCGGGAGGGGCAGGGAGAGCAAACGGGTCCTGCGGAGAGTGATCCCTCCAGGGAGAGTGAATGGGTCCTGCAGGAGAACAAACGGGTCCTGCAGAGAGTGATCCCTGCAGGGAGAACAAGTCCTGCAGAAAGTGATTCTTGGGGACACCAATGTCCTCCTGTCCCCAGCAGAGACGCTGGCTGTGCTGGCTGCTCACAGCTCCTTTGGGAGCAGCTTGGCAGCTGAAAGGCACCTGGGGCATCCTCAGCAGTGCTGGCACTTGGGGTGACCCTCGGGACATGGGGACAGCAGGCACACGAAGGTGACCTTGGAGGGGAAATTGCTGAGAGCCCCTGCAGTTTCTGAGGCAGACTTTGGTGCCACTGCAGCCCCACAGCTCCTTCCAGGAGGGTTTGGAGAAAACTGACTGAAACCTTTCCCCTGAGAGGTTCCTGCAGCGCCCAGGACTAGCAGAGGAGCTGACAGAGGCTCTGACTCAGCTTTGCTGGGCAAAACCAGCACTGAGACTGAAGGTTCCACCTCTGGCTCTGCTGCTTTCCATCCGAAGGGTGTCTGAGCTCAGCTCTGGGGCTGCCACCAGCACTGGGGAGCTGGGGGTTTCTCCACTTGCCAAAACACCTTTTGCATCTCCAGGGTGTGCAGAGCGTGAGCAGGGGAGCAGGGGACGAGCTGCTGCAGTACCTGGAGGCGGGCCCGGAGGCCGGAGGTGTCGCAGGTGTCCCCCAGGGCCGCCTGCAGGGCGTGGGTGACCACGCAGCTCATGGAGCCCCGCGGGCTCTGCGACACCTGGGCAGCCTCGGTGTCCATGGCCAGAGCCCCGCAGATGGCTTCGGGCAGCAGCTCGGGGTCAGCAAAGATGAAAATCCTGCGCGGGAAAGGGGGAGATGCAGCCTCACATCAGAGACCCCAGGCTGGCAGGAGCAGCTCCCATCTCCCATCTCACTTTTTCCATTGTTGCTGTTCCCCTTCTCCACCCTGTGTGCCCCCCGAGGGCAGCTCCCTGCCTCCCAGAATAATCGGGACACAGCAGAATGTGTCCCCCAGCGTCGCCAAGGCCACGAGGCTCAGCCCCAGGCTGTCTGTTCCAACCAGGAGTGCTGGGAAAGGATGGGGCTCCCTGAGAGACCCCGAAATGACAGCACAGCCCACCCCAGGGGCAGCACTCACAGCCCACCCCAGGGCTGCACTCACCTCTCATCAGGGGCAGCACTCAGAGCCCACCCCAGGGGCAGCACTCACCTCTCCTGGCAGGGGAAGGGGCACAGCCCACCCCAGGGCTGCACTCAGAGCCCACCCCAGGGCTGCACTCACCTCTCCTGGCAGGGGAAGGCGGCGCTGTGCAGGCTCTGCTCGGAGATGACCATCCTTTGGTACAGGGTCCCTGCGAAGCACAGAGACACCCGGTAGGAGCGGCACAGCCCTGGGGCAGCCAGCCCGGGCTGCTCCCGGCTCCGCAGCCTGAGGAGGCTCTGCCAAGGCGGGGAACACCCGCTGAGCTCAGCTCAAACAGCCAAGAGCTGGGCCAGAGCTAAAAACAGCCCGGGACAAAGATAGCCCAGGCTCCCGAAAAAGAAACCCCCGTGTGTTCCGGGTGATTTCCTGTGTTTCCCTTCCTTTGTTTGGGGCACTATGAGCTCGGGAGCGGAGGTGCAGGCAGGAGGGAGACGTGGGGACGGTGTCTGGGGACATGTGAGGAGCACCAGGGGACTCTTAATCAGGAGAGAGGCCCGGCCCTGCCCTGCCCTGCCCTGCCCTGCCCTGCCCTGCCCTGCCCTGGCTGAGGCTCCATCCCTGGCCTGGCTCAGGGACAATCTCCCTGGGACCCCCGTGCTGCCCCAGGGGAGCCCTGCTGGAGATCCCTCCTGTGCACCCTGAGCCACCCCTGCACCCAAGCTCAGGGGACACAAAGGTGCCCCTTGGAGCCAAAGCAGTGCTGGGCACGAGAGCTGGGGCTGCTGTGGGGGGCTGAGGCTCCCCAGAATGGCACCAAAACTCCCCAGCAGGTTTCTCCTGTTTCCCTTCCCCCTCACAGGGTGTCTGCACCCTGCTCTGCTCTAAAGGATTGTTTGAAAGGCTCCTATTAAAGAAAACCTGAACTGGAGAGGAGCTTTAATGAGAACAGAGCAAAAGAACACAGGGAAAAAAGAAACCAGGTGTCCTTGGGCTTGTTTTCTGCACGAGGCTTTTCCCTGCAGCCCCAGTGACACCTCAGTGCCCACGGGGCTGCTTCAGAGCTGATCAGCCCTGCCAGCCCCCCTTACCTGGGGCTGCCCTCTCCAGCTGCAGCCTGCTGGCATAGTCCAGCCCGATGGTGCAGAGGGGCTTGGGCAGGGTCAGCAGCCTCTTGCAGAAGTCATAAACCCTGGCACAGAGCTCGTCAGGGATGCAGGGGGCCTGCAGGGGAACAGGGAGGTGACAGGGAGGTGACAGGGAGGCGACAGGCAGTGACCCCTGAATCTGCCCCAGTACAGCCCCCGGGCTGGGAGGGCACCAAACTCACTGCACTGAATTCACTGTGGATTTAAATGCAAAGTGTGGGGCAGAATCAGGCCCTGCAGGGGTTTGGGAGCCTCCAGCAATGCCCACTGGAGCCTGGGCACACATTTGCTCTGCCAGGTTGTGGCTTCCTGCAGACACTGAAAGGCAGAGCCTGGCACTCCGTGTGCCACAGGGACATGGGAGTGCCCTCGCTGTGCCACAGGGACACGGGAGATGCCCAGCTGAGCCCGCCCGGGGCCATCCCAGGGCTCTGCTGGCTCTGAGTGGCTCCAGGTGGCCTCTCCTGTGCCCTGCTGTCCCCGGGTGCTGCCCCAGGCTGTTCCCTCACCTGGATCAAGGTGTACATCAGCGTGTGCAGCAGGGGGATGATGTAGTGCCGCAGGTCCCCTCGCTCTGCCTGTGGGAGCAGAGGCAGCGCAGGCACAGTCAGCTCACTGCGCTGGGCAGAGCAGCCCCAGAGCCCCCAGCGTGGGCCAGGCTCTCTGGGGTGGCACTGTCCCCTCCCTGGGGTGGCACTGTCCCCTCCCTGGGGTGGCACGCCCGTCTCTGGTGTGGCACTGTCCCCTCTCGAGGTGACACTGTCCCCTCCCCGGGGTGGCACTGTCCTCTCTCTGAGGTGGCACTGTCCCCTCTCTGAGGTGGCAGTGTCCCCTCCTGGGGTGGCACTGTCCCCTCCCCGGGGTGGAACTGTCCCCTCCTGAGGTGGCACTGTCTTCTCTCTGAGGTTGCACTGTCCCCTCCCGGGGGTGGAACTGTCCCCTCCTGAGGTGGCACTGTCCCCTCCTGGGGTGGCACTGTCCCCTCCTGAGGTGGCACTGTCCCCTCCTGAGGCGGCACTCACCCTCTCCAGCTCCTTCACCAGGATGCTGACCAGGACACAGCTGGTTCTGGGGTTCTGGTCCATTCTCTTGTGCAGGGTCCAGCGCAGCATTCCTGGGGGGGGACAGACGGGGTGGGACTGCAAGGGTGACGGTCACACAGGGTCACACGGGCTGGGCAGGGGTGACAGTCACACAGGGTGACACAGGGTGACAGACGCTGCTGGGGCACGGATGCAGCTGATGAAGGATTGGCCCCTCCCGCAGAGGGCTCGGCAGGGCCGGGGAGCGGAGTCAGTCCCCAGGTCCCCGCGGGCAGCGGGAGGAGCGGGGCCGGGGCAGGAGCGGGGCTGGGGCAGGAGCGGAGCTGGGGCAGGAGCGGAGCTGGGGCAGGAGGGGCCGGGGCAGGAGGGGCTGGGGCAGGAGGGGCCGGGGCAGGAGGGGCCGGGGCAGGAGCGGGGCCGGAGCAGGAGGGGCTGGGGCAGGAGCGGGACGGGGGCAGGAGGGGCCGGGGCAGGAGGGGCCGGGGCAGGAGCGGGGCCGGGGCAGGAGCGGAGCTGGGGCAGGAGGGGCCGGGGCAGGAGCGGAGCTGGGGCAGGAGGGGCTGGGGCAGGAGCGGGGCCGGGGCAGGAGCGGGGCCGGGGCAGGAGCGGGGCTGGGGCAGGAGCGGGGCCGGGGCAGGAGCGGGGCCGGGGCAGGAGCGGGGCTGGAGCAGGAGCGGGGCTGGGGCAGGAGCGGGGCTGGGGCAGGAGCGGGGCCGGGGCAGGAGCGGGGCCGGGGCAGGAGCGGGGCTGGGGCAGGAGCGGGGCCGGGGCAGGAGGGGCTGGGGCAGGCGGTGCCCGCTGTGCCCGGGCAGGGGCAGTGCTCACCTCGGTCGCTCTGGCAGGACGGGTGGTGCCCGTCCAGCTCCCGCAGCAGCGCCCGCACCCGCCGCAGGATGTCCGACTCCAGCTCTGCAGGCAACAGCGACACCTGAGCAGGGACAGCACCCCCGGGGTGGGGACAGCCCAGACAGAGCCCGCACAGAGCCCGGACAGAGCCCGGACAGAGCCCTCCCCACGGCAGCAGAGCCCTTAGAGCTGTGATGGGAACTGCAGAGCTGTCCCTAGGGTTGCTGGAACGGGTCGGGAGGTGCCACAGAGTGACACAGAGTGACCCAGAGTGGCACAGAGTGACACAGAGTGACAGAGTACTCCAGAAGCGCCACCCAGCCTGGGAGGTTCTGCCTGCCTGTCTCAGTCCAGCCTGTCTCACCCCCTGCCTTCCAGAGCTTCTCCTGGCAGCCTGCTCCTCTTTACAGGCTTGCAGAGGATAAAAAGCTGAACTTTCTCTTCATTATATCACCTTAAACGTGATATCACTGCCTGATACATGTGGTTAATGAAATAACTGATTTCTTCATCCCATTCTGTGAGGAGCACAGGCCCAGCCTGCAGCTCCCAGCTAGGCTGGCTGTGCTGAACTTGATGCCCCAAATTCCTGCAGGCTCTCTGTTAGATCCCTCAGCCGTCTTTCCAAGCAGAAAGAGTTAAACATTTGGCCATAATCTCACGTTTGGCTCACAGATAAGTGTGAACTGTTCAGAAATGCCCCTTTGGATGCAGGCTCTGCTGCCTTTCCAGCAGCAGAGCCTGGGAATGACTTTGGGGCTGTGTTGGGGCACAGCCCCAGGCTCAGGGCCAGCAGTGCTGCCCTGCTGAGGTCGGGTCTGTGGGTGCACACGGAGCCCCATCCCTGCCACGGCACAAAAACACCCCCAGGACTCTGCGTTTGTCTCGTTTAGGAGGTGTCATTGGAGGGATGTCTCAGAAACTGCTCTTTCCTCACCCTTGATTTCCCCTCAGGGATTTTGGGAAGCTCCCCCATGTCCCTCTCCTGTTTATTGGTTTGGGAATTCCGCCTCAAAGGGCTGTTTGAAATGTGCTGCCCTTTTCCTTTGTGAGTGTTTGTAATCAGGGGAGGCTTTTCCTGAGCTCCACTCTCAGCCCTGGCCTCTCCTGCTCATCAAAGCAGCCCCAGCGCTGAGGGTCCCTCATGGGGCACAGCAAAGAGTCCGACCCAGCACAAACAAGAGGCACTTTGATCTAAAAACAGCAAAAAATAAACCCAGCAACAAAGAGCAGGGGCTTGGAAATGGAATAGAACCTTTCAGCATTGACATCCTGACCCTGAGAGATCAACTGCACCTCTGAAACAGCATGAAAATGAAACATGGGGGGAATGGACTGGAATACACACACACATACACACACCAAAAATAGTACTATGAAATAAAAAATAAAATATACTACTATAAAATAAAAAACCCTAAAATATACTACTATAAAATTAAATAATAATAATAATAATTTTAAAACCTACTACTATAAAATAAAAAATAAATAATAATAAAATATATTACTATAAAATACAAAAGAATAATAATAGTAAAATATAATACTATAAAATAAAAATAATAAAATCTACTGCTATAAAAATATATATTATAATAAAATATACTACTATAAAATATAAAATAAAAATCATAATAAAATATACCACTATAAAATAAAAAATTACTACAATAAAATAAAATAAAATAAAATAAAATAAAATAAAATAAAATAAAATAAAATAAAATAAAATAAAATAAAATAAAATAAAATAAAATATACTACTATAAAATTAACTACTTTAAAACTCAAATGTTTTGTCAGCTGGAGTGCCCCTGCCCTGCTCTGTGCTCATTTCCCACCTTCCAGCAGCACCCGGCAGCACCTTGGGCAGCACCCGGTGTTTGAACAGAGGACAGGGGTGTAAGGGGTGGCTGAGGAGGAATTCCCTGGCTCCCCCTCCCCGCCCCGGGGCTCAGCATCACCCACCTGAGCTGTCCATGGCCGGGCCGGGCTGCAGCTCCTGGGGCACCAGCGCGGGGCAGCTCACGGCGCTGGGGCATGGCCCTGCAGGGAACGGCAACAGCGGGCTCAGGTGGGTGCAGAGCGGGCTCAGGGTGAACCGGGGGAGCACGAAGGGGCCGGGACCCCCTGAGACCCCGTGGAAACCCCTGGAACACCCTGGGACCCCATGGGACCCCGTGGGACCAGGACAGAGCCCGAGGGGAGCACAGGCGGTGTTTGGGGGAGAATCCCCAGCTCGGGGCTGCTGGCACTGCCAGTCCCGGGGCTGGAGCTGCTGGGTGAGCACGGCGCTCCCCGGAGCTCGGAGCCCCCCGGAGCTGAGAGACCCCCGGGGCTCGGAGACCCCCGGAGCTGAGAGACCCCCGGAGCTGTGAGACCCCCGGAGGTGTGAGACCCCCGGAGCTGAGAGACCCCCGGGGCTCGGAGACCCCCGGAGGTGTGAGACCCCCGGGGCTGAGAGACCCCCGGAGCTGTGAGACCCCCGGAGCTCGGAGACCCCCGGAGCTAGGAGCACCTCAGAGCTGTGAGACCCCCGGGGCTCGGAGACCCCCGGAGCTAGGAGCACCTCAGAGCTGTGAGACCCCCGGGGCTCGGAGACCCCCGGAGCTCGGAGCACCCCAGAGCTGGGAGCCCCTCGGAACTGGGAGACCCCCGGAGCTCGGATACCTCCGGAGCTCAGAGACCCCTGGAGCCCCCCGGAGCTCGGACTCCCTCGCTGCCCCGGCTCCTCTGGGCGCTGCCGGAGGAAGCAGCCGCTCGCTGAGCGCGCCCAAGGTGTCGGTGGCTCCCCACATCCGCATCCTCCTGGCGCTGCGGGGGCGGGCGCTGCCGGCCTCCCACAGCTTCCAAATTTAGCCAAGAGCAACGTGAGCCCGAGAAACTCCGCTCCCCGCTTCACCTGCGTGCCCCAAAGGGCTCCTTCTGCTCCCCGGCAGCAGAGAGCAGCTGAGGCTGAACCCTCAGTGCACGGCTTGCTCCCAGTGCTTGGGTGTGCCGGGAAAATCCAACATAAAGAGATCAAACAGGTCCCCAGCAGGCTCAGAACCAGTCACGCTGTCCGGGGGACAGGCAGGAGTTGTGGGAGAGGAGGAGGAGAGGACAGGAACAGAAATAGGCTCTGAGGAACTCTGGGGTCAGGCAGGGTCCTGCCAGCTCCAGCCACTGCTTCTCCCTGGCCAGGACCAGCACAGGAACTCAAACGAGCAGAAATTCCCCCTTTCATGGGGATGTTCCTGACCAACACAGGAACCCAAAGGAGCAGAAATTCCCTCTTTTCCCTGGGAATGTTTCTGACCAGCACAGGAACACGAACGAGTAGAAATTTCCCCTTTTCCCTGTGAATGTTTCTGACCAACACAGGAACCCAAACAAGCAGAAATTCCCCTTTTACCTGGGAATATTTCTGACCAGCAAAAGAACCCAAACTAGTAGGAATTCCCCCTTTTCCCTGGATGTTCTCTGCCTGCTGCACTCCCCAGGGTGGGGGCACAGCCCCTCAGCCCTGCTGTGCCCATTGCAGACCCAGCAGGGCAGCAGGGATGATGCCAGCCCACAGGAAGGGTTCTGGGCACCTGAGCCCGTCTCCAGCCATCCTCCCTGTGTGCCTCAGCCCTCCTGAGAGCATCTCTGACCCCAGGAATGGGAGCTGTCCCCAATTCTGGGCATGGACCCTGCGCTGGTCCCAGCCCCTGCTGGACTCAGCCCCTTTCCCTGGAGCCCCTCCCTGCTCCAGGAAGGCTGGGAAGGTTCCCTGGCCCACACCAGGAGGGCTCCGTGCCCTCTATCCCCTCATTCCCCTCGTCCCCCTCGTCCCCTGCAGCAGGCACGAGGCAGAGCTCATCCATCCCCGGGTGTTCTGCTGTCTGCCAGCTCAGCAAGACTGGAGCCTTCTCTGCATTCATCCCACTTCTCTGCAGAGCTGCAAATCTCTGCTTCCTCCCTGCAATTCCTAAAATACCCATGGCATCAGCTGGATTTTATTCCTTTTGCAGGGAAAAAAAATGAAAAAGGAAGGGCAAGAAGAAGAAGAGTTGCAATTCTGCTTTCAGGCCTCAATAATCCTGGGATTCATGGGACAAAACCCCCAAATTACCCCAAAGCTGCCTCCCCCAAGAGTTTGGGGCAGTTTTGGGGAACACCTGGCTCTAGTCTTAAAAATGCAGGACTTGGCAGTGAAAATGCAGCTCTCCTTGGACCCCGGCAGATAAATTCATGAGTTAAAGGGAATCGCAGGGTTAAAGGGAACTCTCCTGTTGCAAACTGACCTGGCTGAGCACAGGGTGCTGAGCACCCCACAAAGCCTCCTCAGCCCCTCCTCTGCAGGGCAGCAGCCCAGGTTCAGAGCAGTTCGTACGAGAGCTCCACCTCAGCCCAGCTAATCCCATTTTGGGAAGCTCTGTCCCATTTTGGGATCCTCCAGTCTCTGCCTCCTCTCACCTCGCCATACTCCCCCTGCTCATCCCACTGAGGCTCCTTCCTCCCAAGCAGGGATCCCATTTACCGGGCCCAGGAGTGCACAAGGAAATTGTCACCTCCTCCAGGGCTGTCCCTTCCCTAATCCTTATGGGCAGGGGGAACACTGAGACACCACCCTGAATGGTGGGGACACCACCCCTGTGCTGGGGACACCACCCTGAATGCTGGGGACACCTCCCCTGTGCTGGGGACACCCTCAGCTCCCTCTCCCTTCTCTTGGGCTGATCACGAGCACCAAAGGCGCTGTCACCAGGTGGGTTCCAGCAGCTCAAACATCGCCCTGGTGGCCTTTGGGCGTTTCTGGAGGGTCCTGGGCAGCAGCAGGGACAGCCAGCAGGTCACTGTCCCCACGGGGTCATGCTCTGTGTCCTGCAGGGAGGAGGATCCACCCAGCCCTGGGCTCATCCCTGCAGGAGAGCACAGCCCTGTCCCACTAAGGGACATCTTCAGCCATGGCAGGGGCTGGAGCTCAGCCTTGGGGAGCCCTCGGGGTGGGACTGAAACCCCCCTGAGGGATGGGGACCTGTCCATGCAGGGGAGCCACTCCAGCCCCACCGTGGTGACTCAGGCTGCCCCCTGGAAATGTGGGCTGGCTCCCAAAAACCTCTATCTCTGTGTCACCATCAACACTCGGAAATCACTAAACCCCAACCACCCCCGGCCAGGTGAAACACAGAAATAGAGAGGCACAGAAATAGCTGAAGATAGGCAGAAATAGCTGAAGCCACGGAAGAAAACCCAAACCCTTGGGTGGTGAGAGCTGGGCTGGCAGCAACGAGGCTGCCCTGGGAAGCTCCAGCACGTCCGGGATCCTGTCCCCTCTCCCGGCACACCCCAAATGCCGTACCTGGAGCCGGGCTGGTCCCTGTCGCCCTCCCCGCCTGCCCAGGGCCAGCGCAGCCCCAGCAGGACGCGGAGCACACCCCGAGCTCTGTCCCGTTCTATTTATCCGCTCCAAAGGCGCCTCCCCACGCCTCCCGCAGCCCGTGTTTAGTTACCAACTCACCGCCCGGCCACGCTGAGCTTTATCCCGGGGCTGTTTGGCAGCGCAGGGACAGGGACTGAGAAAACCGCGCCTCGCACGGCCACAGAGCGGCTCTGTCCCCTCCCAGCCCATCTCAGCCCTCTCCTCGGCACACCTCAGCGCCTTCCCCATGCACCTCAGCGCCTTCCCGGCACATCTCAGTCCCCTCTCAGCCCACCTCAGCCCTGCCCACCGCCCCGTTCCCAGCCGGGGGGGTCGCACCGGTACCATCGGCAGCGGCTCCAGCTCCGGCGCGTCCTGCGGGGGCCGCGGGCAGCGCTCAGCCCGATCCGACCGGACCCGCGTGGGCTCGGCGGCGTCACGGCACGGCAGCTGGGCTGGGACAGCCCCGGCCCGCCCCCCGTGCCGCCCTCCCGCGCTCCTGCGGGCGAGGCTGGCTCTGAGAGCGGCGGCACAGCCTGGCCCCGGTACCGCCCAGCCCGGAATGGTTCCGGGAACCGACACGGCTGGAACGGGGTGGGACGGGATGGGATGGGATGGGATGGGATGGGATGGGATGGGATGGGATGGGATGGGATGGGATGGGATGGGATGGGATGGGGATGGGGATGGGGATGGGGATGGGGATGGGATGGAATGGGATGGGGATGGGGATGGGGATGGAGATGGGGATGGGGATGGGGATGGGGATGGGGATGGGATGGGATGGGATCAGGAGGGGGATGTGGCTGCTGAAGGGCCGTGTCCCCCAAGCCGCGCTGGGGATCTGACATCGCATCCTCTGAGCTGCACCAAACTGCAGCTGGCAGCTCCTGAACGCTGAGAAACGGCTCCAGCAGCAACCTTGATCCCTTAACCCCTTACATCCCTCACACCCTCAGCCCTGGAGCTGCAGGGGACCCCAGCAGAGGCAGATGTCCCATGTGTCCCCTCCTCTCAAAGCCTGTCTGTGCAGCATGTTCTGCTTCTGAGCAAAACTTTGGCTACAAAACCCAAGCCCCATAGAAATCAGATGCCCTGGCCCCTTCCTGGCCCCCTTGGTCTCGCTGCTGGAGTGGACAGAGCTGCAGGAGCGCTGGCAGTGCCACACTGGGGCACTGGGGCCCAGCCTGAGCCCCTCCTGCTCTCATTGCCAGATTTAACTGCAGCCCTGGCAGGGCCCTGCTCCCACCAGCTCAGAGATGGAAGCAGATGCTCTCCCTCGGGCTCTCACTGCCAAGGAAGAGGATCTGGAGCCCAGACTCGGCTTTCCAGCACCTCCTTGGGGCTCCATTTGCCTGCTGGCTGCTGAGGGAGGCTCAGCCCTGCCAGAGCGTCCTGCCCATGGAAGGGGAAGCACTGCTGGCTCCTGGGGCCAGCTCAGGGATGAAACTGCAGTGCACTGGCCCTGCAGTGAGTGCTCACCAGCCCCAGCTCTGCACGGGCCCCCAGCCTTTGCTGGAGCTGTGCAAGTCCAGCAGCTTCCTGGACACCGGCGGCTGTTTGGAGACTTCCTCGCCAACGTCACATTTCATTCTTCCCAAGGAAAGAAAAGAGTTTTCCGGAAACAGCAGCTTTTTAGATTTAGCATCTCTTTCCATCCCCGGAGTCGGCTTTGGAAAAACAATCACAGGGAAAAAATAGGTGTGATCCGAGAGCCACTGCCAGGACTGTGCTCACAAACAGCCCAGCAAGCACCTGAGGGGGAATTAAAGGCAGGGAGAGCTCAGGGTACAAATGGCGGCCCGCCTGAGAGGGGCCAGGCTGCTTTCCTGGGCTGGGAGGGGCTGTGGGTGGCACAGCTGATCCCAGCCTCCCTCAGAGCCATTCCCTCCTTTGGACAGGGCTGACACCAGCACTGGGACAGTCCTGCCCTGTCACACTCTCTGTGCAGGGTCCCAGTGCCCGGCTCCGTGCAGGGTCACAGCACTGCCCTCTCCATTCCCCAGCCCCTGCTGGCAGCTGCCCTCAGGTGGCCACGGTGGAGGTGACCTGGGAGGGCACAGAGGAACGGCCTGGGGTGACAGGAGGAGGGTGACCAGAGTGAGCCCAGCATGCTGTGCACGGCACCCAGCCCCGTGTGCCCGGCCTGGGGGGGCTCTCCTTGCACCCTGGGGACACAGAGGGATGTGACAGCTGCGGGCAGGGAGGGCACAGAGAATCCCTTAGCAAGGAAGGGATGAGGGTTTAGGGTTGCACCAGGATAACGAGGTCAAAAAGGGGATTTAATTACAGGGCACGGGCACCAACAGTCCCCTCGGCTTTCATTGAGCTCCCCAAAACTCCAGCCTGGCCTGAAGAACCGCAGCACCCTGCTCCTCAATCACACCTGGCTCAGAACAGATCCTGGAGCAGCTCCCTGCCCCTCAATCATCCCCGGCCTCTCAATCAAACCCTGCCCAGCGCAGACCCTGCAGCATCTGTCTGCTTGCACAGCTCCTGTGGAAAGGAGCAGCATCCCGAGCAGGTGGCTGGCCGCGGGAGCTGGCTCTGAGCAGCCCGGGGATGCCGAGGGCGCACTCGGGCAGAGCACAAAGCCCTGCGTGCCGCAGACCTGGCTCACGTGCGTTTGCTCGCAGCTCGGCCCGAGCCCGCAGATTTTTGTTTCCTTTCTGGCCGGGGCCGCGCTCTGTGCTCGTTATCGCCGCTGCCATCGCTCTTTATTGCCCTGTCACCGCTGCTCGGCCCCCGGGGACAGCCCAGGCGCCGGGCCGAGGCCAGGGCAGCCACGGGACTGCGCACACAGCCAGTGCCAGCATGGGCATCGCCGTGCCAGCATGGGCATCATCCCCGGGCAGCCGTGCCAACACGGCCAGCACGGCCCCGGGCACGGGCAGCGGGCACAGGGAGCCCAGGGGTGGCACTTGCAGCAGAGCAGAACAAAGCTGAGCAGCGCGGGCTGGCGCTGCAACAGCCCCCGGCGGCATGGGGGGAGCTCACACAGACACTCACTCACACACACACACTCACACACACACACACTCACACACACACACACTCACACACACACACTCACACACACACACTCACACACACACACACACTCACACACACTCACACTCACACACACACACACTCACACACACACACTCACACACACACTCACACACACACACACACTCACACGCACTCACACACACACACACTCACACACACACACTCACACACACTCACACTCACACATTCACTCACTCTCACACACTCACACACACACACACTCACACACACTCACACACACTCACTCACACACTCACACATTCACTCACTCACACTCACACACTCACACACATTCACTCACTCACCCAGCCGGGCCGGGCCGTGCGGGGCTGTCCCGGGGCCGGAGCAGCGACCCCAAACCAAACCCGCCCGGTGCCCGCTCCAGGCCGGGGGCAGTAAAGACCCCGCGCTCCTGCCCGGGCCAGGCTCCAGGGCCAGCCCGTGCCCAGCAGGATGCCCCCGGCTGGCAGGGCAGCTGGCACCCCTGTTCCTCCAGCAGCACCGCCCTCATCTCCCGCAGCGCCGCGGCTCCCTCCCCTCGTCCTTCCCGAGAAAACGAACGGCTCTGCCCCAGCCGTGCCCTCCAGGTTCTGGCAGCCGTGGCATCCAGCGCTTGGTACCAGTCCCAAGAACCCAGTTCTGGTGCCAGTCCCCAAACATCCAGCGCTGGGTCCCAGTTCCCACACAAACATCCAGCGCTTGGTGCCAGTCCCAAGCACCCAGCACTCAGTACCAGTCCCAGACATCCAGTGCTGGTGCCAGTCCCCAAACACTCAGTGCTCAGTTCCAATCCCCAAACACCCAGCGCTGGTGCCAGTCCCAGACAGAGCCCTCGGCAGTGCCGGAGCAGCCCCGAGGGCAGCGGGGCACGGCCGAGGCTTAGCCCCAGCGTTCCCCGGGGCACCGCTCCCTCCCTCCGGGGCTCTTACCTTGCTCAGGCCGGGCTCGGGGGGCTCAGGGAGCCGCAGCCCCCCCTCAATCCAGCGCGGGGGACACAGCGGGGTCCCGCAGGGGACATCGGGCAGGGGCGCGGGTGGCGGCGGAGCCCCGGCGGCTCCCGGGCTCGGCAGCCGCTTCAAAGCGTGCGGGGCCGGAGGGGAAGCGCGGAGTTATTTCGAGACAACTTCCTCTTTGGCGGAGCGCTGCCGCGGTGACGGAGCTGTCCCCGAGCGCCTCTCGCTGCCCCGGCGCTCCCCGGGCGGGCGGCAGCAGCGAGCGGGGCTCAGCCCTGCCCTGGGCGCGGTCCGCTCGCAGCAGCTCGGGCTGCCCGGCGATGAGTCTGAGAGCCTGGCACCGCCCCTGACACCGGCCCGGGCCTGGCACAGACCCCCATGTGCTGCCAGCCGTGCCAGACAGGGACAGTCCCGGCGCTGCTGCCGCCCAGGGAGGCAGGAGGAGCCTGGATGCCCACAGATCCCAACAAACAGCGTCGCCCCGGGACACCGGCAGTCCTTCCAAGGACTCCCCGTTCCAGGCTCGGTGTTTGTGCCCCTGGCAGCGCCTCCCGCCCGCAGCATCTCCCACATCTGCTTTAGCTCAGAGCCCGCTGCCAGCTCGGGCCGCAGCCTGGGCAGGGCCGGCCCCTCCGGAATGCACTCCTGGAGCAGCCTGACTGCCCAGACCGAGCCTGGAGCGGGTCTGTGCCCGGCACGGTGTCATTGTCACCGCAATGAGACTCAGAGACAGCAGGGCAGGGCTGAGCCCCGGGCCCAGGTGAGGCTGCTCAGGGCCGGGGCTCCAGCGGTGCCCTGGCACTGCCTGCTCAGCGGCACCTGTTTGCAGGCTGGCACAGCCCCGGGCGGGCACACGGGACACGGCAGGGCTGCGGGGACACGGCAGGGCTGTGGAGACATGGCAGGGCACACGGCAGGGCGGGATGAGCCCCCAGCTGTACCTAGAGCAGGGTCTGAGGTACCCAGCTTTGCTGGAGGGATGGTTTGGGTAATAAAGTGTTTCTGGAGCGAGCGTGGGAGCCGCAGCTGACGCTGCCTCACTTCCCATTCCGTTTGCACGAGGAAAGCCTTAGGTACCGCTCCGTACCTGGGGCCAGGTTTAAAAATAACCTCCTTCCTTCCTGAGCGGGCAGAAAGGCAGCAGGAGGCAGCGAGGGCCAGCTCCTCTCGCTGCGCTGGTGCCAAACCCTGCATCCCTTCCCCAGCCCCGCCCCGAGCTGCCCAAGGGCGGGCAGGAAAGCTCCGGGAGCGGCAGCAGCGGTGGGAACATCCTCGTTCCCCTGCCCTGCGCTCCTTCCCGGCGCTCCCGTGCACCAGGGGCACGGACACGGGGCCCTCGGGCAGGCGGGCACGGCCCGGGCACACGCGGGATGCTGTTTGTCCCTGCCTGGGTCACATCACACACGGGACACTTTCTGTCCCTGCCACTGTGAAACACAGATGCTGTCTGTCCCTCCTGGGGTCATACACGGGACTCTGTTTGTCCCTTCCAGGGTCACAATTAGCACCTTCAAGAGCCCATGGGTCAGTGGAGTGCTGTCCTGCGCCTGTCCCCCTGTCCTGATGCCACCTCTGTCTGTCCATCCTCAGCAGGAGCTTCCCATCATGCAGGAGCTGTGGCACGGGCAGGAGCTCCTGCTCTCCCCTGTTTTCCATGCAAATTCCAGAGGGAAGGGGCTCAGGATCTGCCTCTGTCCGGTTTGCCATGCAAATTCCAGAGGGATGAGGCTCAGGATCTGCCTCTGTCCGGTTTGCCATGCAAATTCCAGAGGGAAGAGGCTCGGGCAGGGCAGGGCTGGGCTGGCCCCACACTTGGCACAGGACAGGAGGAAGGGCTGAGCTCTGGCTTTGCTGCATCCCACACTTGCCCCCAGAGATCTGCACTCCTCCCCTCCCCACTGGGCACTGCAGGCTCCAAACCTTCACCATCCCCTATTTGACCCCAGAACTGGGCTCTGTCCCCCTGCATAGAGAATGGGGAGGCCAGAGAGCTCCTCAGACATTGCCCACAGCACACACCCAGCACCTGCTCATTGCCACCAAATTTGGGAACCAAACCCAAAAATCCATTGCACTGAAGGGTCCTGCTGGGACCCCTTCCCCTCCTGCCTTTTCCATCTGTCACAGCACCCTGAACCCTCCTCCTGCTGTGGGGCCCCATCCTCGTGGCAGCCCATGGAAGGGGCACCAAGAGCTTGGTTCCCCACATTTTCTGATGTCGTTAAACACCAAAACACAGCAGGCAGAAACCCTCAGAGCAGCACAGAGAACTGCCAAATTCCCCCAGATAACGTCAGCTCCCGGCCACAGAGAGAGGAAGGGCCAGGTGCTGCTCACACAAAGCCCTCAGTCAGAGGACTGGGGAAAAAAGGGAAGGACCAAAGTGAAGCAGAGAAAGAACCTCTTGTGTGGCAGTTGAGGGACAAAGCAGCCTTTTGTCCCTGTGCGCTGGGCTCTGGGGTTTACAGGTATTTAGAGCCCTACCTGGTCAGTTCAGTGTGTGGGTGGGGTGCAGGGAGGTTGTGAAGCAGCTGGAATCTTCCTCCCATGGAAAAACTGTCTCCTGAAGGGACCTCCTGATACCCCGAGGGCTGGAGCCCCTCTGGAGCAGGCTGGGAGAGCTGGGGGTGCTCAGCTGGAGAGGAGAAGCTCCAGGGAGAGCTCAGAGCCCCTGCCAGGGCGTGAAGGGGCTCCAGGAGAGCTGCAGAGGGACTGGGGACAAGGGATGGAGGGACAGGACACAGGGAATGGCTCCCAGTGCAAGAGGGCAGGCCTGGATGGGAGATTGGGAATTGGGAATTGTTCCCTGGCAGGGTGGGCAGCCCTGGCACGGGTGCCCAGAGCAGCTGGGGCAGTGCCAGGGGGGCAGCAAGCAGAGCCAGCGGGGCCAGGGCTATTCCTCCAGCTCCAGTCCCATCCCAACCCTATCCCCAGCCCCAACCCCAGCCCAAACCCCAGTCCCAATCCCAGCCCCAGCCGAAACCCCAGCCCCAGCCCCAGGGGATTTCCATACACTTTGCAAGGAACAGGTCACAAACCAAACACTTCTCATGCTGTGGCTCTATTTTCTACCCTGCCTTCAGCCCAGTTCTATTCCTAGTCCAGCTCCAGCAAATATAGAAGGTCTGGGGAGAGGGAAAGCCAAGCTGGCAGCATGGTGGCACTAAAGGTGCCTTTTCCATTTCTCTAAACTGACTCATCTCCAATACTTTTCTCTCTCCCTTTTTTTTTTTTTTTTTTTTTTTTGTCTCGTCTTGAACAAAATCATATTAAGGCGATAAAAATATGGTTAGAATGAACCATGAAGTATTGAAGTCTGGGCAGCACCTCAGGCTGTCATGTGAGGGTGGCAAACACCATTTCACTGATAAAGACTGTGCAGGTTCTACCTGCAGGTTAATCCCAGGTCACCCACCTGAGCAGGACACTCTGGAGCACCTGAAGGAAAAACCCTGGTGCTGTGGTGGGTCCTGGAATTGTCTCTGCCAGTGACTCTGAGCCTTTCCCTGCTCCCAGGTCAGCTCCTCGGGGAGTTTGGGAGCCTCCTCCCCTGCCTCCCTCTCACCCAGGAATTTCTTCACCCAAACACTGCTCCTGTACTGGAAATAAATCAACTTTTAATATTTTACAATTACTTTAGAAGTTTTCTGCACAGTATTTTACAGATCAGTACAGACTTTACACAGATTTGCTGAGGCTACACAAAATATACAAAAACCACCCCGAAGAGCCCTGGAATTCTCTCATTTCCAAGAAGCATCAGAGGTCAGAACCTTTGCCAGGATTGGGAGTCCCTGGAGTTTGGGCTTGGTTTTCTGGATGGGAATTCTGTTCTCCAGGACTGCTGTAGGGCCAGCTGAGCCCAGAGGGATTTGCATCCTGGCATGGATCCCTGGCATGGAATTGGCCACAGATCCCACTGAGCAGTGTTTGACAGGACAAGGTGCCGGTTTAGAGCCCTGAACAAGAACAACCCCCTGCCAAATTCCAGCCCCACTGGGGAGAACACACCTCAAACCTGCCTGGGGAAGGCAAAGGCAGAGAGAAAACCCTTTGGGGACCTCGGTGCTCAGCCCTGGGCCAGGCCAGGCTGTCCCCAGCCATGGCACAGTGGGACAGAAGGTGTCCAGCGGCCAGCAGAGCTGGGAGCAGAGCTGGGGGCAGGGCCAGGGCACAGGAGGGGTCCCACAGGGCTGGGGGAGTCCAGCAGACACACCTGACCTCATCCTCGGAGCCCCAGGAGCTCTGGCCTCTTCCCTGGCAGGCTGAACCCCAGGTGACGCTGCTGCTGTGCCACCAGGCTTGGGGACAGCGCCAGGAGCTCACCAGGTCCTGCTTCCTGCAGGATCCCCCTGGATCGACCCCACTGTGGCTGAGCCCTGCAGCCCCCAGCAGTGCCAGGGGTCCCTCCAGACACATCCAGGGGACACAGGACACTGGGATCAGCTCCTTGGAGCCTGCAGCAGCCCTTGTGCTGCCAACACTGCTACAATCCCCCCAAAACCACCCAGAAACAGCCTGAGGCTTTTCCAGTCTTATTTCTTCACTGATAGGGTCAGGTTACCCCTAAATATCCTCAAATATTGCACCTTTCTGTACCTGCAGCCTCGCAGAGAGGGGGAAGAGGTTGGAATGTTTGTGGGGGGAGGATCTCAGATCCTGCTGTCACTGGCAGGTGTCACTGGGTGGGGTTGGAGCTGGGTCTCTCTCCAGCAAAGGTCACTCTGCAGTGGTGCTAAGGCTGTCCTGGCGCTTTCCCCAGTCCTTCCCTCCCTGCTGGGAGTCCAGCACAGATCCTGATGGATTCCAGCAGCTGCTGAGGGCTCAGCCCTGGGCTGGCTCTGGCACACAGTGCTGGGAGCGGGATGCACAGCCAGGGCCTGGACTGGGAGTACGGCTCAGTGCTGGGACCCTGCAGGAATTGGGACACAGTGCTGGGAGCAGGATGCATAACCAGAGGAGTACAGCTCAGTGCTGGAACCCTGCAGGAACTGGGAATTCCTCTCCTGGGGGCACAGGAAACACATGGACCCACCAGCAGCTGTCCTTGCCCTGGCATGACCTGTTGCACTCAGTTCCCTGGGATCCCACACTGCAGGATCCCTGCTCTGCGTCCCTGCAGGACACCCCACCTCCAGAGGGGAAGGGAAGCCTTGAGAAACCTGTCCCCATCCCAGGAAACTGTCCTGAGCATCCTCGCCGTGTGACAGGTGAAACACGAGCAGGACAGGGGTCATTTCACCAATACCAGGGCTCTGTAATTGCCCTGCACTGACAGACACCCGACACCACTGAGCTGAGGATGTTCCTCTCCCCAAATATCCCCATGAGCTCATCACCCTTCCCCACATCCCACCTGGCATCCCATCCCTGTCCTTGCCCTGCCCTCCCAGCAGGTGCTGGATCTGCTGACCCACAGGCACCTCCTGAGGAACCCCCAGGGACAGCAGAGCACATGCATCGATCCCATTTCCCAAGGAGGGGCTGAGCCTGGAGCAGCAGCTCAGCCCCCACGGTGACACCACAGTGACAGCACTGCAGGAGCCTGGAGCAGCAGCTCAGCCCCCACAGCGACTCTGCAGCTGCAGGAGCTCAGGGACAAGCTGGGCTGGGTGTCCTTTCCTTCTCCTGAGCCTGGGCTGGTGTGGCACAGTCTGCTCTGCAGGGACGAGGCTCCTCTAGGGCAGTGCCCCGCTGAAGGTGGCAATGGGCAAACACAGCAGGGACTGGAACTCAGAGGGGTCCTGGGGAGCCACGGGGGAGCCCCTCGGTGCCACGGGGTCACAGTCCCTGGGCTTGTAGCACACGGAGATCTCACACCTGCAGGGGAACAGCAGAAAACAAACCCTGAGTGAGGTGGGGGCTGAGAAACCCTCAGGGGCAGCAGGAATGGGCTGAGAAATGAGCAGGAATGGGGCTGAGAGCCCAGCAGGAACAGAGCTGCTGGTATCTGAGCAGAAGCCTCCATCCCAGCTGGGCTCAGAGCCTGGGGGCCCATGGGTGGGTCAGGCTGCCCCATGGCAGCAGCTCTGGCTGCAGCTCCCACCTGGTTACACTCTGCAGGATCTTCTGCTCGTCCTGGTCCAGGCACACGGCGAAGGAGGACTGGACCCCGATGATCTGGACCTTGTCCACTTTGATCTGGGACACGCTGATCTGCTGAGAGGAAAGGTCGGAGTGAGGGAGCTGAGAGGAAAGGCTGGAGTGCCTGGGCTGGGCAGGGCAGCTGGGGGCAGGAGGGGGCAGCAGCAAAGGGATGCCCCAAGAGCTGCTCCCCTCCCATCTCCCCAGCTGTAAAACCTCCAGGGCTGCAGTTACCTGATTGAAACTCTTCTTGGATTTGGAGTTCTGCCTCTTGACCACCTCGGTCATGGTGAGGTTGAGACATTCTGTCTTGGAGGCTGCAACAGAACGAAGCTGCCATGGGGCTCTGCTGGGACCCTGGAGGTGCCTGCGCCTCCCAGAGCATCCCAGAACTGGAGCTCCAGCAGGATCCCAGTGCTGGGGGATGCAGAGCAGTCCCAGCTTTCCTCCCCTGCTGCTGAGTGTGCTCTGCAATTCCAGCTGCTGTCCAAACACAGCCGGACAGAACATTTAACCACCCTGGGCTGCAAACAGGAAAAAATCCATCACCCATCACTGTGAGGATAGGCTGACTGTCCCTCCACAGCCTCCCCTGAGCCCACCCGGACATAAATCAAAAATTTTGAGAAAGATTCTTCTTTTGAATGTGGATGAAAATATTTAGATGTAATGCAGAAGTCCATAGTTTTAATATCTTCAGTTAGACATCTATATTTTAATATATTTATGCTAAAAGGTGATTTTCTGAGTACCTAACTCTTGTTATTTCTTCTTGAAATAATTTAAGTGCCTTTAAGATTTTTGAATGTATTAGAAATGTTCTTAAAGAAAATATTTCAGTATGGGTGTAGTTTAAACAGTTACAACTATATTCCTGTTACTTGAACAAGCTGCTCAGGGTGGGCAGGGGCCACTGCTCCGGGTGGGCTGCTGCAGCTCCGGTGCCTGGGGTGACAGTGACATCCCGTGGCCACACTGCGGAACGGGAAAGCCACAGGGCCAGGGGGATCGGGTTCCCCTTGGAGGGACGGAGATTCACAGGGAGGGCTCTCCAGAGAGGAGCTGAGGGCGCCCCTGATGCCAGCCCCGAGCCAGAGCAGGAACATCCAACGCAGCATTCACAGGGGGTGAGAAACCCGTTCCTGATGCTTTTCTCCCAGGACTGGCTCCAGGGATGGGCAGGGGCAGGAGGGACAGTGGGGAGCACCATGGAGCATCAGGGATGTCTCCTGGTTGGTACAACACCCTGATTATCCTGCTGACAAACACCTGCCAGGCACAGGCACACGAGGAAAAGGGACCTAAACCCCCTCAGCTGTCCCAGAACTGCACAGGCAAAGAAAAGGGATCTAAACCCCCTCAGCTGTCTCAGAACTGGACGTGTCTGATGGCCAAAGCAGCAGCTCTTAAACAAGAACCACCCAAATACACCATGGACCCAGAGCCTTGGAGCTTTTCAAATGCATTAATTGTAAACCTGATTAGAGCAAAGGTTCTGAGGGCAGGCCAGGTGGCTGGGAGCTGTGTGTGAGCTGCAGGAAGGGCAGCAGGCTGCAGCAGCAGCTCAGCAAGGTGTACTGAGGGGAGCATGTGGGGCAGGCTGCTGTGGATGCAGGAGCAGCACCTGGCCCTGGTCCTGCCTCACCTGGAGAGTTTTACCTGCTGCTCCTCTTTGATAAGTGCTGCTCTGGAGAGCACCACTGCCCAGCGACCAGCCTGCGTCTGAGCCATCCCAGCCCCATCCCCAGTGGATGTTTTCCAGCTGGAAGCTTTGGGACAGTGGCACAGGACAGTGGCACAGGACAGTGGCACAGCACGTGTCCTTTGTCCCTGAGTTGATGCTGAGGACTGGCACACACCCAAGGACCACAGCACAACTGAGGGAACACCAAGGACTCCCACGTGTCTCCTGCATTCTCACCTCCCTCATTTTCCACCAGGAGATCCACAGGGTTCCCTGCCCCCCTGGTGCCCCCCAGCCTCCCCTGGCACTGCCCCCCTGTACCCACCGAGCTCCTCGTGCCTCCTGCAGGCCTTGCTGAGGTTGACAGACGTGCAGACCTTCTCCACGTCGTTCCAGTGACTCCTGCCACTGGCAGCTGTCTGCAGGGAGCAGCCAGAGCCCAGCAGAGAGAAGCACACAGCTTAGAAAAGCCTTTCAGGTCACATCCAACCCTAAATCTAACCCTGCTAAGCCTCAAGCACCAACCACACATCTTCTAAACATCCCCAGGGATGGTGACTCCACCACTGCCCTGTGCACCTGCGCCAAGGCTGGAAAGCCCTTTCAGTGAAGAAATATTCTCTAAAGTCCAATATAAACTCCCTGTGGTGCAGCTTGAGGCTGTTCCCTCTCCTCCTGTCCCTGTTCCATGGGAGCAGAGCCTGACACCCTCTCCCTGGCTGTCCCCTCCTGTCAGGAGCTGTGCAGAGCCACAAGGTCCTCCCTGAGCCTCCTTTGCTCCAGGCTGAGCCCCTTCCCAGCTCCCTCAGCCCCTCCTGGGGCTCCAGCCCCTTCCCCAGCCCTGTTCCCCTCCCCGGACACACCAGCTCCTTCCCAGCCCCATTCCCTGCCCTGGACACACTCCAGCCCCTTCCCAGCCCCATTCCCTGCCCTGGACACACTCCAGCCCCTTCCCCAGCCCCATTCCCTGCCCTGGACATGCTCCAGCCCCTTCCCAGCCCCATTCCCTGCCCTGGACACGCTCCAGCCCCTTCCCAGCCCCATTCCCTGCCCTGGACACACTCCAGCCCCTTCCCAGCCCCATTCCCTGCCCTGGACACGCTCCAGCCCCTCCATGTCCTTGCCACGAGTGTCCCAGAGCTGTCCCCATCCCTGGAGGTGCCCAGCAGTGCCAGCACTGACCTTGCTGTATGCAATCTGTAGTGTCAGTGGGATTGCTTCCCTGTCTCCATCTATTCCCAGCCTCTTGCTGCCTGGACCTGCAGGAACAAGGAGCAAACATCACACAGGGGTTTTCACCCCCAGCCCTCCCTGGCACACCCAGGACTGCAGGAAGGGGAAAAGGCTTGCTGAGCACAGCTGAGGGCCAAAAGGGCAAAACAGAGAAAAGGAGGCTTAAAAGCTGCAGGAAGCAAAGAATCCAGAGAGGAATTACAACACAAAACCACTCAGCAGAACTGAAAGTTGCACTGGCTGAGCCGGGGCAGAGGGGTCAGAGCTCAGGGAAAACACAGAGCAGAAAGGCCACAGTGCTCTCCCTGCTCCTGTCTGCTCAGGCAGATTCCTGCCCACGCTACACCAGCCTGGAGCACTGGGGTGACACTTCCTAACTGTTCTTTTCCCCTTGGATAAGTTTTTGCAGGTGTGAAGCAGTGCCAAGGGAAAGCATTAGAATCAGCACTGGTGGTTTCAGGGGTTGGGGGAAAGAAGAGCTCTTTGCCCCAGCCTGGTTTTGGGGAGCAGGGGGGGCACACCGCATAGGGGGTAATTTTATGGGCTGTGCTCCGAAGGACAAGCCGAGCTCACACCAAACCAGCTGGGTAAAGCCCTGAGGAACGCGTTCGGGTGCAGTGCTGGGGCTGGCCATGAGGTGTCTGTGTGAGCTGCATTTCACCAGAGCATCCCGGGCTGAGTGCCCGGGGAACTGCAGCCAGATGTCCCTGCCGCTGCTTCTGCTCTCTTAAGAGCACCAACGTTACAGACTTGTGACATAAAAGCACAAAAATGACACTCGAAAGGCTCCAAGCACACACACACAAACCTGGCTTTGCCCAGTAAATCAAGGAGATGAAAAATGAAATTTTATCAGTGACACTTCTGGACAGAGCACAAAGAGCAAGCATAACAAGGAAAGATAGAGCTGCATTTGGCAGGTGCTGAGGAGAGGAAGGAAACGGGCTTGGAGGTGTTTTATTGTAAATCCATTCTAGAGTTCAGAGCAGCACAAATAATCAGGCATTGCCATGGCTGCACTCCTGGAGGGAATACAAACTGGGATGGTTCTCTCCCAGAGCAGTGAAAACCTGTCTGGATCCTTGCTCAGCCTGGCTCAGGCCCCTCCTGCAGCCCAGGCCTCCCCTCCCTTCCCTTCCCTGGTTTCAGCCCCCCAGGGCAGCTGGGGGTGCAGGAGCAGTCACAGACCTGAGGCCTTGATGGCCCTGGTGGCTGCTGAGTGCCCCAGCTCCAGGGAGTGGATGAAGACCTCGGTCCTCTTCTCGCCCCCGATGAAGGTGAGCTGCCAGGGGACAAGAGGGGACACGTGGGGGTGAGGGGACCCAGCCCGGCCAAGCAGCCCTCACCCCTCTCAGTCCTTGGGAAATGGGTCAGTTTGGGAAAATCCTTCCATGTTCTCAAAGCACCTTCCAGCTGCAGCCTGGGGTGGTGCCTGCCTTTAGCTGGACCCCCGAACAACCCAAACCCCTCGATTTTACTTAAAACTCCACTGCAAAAAACCGCAATGAGCCACCAGCAGGGTCTGGGAGCTGCTTTGGGAGCACAATTCCCGTGTGGATCTGCTCACCAAGCCCTGTTTGGTTCCCAGGCACAGCACCAAAGCAGGGGCTGCACCCCAAATTCAGCCTTCCCCACCACAGCTGCCCCAGGCACATGGCGAGGTGGGGAGAAGTCACCTCAGGGAGGGGCTTGGTTTGGGAAGCAGAGCTCTGGAGAGATTCCAGCGACCTGGAAAAGCTGGCAGCAGTGCCAGGCACTGCTTTGTGCATGGGGAAACGTGCTGGGCTGGAAAGCTGCTCATGGTCAGGGCAGGAGCTGCTCTGAGTCTTGAACCAGGAGCATCAGGCAGGGCACCAGGGACAGCCAGGGGACCCAGAGGGGACAGAGCTCTGCCTCAGCAACACGTGGCGGCTGTGCCACACCCCCAGAGCTCCACAGGCAGCTCCTGGCCCGTGGCTCAGCCAGAGCCCCCCTCCTTTCCCAGTGCCCACCTCGGTGGCACAGCCAGAGCCCCCCTCCTTTCCTGGTGCCCACCTCGGTGGCACAGCCAGAGCCCCCCTCCTCTCCCCGTGCCCACCTCGGTCTGGTAGAGCTGCAGCAGCACGGGGCGTGAGGCGAAGCGACAGTAGTAGAGGATCATGTCTGCCAGGATGGGCAGCTGCTCCTGGGCATCCTCCTGGGGCTCAGCCTCGGGCTTGGCACACTGGGGTGGCACAACGGGTCAGAGAGGTGATGGGCTAAGTGGCACAATGGGTCAGAGGGGTGATGGGGTAGGTGGCACCTCCAGCCACACCTGCCCACCCACCCCGCTGGGGACGGGAACCTCCTGCTGACCAGCAGGAGCCCGCCCTCCATCCCATGTCCATGTGGCACAGCAGAAGGCTCTCCAGACAGCTCCCCAGCTCCCAGGGAAAAGAGCACACCTCACCCTGGCCCTGGCACACACGCACCTGGCACAGGACGCCCATGGGCAGGCTCATCAGCCCCAGCACGTTGCGCTCGTACCAGGGGTCCAGCAGGCCGAGGTAGTGGGAGATGTCGTTGGTGCTGCTCTCTGTCCCAGCTGGGGAGGGGTCCTGGAACCGACACTGGGGTCACCCCAGGGCCCCCAGCCTGCCCCAGCTCCCACAGCACCCCCGGGATGGGCTCACCCACCTGTGCCCGGGGCGGGGGCTCCCCCGGGGACGCCGAGGGGTGGTGATGAGGATGATGATGAGGATGCATCTGCGGGGTCGATGGAGCCGCGCAGCTCCTCTTGACGGGCACGTAGAAGAACTGCAGCCTGAAGTACCGTGTGAGGGAGGGGCAGGAGCTCTCCTGGAGCCTGGCGAGGAGCAGGGGCTGGGCTGAGCCGAGGGGCCGGGCCGGGCAGGGCGGGCACCGCGGCCCCTGGCTCACCTGGGGCGGGGGCACACCTGGGGAGGGGGCACACCTGAGGCGGCTGTAGGCGCGGGCCACCTTGCCCGAGATGCGGTCCGAGCCGAACACCACCACGCGCAGCGTGCCCGCCTTGCTCTCCTCCTCGTCGCAGCTGAGGAAGGGGCGGCGGGGCAGCCCCAGGGGCCGGGCCCCGAGCGGGGCGGGGCCGTGCCGGGCCGGGCCGTGCTGCGGCAGCGAGAGCGCGCGGCGGGAGCGCGCGGGGACGCGCGGCTGCGCCGGGGGCGCGCACAGGCTCTCGGCGCGGCGCAGCGGGAGCGAGCACGGCCCCGGGCACTCCCGGCGCTGCACCAGCTGCTGGCCCTTGCTCTTGAGCAGTCTGTAGAGCCGGTTGGTCAGCGACTGCCGCTGCTTGGGCAGCTCGGGCCGGCCCGCCGCCTCCACGGAGCTCTCGTCGCTGTCCTCGGCGTAGCCGCTGTCCATGCAGTCCTTCAGGCTGGACACGAAGGACTTGAGGGACTTCCTAGAGACCACGGTCAGCTCCGAGATGGACTCCTTGGGGGAGGCGAACAGGGACACCCGCGGGGGCCTGGAGCCCTCCTCGGCCAGCACGGAGTACACGGAGTCACCGGGGAGGGCACAGAGCGGCGCCAGCAGCGAGTCCTGCCCCGGGGAGCCGCCGTCCGTCTCCACATCCTCCTCCTCCTCCTCTTCGTCCTCATCCTCCTCCTCGTTCTCCGAGGCCAGGGGCTCGGCAATGCTGCACTCCTTGCTGAGGACATCGTTGAGGATGTCTGAAAGCGACCGGAGGGAGGAGGTGTCAGCCACGGGCTCCAGCAGAGCCCCTGCAAACGTGGTGAGTCCAGACACCACTGCCACTCCCCCTGGCCAAAGCTCTCCTGCACCCTGGTGTCAGGCAAGGAACTGGAAACCTCCTTCCCAGTGGTTTTACATTTCCAGTAAAGGCTCAGATGTAATGCAAAGAAAATTGTGTTTCTCTCCTCGAGGTTCTGGCTGGGTTCTCAAAAGGCAAACTCCAGTTTGGCTTTTGCTTTTTCCCACACAGCTTCCACCAGATCCTCACGTCTGATCCGGGTTTAATGACAGCCAAGCCAAGCCTTAGGCTGACCAAACCCCCCTGACCCACCCTGGCTCCCTGTCAGGGCTGGCCCTGAGCTCTGCTCCCCCTCGCTGAGGCCAGCAGGGAAGGGCACGGAGCCTTCCCAAGAACTGGCAAGCTCCTTCCAGGAATGGGGAAGCACCAGCTCCACACAAGGGGAACCTTCCACTTCTCCAAAACTGCCCCAGGGCCCAGCTGGGAGCTGGGCCAGGGCCCTGACTCACCGAAGTTGTCCTGGTCCCAGCTGTAGGTGTAGCAGCGGGCGGGGGGAATGGGGAAGGGCTGCAGCTTGCGGGGCTGGGCCTCGCCTGCGGAGAGAGGAGGGACAGCAGCTGGTTGGCAGGGTCGCCAGGGCCACCCTGCCAGCTCCCCTGGCTTGGGAGGTGCCACCCACCCACCCCCGTGTGCTTTGGGCAGCCCAGGGCACGCTGCTGTCCTCAGCTCAGGACACGGGGACACTTCACACCTCACAGACACCAGATGTCACAGCTAGAGCCAGGTTCTGATTTAACGCTCTCATCTCACCCTTCAATGTTCAAAGGCTGGACAACTAACTCATTTGGTTGCTGTTTAAATGACATCACTTGTGGCTCAGGTGTGATTATTAAACAGGACCTGGGGCGGTGCTTTTCTATCGCAATCCTTGCACTGGGCTGAGACGCTGCAAAACTCTGCAGCTCCCGGCTGCTGCAGGGGCTGAGCCGGCAGAAAGCCCCGGGGAGGAGAGGCAGGGTGGGGATGCTCACCTGCGGTATCAGGGAGGGAGGCAGGGTGGGGATGCTCACCTGTGATATCAGGGAAGGAAGCAGGATGGGGATGCTCACCTGTGATATCAGGGAAGGGAGGCAGGGTGGGGATGCTCACCTGCGATATCAGGGAGGGAGGCAGGTTGGAGATGCTCACCTGCAATATCAGGGAGGGAGGCAGGGTGGGGATGCTCACCTGCGATATCAGGGAGGGAGGTGGCCCCGGCGAGGTCGCGCAGCACGGCCTGGAGCCGCTCCCGGGCCAGCGCGGGGTCGGGGCTGGCGGCCGCCACCTCCTGAGCATCGGCAGCGCTGGCGTAGAGCTCCGAGAGCTCCTCCAGGGGCTTGGACTGCAGAGCACAGCCGGCGGACAAGATCAGAGGGTCCCTCCAGCGAGCAGCATCATAACAGGGGGCTCTGTCCCCACCTCCCTCAAGTCCCCCCAAACTTTTCCAATGAAAATAAAAATTACTTTGAAAACACCCCAGGGGGTTCCTTCATGGTTTTTTGCCTCTCCCCCAAGTGTTTCTCTGGTCAAACAGTTTTGCTGATTTTCAAATCTGGGGCCCTTCCTCTCTCCACTATGGGATGGGAAAGGAGTGGCAGAGTGAAAGGGCAGAGAGCCCTCTGCACACACCTCACAAACACTTCAGACCTCAGGTCTAACCGGAGAAGGGAAAAACGTGCATTTTTCCTGCAAGAAGCGTTACCCAAGTTCTCCTTTGCCAAGCCAGTGGTGCTTTGTGTAGGAAATGAATGCAGCAGCCCCTGCATGGAGCTGCTCCTGTGGCAGCCCAGGGTGGGCACTGCCCTGCCCAGCTTGAGCAGCTGCCCCAGCCCAGGTTGGGCAGCGCCCCTGCCCACCTTGAGTACCTGGTGCTGCCCCTGCCCACCCAGAGCAGCTCCCCCAGCCCACCTTGAGCAGTCGGCCCAGCCCGTCCAGGTCGCAGCGGGTGCCGAAGGTGGCCTGGTAGAGGTGCTGGAGCAGCAGCAGCAGCGTGGAGTGCTGGGCGGGCTCGCTGGAGCTCAGCCTGCGGGCGATGGACACGAACTCGCTCTGCACCTCCGAGTGGTTCAGCAGCAGCACCGTCCTGGGGACAGGGACACGGCTCAGGCCGGGGTATGGCACACAGACAGCCCTGGAGCCCAGCCTGGCCCAGCCCAGCCCCGGAGCCCATCCCACCCCATCCCATCCCAGTCAGCCCGGCCCAGCCCAGCCCATCCCCAGAGCCCATCCCATCCCACCCCATCCCCATCCCATCCCAGCCCCAGAGCCCATCCCCGGAGCCCATCCCATCCCCATCCCATCAGCCCATCCCATCCCAGCCCTGCCCGGCCCAGCCCCCACGGGACACAAGGGAGCCCTGAACATCTCCCTCCTGAAGCTGCAGCTCTGAGGAGAAGCTCTAAGGGCAGCCCAGGTCCATTCCCAGGCTCATTTCCCTCCTTGCAGATGAGGGCGGCAGGGAAAGGCTCAGCCCCGAATAAGGATCAGAGTCTGCCTGCTCAGAGCTGCAGGGCTGGGAGCGGCTCCCTCTGGCTCCTGTTGGGGTGGTGGCTCCCAAAATCACGGATCACAGCCTGTCCCACTGCTCTCCAACACGTGCAGCTCCCAGGGGAGGGGTCTTTGCCTTCCCCACATCTGCAGGGTCACTGGTAGGGAGCTCACAGACCCTGTCCCAGCCTCTGGAAATGCCCTAGGAGCTCCCCTCACCCCTCCCACGGCTCAGCCCAGCCCCTGGAGATGCTGCAGCAGTGCCAGCCCCAGGGGATGCCCCAGGGAGCCCCAGCACTGTCCATGGCCACACTTACACCGTGGAGCTCTGGTAGTTCTTCACAGGCAGCCCCTGCTCCGTCCTCACCAGCCTCTGGAAGGTGATCCCTGGGGAGGGAGCAGAGCAGTGAGGCACAGAACCCCTGCAGGATGCCCTACTCTGCCCCAGGGCACTGCTGAGCTGGCAGAGCCCCTGCCTGGAGCAGGAACAGGAACAGCAGCACCGAGAGTCCCCATGGGGACAAGGCACAGCCTCTGTGTGAGGGACCAGTGCAGGGGCAAGGGAACCCAGGGTGTGAAGGGTAAAACCCAGAGAGCAGCTGAGCAGCAGGGGACACACCCTGAAAAAAAAAAAAAACAACCCCAGCCCTGCCCCAGCCCTGCCCCGGGGTTTGTCCCCTGCTGCTCCTGTCCCACTCCCCCCTTGCCTGCCGAGCCTGGCAGCGCACTGTCCATCCCAAAGCTCAGCTTAACCAGGGGTCAGGACCCTGCTCCCCCCCTCAGGATGGTGCTCCCGGGTGGTCCAGCACAAGGTGGGCCTGTTCCTCTGCAGGAGCAGGACAGGCTGCTGGTTTGGTGCGTGCAAGGAGCATGCCCAGCTGTCATCAGTGTAATTAGCCACATGACTAACGATTTCCTGGCTGGGTTTCTGGAGGGTCCTTCCCCCCCCAGAGCCTGTGCTGCTCCCCCAGGCTGCCCTTTGTGTGAGGGACGGGGGGGACAGCAGCAGGGGGCCATTCAGGGTGGCTGGAGCCTCCGAGGCCGCTCTTCCACGGGGATTTGCACAGGGCTGAGGCACTCCCTGCATTGTTCTGTCCTGCCCAGACTCCCCTCGTGACCCAGCTCTGAGCAGGGCACGGGCAGCACCAGTGCTCCTCTTAATTAAGGGCTCCTTGTGGATGTCCTGGGGTTCCCAGTGGATCAGCTCTTCCAATTATTTCTCAAAGCCTTCTTGCCTGATCTCCCTGCCTTTTGAGGGGCTGTTATCACACAGAGCACATTGCAGCCCTCTTTAATCCTGGGCAGGCTTTGGGAGGCCTGGCAGGGGATGTGTGCCTGTGGCTGGGGGTATTCCTACCCCTCAAACTGGGAAGGTGCTCTGGGGGCCCTGGGGGTGGGAAATGCAGCAAACCCTGGGGTCTCTGTCAGGGCAGCAGCTCCTGTGAGATGGGAGCTTGGGGAGGGGATTAAAGGTGCTTCCAAAGGAACAAAAAGATAAAATCCCAACCTGAGCTCTGGACTGGCTGCTTGACCCCCAGCACAGCTGGCCATGGTCACCAGGCAGGGTCTGGCTGTGTCCAGCCTTGTCTCAGAGCTGCAGGGCCACAGGGACATGGGGACAAGGGCAAAGCTCTTTATTGTGATGAGGGCAAAGATTAACAGAGGATGAGCTGCTGTCAATATTTGCCAGGAGCACAGAGGCTTTGATCTGCACCCTGGGCTGGTGGCCCTGCAGGAGGGTCAGTGCTGTGTGATGTGTGGGGGTCGGGGTGGTTCCTCCCATGGCTGCTGGGCTGGGGGATGTGGCTCCCTGCAGAGATAAGGGCTGGATCCTGCTGATGCCATAAGGGTTTCCTGTCTTGCTGAGGGGGTGACAGGGCTCTGCCGATGTCACCCGGTGTCCTGGGGGGCCCCAGGCTGTGGCTGCCCACAGCAGCCTGTCCTGCATCAGAGTGGGCTCTGTCCCTGCAGGAGGGGAGGTGGCAGTGACCTGCTGGCCCTGTGTGCCAGCCTGGGGGCTGGTACAGGTGAGAGCAGGTGGCAAATGCCATCCTGGAGTCCCCATCCCACATGGGCAGTGGGGCAGCAGGGGCTGGGGCTGGAGCAGCTCTCCTGCTCCATCCTGTGGGACAGGGCTGGGTTTGGTGCTGGGGCAGGGCTGGATTTGGTGCTGCATTTGGCGCTGGGGCAGGGCTGGGGTTGGTGCTGGGGCAGGGGTAGGTTCGGTGCCAGTTTTGGAGCTGCCAGGGCTGGGGTTGGTGCCGGGTTTGATGCCGTGTTTGGAGCTGGCAGACCCCGGTTCGGCGCTGGCAGAGCCCAGGGCAGGGCGGGGCGCTCACCTGGCGCCTTGAGCTCGTTGCTGATGAAGGTGAGCAGCTCCCGAGAGGTGTCGCAGTAGGGCACGGGCCAGGTCAGGAAGCCGTGGTAGACACTGGCGGCTTTCAGCAGCAGCTCAGAGCCGGGGGGGAGGTGAGGAGCCTGCGGGACAGGGACGGGACAGGGGTGAGGGCAGAGAGACCCCGCGTGCTGCTCCAGGGTTTGGGCTGGCAGAGGCAGGAGGAGAAGCAGAGCAGAGGGTGCCTCCGCACCTCCTGCCAAGGAAGGGCACAGGATCCCCCGGGCACAGCTCCAAGGAGCTCCTTCCCCACCGCCCCAAGCCGGGCTCACGTGCCCAAGCCTAAATATAAATTCCTTTTTAAGCCCCACAAGCCGCACAGATGAATTCCACACAGGCTGTGCTTGTGCAGGACCTGGCAGCAATGACTTCCTTGGGATAATGATGCATTGTGCTGGGAATAATAATCATAAAAAACAGTATTTCCTGGGAAGGCTCTGCTCCTTTTCATTCACGTTGCCCGTGTGTTTTGCCCAGCTATAAAGGGTAAAGAAAAGAATTCCCCTTTATTGTCCATCTCCCTTTCTGATTAGCCCAGCCTTAAAAAAACAGCTTCCAAACCCCTGAAGCTCATTGTCTCTCAGCTTGTGCAATGGTTGCTCGATCCTGATCCCTCTGGATTCATACAGAACCTTTCTTTTGGGAGGAACTGATGAGAGCAGGCTGGGAAGGTCCAGCCAAAGCCCCCCTGATTTTGGAGCCTGCCCCAGGCTGGGATGGGTGCAGCAGCCTCAGCACTTACATAGAGCACGGCCGAGTAGAAGAGCAGGGCCAGGGGCGTCACCAGGTCGTAGTCACACCTGTCCTGCACCTGTGGGAACAGCCCGAGGGCACAGGGATGAGCTATGGCCGCCAGCACCACCCAAAATGTCACTGGAGGTGCCAGGAGACTCCAGCCCTGCCATGCCATCACCACACCCAGGAGATTCCCTCATCCCTGTGGGAAAACCGTCCCCAAAGCCCCAGAAACCAGAGTGGGACAGGCAGAGCCTCCTGCTCTGTCTTCTTCTGGCCAGGCACCCAACCCTCTGGGGCTCCTGATGCCTGAAATCCCATGGAAGTGGCTCCGAGCAGGCAGTCTGGGGAGCTGGGCAGGATGGAGGAATCCAGGGGTGGAATCCAGGGGTGGAATCCATGCAGGGGTGGAATCAATGCAGGGGGTGCAATCCATCCAGCGGTGATGCCCAACAATATGTAACGACCCCAATCCCCAGGCAGCTTTGCCCAAGCCCATCCTGAGCAAGCCACGGAGCCACCGGTGCCTCAGAGCCCACGGCTCCCCCACCAGCCCCCGCTCACCTCCTTGGTCTTGCCCAGGATCTTCTCCACCAGGATGAGGTAGTTACCAGCGTCCCGGCTCACCAGCTCCTGCAGGCTCCAGCAGTTCAGGCACAGCCCGGCTGTGGGGACAGAGGCACGGACACCCATGGTCCCACGGTCACTCATGGTCCTGTGGTCACTCCCAGAGCCACGGTCACTCATGGCCCCGTGGTCATTCACAGAACCATGGTCACTCGTGGCCCCATGGTCACTCGCAGAGGCATGGTCACTCCCAGCCCAGATGTGGGGATAGAGCCACAGTCACTCCCAGCCCCACGGTCACTCATGACCCCACGGTCACTCCTGGAGTCATGGTCACTCCCAGAGCCCAGAGCCACGGTCACTCCCGGCCCCACGGTCACTCCCGGCCCCAGCCAGCAGCACAGGCAGCCCAGGGCACACCCTGTCCCCACCTGGGGCTGGGGCAAAGGCAGAACTAAGCCGGGCTTAGTCCAGGGCACACAGCAATGCCCAGAGCAGGCACGGCACATGGCAGCACCGAGAGCGGGCACTGCACATGGCAGTGCCAAGTGGCACACAGCAGTGCCAAGAGTGGGCACGGCACATGGCAATGCCAAAAGGCACACGGCGGGCACGGCACACGGCAGTGCCAAGAGTGGGCACACGGCAGTGCCAAGAAAGGGCACAGCACACAGCAGCGCCGTGGGCGGCCTCGGAAGGATGAGTCTTTGCCATTTCTGTTCTGAGAAGTGCCCCGAGTGCCCTCTTCCTTCCCCGCCTCCCAGAGCAGCTCCTTCCTGGCCCAGGGGGTGGCATTTCCCCTCAGAGCGGGCACTGGGCAGGTTGGAAATCCAGAAGCACCAAAGCAGAAATGGCACCCCCCGAGCTGCCCTCACCCACGGTGCTGGGCACCGGCCCTGGTGCCATCACAAGTGACACCCACGGCGTGGGGGGAAAGCAGAAGGCTCAGCTTCCTCCTCCCCCAGAGCCACTGGCACCATCTCCTCATCAGAGGGAGGTGGTTTCTTCTGGGGACTGCCTCAAGGAAGGGCCAGCTCGGGGCAGCTGGGTCAGGGAGGTGCCCAAGGACTGGCACAGCCCCAGCACCCCTTGGGGAGGGCAGCAAGGCAGCTGCTGAGACACAGGAGGTGGACATGAACGTCCAGCACAGGGCACGCCTTAGCACTGCCACCCAGCCTGGGCAGAGATTTCCACAGGAAAACCCAGTACAAACCAGGAGAAATCATCAAAGGGTAAAATTTGCCAGGTCCCCAGCACCACCAGAGCCAAGCCCAGGGCTCTGCTTCACCAAAAACTCCTTTTTTTTTTTTTTTTTTTTTCTGCTCACCAGCAAGCAATCAAACATTTTTCTTGCTCTTCACACTCTAATTTGACCATGGTGTCTCCTGCAGCACAAAGCAAGGCCAGCCGTGAAGAGGTTCCTCCACAAGGAAAAGGTTTTGCTCCCAAGGACTTTTCTAACGGGGATTTTCATGAGTCACACACGATTCATTTTGATTTGGTTTCTGCAATAAGTTCTGCAGAAAGATCTTCTGTTCACACCATCCACGGGCTCATCCAGGCTGTAAATCTGGGATGGCCAAAGCTTCACAACTCTCCTTGCTCACTTCACAGCCCTCAGCTCCTCATCCCTTACTCAGGGGGAACAACGTGTTGGAAACAATTAGTCACCCTCTCTGGAGCAACCTTGTGCGAAAGTTAGCACAGAAAAATAAAGCTTTAAGTGATTTACAAAATTCAGCAAGATCTCAGCCAGAAAGCTATGACATGATGTGTGTTATTTTGGTGCATGGAAAGGGTAAAAAAAGAGGGGAAAGCAAAGGAAGTGGGAAATTGAAGTGAGAAATGAGGAAGGTGAAGGTTCCAGCCCAGCCAAGAGCAAGATGAAAGGATTCACTGACTTGTGAGGATCAACCCTGCCACAAACTACGGCCTGGACAGGACAGCAATAATGAAACTGTCATTTGTAGCTTGGGGAAGGATGTGACAGCATCTCTGGCCTGGCTCTGGAAGGCAACAGGGGACAGCTCTGGGCTGAGGGCTCTGCTCTCTGCTTCCCCTGAACCTTTCCCGCCAGCAGGGACCAAACCCTTCAGCTCTGCATGCTGGGATGGGACAGCAGTTCCTCGGGGGCAGCAGGGACCGGGAGGGGCAGCCCCAGGAGGGCTCAGAGAGTCCCCAGCAGGGACAGGGAGGGGCAGCCCCTTGGGAGGGATCTGGGGGGTCCTGGGGGTCCCCAAGCAGCAGCACCAGGGCTGGGGCACAGCAGAACCACCAACACCCATCCAGGGCATGCTGCAGGTTCCTGGCAAAGCAGGAACGATGAGAGGGAAGTTTCTGAGGTGTAAAATGTCCAAAATTCTCCCAGGAATGTCAGCTCCTTCTGCAAAGGCCAGGAGAGGCACAGGAAGGGTCTGGGAGCCAGGGGACATCACTGGGGTGGGATTCATGGGGGGTCAGCACAGCTGCCCCCAGCACAGCTCCCAGCCCCAACCTCTGCCCTGCTTTGCTGATGAGCTGCAGAAACAATGGAGGGGAGGGACTGGGGTTGGAGCTGTGAGTGACACAGGAGCTGATTGATTTAATCACAGCAGAGGTGGGCTCTGGGCACTGCCCTGCTCCATGGGCACACACTGCCCTGCCCCGGGGGCACACACTGCCCTGCTCCATGGGCACACACTGCCCTGCTCCATGGGCACACACACTGCCCTGCTCCATGGGCACACACACTGCCCTGCTCCATGGGCACACACAGACCTGCACTGGGGGCACACACTGCCCTGCTCCATGGGCACACACAGACCTGCACTGGGGGCACACACTGCCCTGCTCCATGGGCACACACTGCCCTGCTCCATGGGCACACACTGCCCTGCACTGGGGGCACACACTGCCCTGCTCCATGGGCACACACTGCCCTGCCCTGGGGCACACACTGCCCTGCACTGGGGGCACACACTGCCCTGCCCCGGGGGCACACACTGCCCTGCTCCATGGGCACACACTGCCCTGCTCCATGGGCGCACACTGCCCTGCTCCATGGGCGCACACTGCCCTGCTCCGGGGGCACACACTGCCCTGCCCCGGGGGCACACACTGCCCTGCTCCATGGGCACACACAGACCTGCACTGGGGGCACACACTGCCCTGCTCCATGGGCACACACAGACCTGCCCTGGGGGCACACACTGCCCTGCTCCATGGGCACACTGCCCTGCCCTGGGGGCACACACTGCCCTGCACTGGGGGCACACACTGCCCTGCCCCGGGGGCACACACAGACCTGCACTGGGGGCACACACAGACCTGCTCCATGGGCACACACAGACCTGCACTGGGGGCACACACTGCCCTGCCCCGGGAGCACACACTGCCCTGCTTTGGGGGCATACACTGCCCTGCTCCATGGGCACACACTGCCCTGCCCTGGGGGCACACACTGCCCTGCTCCATGGGCACACACAGACCTGCACTGGGGGCACACACAGACCTGCTCCATGGGCACACACAGACCTGCACTGGGGGCACACACTGCCCTGCTTTGGGGGCATACACTGCCCTGCTCCATGGGCACACACTGCCCTGCACTGGTGGCACACACTGCCCTGCTCCATGGGCACACTGCCCTGCCCTGGGGGCACACACTGCCCTGCCCCGGGGGCACACACTGCCCTGCTTTGGGGGCACACAGGGCTGCTCTGGCCACGCTCTGTCACCGTGCCAAACACGAGGCTGCGCTTCCAGGAACCAGCAATGTGGGTCACACTGCAGGGCCTGCCTCCCAGAGCAGGGGAAAGACAAGGACACAGGAATCTTGTGCAGAACTGCCCCAATCCAGCCCCCAGGTGATGCTGCAGCATGGAAGTGGCAAGGCTCCAGTGGCTGTGAGAGGTGGCAAAGGGATTCCTCTGGGAGCAGGCAGGATCCTGTCTGCACCTCTTTGTTGGTCTTGTAGGGGAAAAGAAAAGTAGAAAGGGTTGAAAGAACTTCACAGACAAGAAGGAATCAGAATCTGACAGCCCCCAGATTTCATCCATGAGAGGGTTTGGCAGTGATTTAATCACAGCTCACGGACAGCCACGAGGCAGAAAGGTCAGAATGACTTTCAGGAATTATTTCTGCTCATTGCTGCTCTGCCCTCACCACACCAGCCCAAATCCCTTCACAGCCCTCTGAGCAAGGCTCAGCTCTTTATGGGCACCACCACCACAGTATCTGAGCCAGGGCTGGGCTGATAACAACATCCCTACGTTGATAACAACATCCCCGTGGTGTGTGTGACAATGCAGCACAATCACAGCCCTGCCTTGGGGGCAGCAGCACCGGCAGGGCTGGCTGATTGCACAGAGGAGCTGTTTCTGGGCTGGACAAAGCCCTGTCCTCTGCCCAGCTCACTCAGGGACAGGTGACACCCCACACCACTGCCCTGCTCATCCTTACATGGCCAGACCTGTTCAGGGCCCTGGAACACCCTCCTGTTCCAGCAAAATGCCCAGGAGCACTGGCCAGGCTGGATGCCACCTCTGACTGACCACTGGGAGGGGAAAGGCCTCCAGCAGCTCCCTGTGACCCAGAGAGAGCCCTGGGTGAGACCCCAGCAGGGACAGCACCAGCAGCTCCTGTGACCCAGAGCCCTGGCTCAGACACCCCAGCAGGAGCCCAGGGGACCCCAGAGAGGGAAGACCATGGTTAAGGTTCACCTACCAGCCCATCTGCTGGCCACAGCGTCCCTGCCCAGCCCGTGCAGGCACCGCTCCAGCGCGTGGTGGATCCTGTCCTCCGTGCACGTGGTGTGCTGCATTTTAACTCATCTCCTGCATTGAGGGAGAAAGAAGGAGGAAAGTTAATAAAGGGTTGCCCTCAGTGGCTCCAGTGGTCACTGGCCATGGTCACAAACCCACCCCAAGTGGCAGGGAAGGCCCCAGAGCTGTCTCCTTGCTGTCACACGTGAAGGAAATTCCACGTGCCCTTGAGGCAACGGTGGAAAACACCGAGGGGATGTGAGCCCAGCACAGAGGACATTGTGAAATTGTGCCTGCAGCCCTGCCACATCCCACCCCTGCTCTGGGGCCCTTGGCTTGCAGAGCCTGTGCTGCCCAGGAAGGTTTATCCCAGCCAACCCACATCATGTCTGGGACACCAGGAGCAGTACGGGGGATGTTACTGACCTGAGCAATCAGAGGTGCCCAGGTGGCCATTCCCTCTTGCCCTGCAGCCCAGAGGGACCCTGAGGCAGCTGTACCCCTTTCCCAAGGCACAGAGATGGGTCCATCCACACATTCTCTGCCTCTTGTTTAGAAGCAACACAAATGCACAAAAATAATCGAGCAAGAAGTAATAAAAGCTGCCAATGCTACAAAACCACCTGCATGGCAGCCCTTGCTTTGAGCCTGGACAGCACCCATGCCACACAGCCACGTCATTCCCAGAGAAGCTAAAACACTCAATTCTCTGCACATTTGGCCAGGATTTGGGGCCAGCACCCAGCAGTGGCTGTGCCCACCACAGCCCCACCCAGCCTGTCCCAGAGCCACTGTGACCTGGCAGAGGCTCCGGAGCCCTCCCTGCCCCATGTCCCCAGCACGGCCATCTCCACCCAGCCTCCATTGCCAGCAGCTCCCTGGAAGGGTTCAGGAAGGCTGAGCCTGGCTGCTGGAGCTCATTGAGAATGCAGGGAGCCACCTCCAGCCCTGCCCCAGAGAGGAGCCACCAGGAGCTCCCTGGAAGGGCTCAGGAGAGCTGAGCCTGGCTGCTGGAGCTCATTGAGAATGCAGGGAGACACCTCCAGCCCTGCCCCAGAGAGGAGCCACCAGCAGCTCCCCGGAGGTGACAGCAAACACCCCAAGCACCCCTGACCTGCCCAGTACCCACACTCCCCTCACCCCAAGGGGCTGCTGGGCTCCTCCTCGCTGCCAGAGCTGAGTTGGGCCCTGCAGCAGATCCTTTACCTGTGCCCAGGGCCAGGAGCACCAAGGAGTGCCGCGGTGCCACAAGGCAGTGCGGAGATCGAGCCCAGCCCTCGGCCAGGCTGGAGGCAGGAGAAAGGCAGTGAGTAAGAGCCCAGGGTGACTCACAGACACCCCTGCACCAGCCAGCTCAAAACCCAGCTCAGTCCTCGGGGGGAACGGGCTTCTCACCCCGCACCAACCCCAGCATCCCTTCCTGCCTGCCTTGGCACACAACGGGAGGGAATGAGAGATAAAACCCACCCTGATATTGCTGTCAGTGTCAAACCACAGAACGCACTCTTCCTGCTGTGCCATGGACCACACAGGAGCCTGAGCCTCCTGCCAGGGCAGTGCTTATGGAAGCACTTCCCGTGGGAAAGGCCTGCCTTCGGCCACCACAACGGAGCAGAAACTTCCCTGCTGTCCTCTCCTTGCCACCCACGCTGAGCACAGTGACAGGGGACAGCTCTGGAGAACACAATCTGACTTTCAGGAGCCCTGTTAAGCATCTTAACACCAAGAAAAACAAGTGCCGAGGTCAAGGCTTAGGAAAATGCTTTGCTTTTTGTGAGGGTGTTGAGCAGCTCCACGTGGCACCACTCCCGTGATGGCCCAGCCCTCTCCACACAGCAGGGACAGCACCTGGGTTTAAGAGCCCCAAGTCCTCAGAGAAACCCACCTGCCCCAAGGTTTTGCCCCATTGTCAGCAGATGCCCAACAATTCCCAACATCAGGGCTCAGGGATAGGTTGAACCCATTCCCTCTGAAGGTGTGAGCATCCTAAAGGGCAATTTATAATAATTAATTATTATAAAATATTTATTTTTAAAATTATTAGTTATTATAATGAATTTCTAACAAATTACTTTCTTAAAAACCACTTTTTAAAGTGAGTGAGAGAAGGCCCAGCACACCAAAGCTCAGCTTGGGAAGTATCACAAGATTATCTGTGAAGCTGTCCTTGCATGGGTGCCAGACCCTTGGGGAATTTTCAGCCAGGATTGCTCGGTTAAGAGGCTTCATTCATCTCTGTGGGACACAAAGGTGAGCAGACAAATTAAATATTTCTGTTAATTAACACCAACTGAATAAACATTTACCCTGTGGTGGGAAGTGGGAACCTGCTAACCACTGGGTTTAGATTTTCCCTTGTCCTGCTTGAGACAAACAATTTGTAAAAATGAAAAAAAAATAGTTTTGAAACAGTATGAGAAAGAATTATCAACAAAACCCATCTTTTGCTGCTGAGCTGTGAAGCCACCAGAGGTCACGGGAAAGCCTTGGGGCATCACAGCTCCCTGACGAGGACTTTCCACTCAGCTGGGACCCGTTGGGGTTCCCCACTTGCCTCCACACCCTGGGACCTTTCCAGGGCTTTCCTGGTGCTCAGGATATGCTCAGGATCTGCTCCATGCCCAGGAGCAGAAGGTCCCTCGGGAGCCAAGGTGACACCAGCAGCTCTGCAGGGCTGGGACAGGGCACAGAGCTGCCTTTCCAGCAAGGACAATCCCTTCTCTTGGGTTGGGGTCCACCTGAGCCCCATCTCCAACACCCAGGGGACTCTTCTGAACTCCATCTGCAGTGGTGGAGCCCAGGACCAGAGGGAAGAGCTCAAAGAGCCAAATGAAGCAGTGGAGAGGATCAGACCCCCTTGCAGGACCCCTCTCACCCCCCAGCAGAGCAATCCCCAGAGCCTGGGGGCTCCACCACCCCAGGAAAGGCTCCAAGGGCAGGAGAACGGGGTCAGGTACACACGGAGTGAGCTGAGATCTTGAGATCCCAGAAACATCTCCTTGGACAGAAAGGATCTGCCAAGGAGCTGCCCAGGACCTTCCAGAGGGGATCCCGCAGCTCCACCGGCACCTGGAAACCCGCGGGTACCCTCGGGCCGGGACAACGCCCTTTCCTGCCCCGATTGTTCTGGGGCTGAGCATCCTGGGCAGGAAACGAGAGAGGAAAAACAAAGCCCTTGGGCCGGGGGAGCAGCTCTGAGCGCACTGCACAAGTTTGGGGACAGTGGCAGTGGGTGCAGGGACATAGATTCCTCACCTGGGTGGGTGCCAGGACGTGGCTCAGCAGCCAGAGGGGTTTGGGCACCAGGGGAACCAGAAAAAGGAGCTTGATGACGCTGAAGGAAGCAGGAGCTTGGGCTGATGCTGCAGAAGGAAAATAATTTGGTCTAAAGCAAAGGGATCCTACCCAGAGCTGTTTTCAAGGTGAGATCCTCAGAAAAGAGGATCATTGACTCCTCTGAGCTCCACCTCAGCTCTCTGCCTCCTCCAGCTCACCCTGGGGGGAAAGGACAGGAGCTCTGGGAGATCCTCACTGCAGAGGAAGGGCTCGACATGGAGATGTGCCCTGGATACCGAGCTGGGCCCCAGACACCGAGCCGGGCCCCGGACATGGAGATGTGCCCCGGACACCAAGCCGAGCCCTGGACACCGAGCCGGGCCCCGTACACTGAGCCAGGCCCCAGACACCGAGCCCTGCCCCTGGACACCGAGCCGGGCCCCGGACACTGAGCCAGGCCCCAGACACCGAGCCAGGCCCCGGACACCGAGCCCTGCCCCAGGACACCGAGCCCTGCCCCAGGACACCGAGCCCTGCCCCTGGACACCGAGCCCTGCCCCTGGACACCGAGCCCTGCCCCTGGACACCGAGCCCTGCCCCTGGACACCGAGCCCTGCCCCTGGACACCGAGCCGGGCCCCGGACACCGAGCCCTGCCCCTGGACACCGAGCCGGGCCCCAGACACCGAGCCGGGCCCTGGACACCGAGCCGGGCCCGGCAGTGCAGCAGCACATGCCTGGTGCCTGCTCCTCCAGTGAAACTGTTTTTCTTAGATTACAGAAGAAAACCTTGGGTTTCAGCTGTTTGCTTGCAGGGTTTTGCTGCCTCCCCTCCACCTCGCAGAGCAGCCACAGATAGAAAGCCGAAGCGAGGGGGGGAGGGAGCAGCTGGAGGAAGCCTTTGTGGGGCACGGGGCAGTGCGGGGAGAAAGCTGCGATTTTCAAGAAAAGCTTCACCTCGGTGTTTGTCAGCGAGCGAGAGCACTGCACGCAGCAGGAGATGAGGCTGATAAGATGCTCGCTCAAACCACAGCAAGGCAGGGTACCAGGGGATCCGGGAGGCAGCTAGGGTGACAAACATCCTCCCAGGGTGCCTGCAGAGGAGGCTGTGCCAGCCAAAGCCCGGCTCAAACAGGGCTGGGACGCAGGCTGCTGTGACACTGAGGGTGAGCACACACAGCAGGGACCTGAGGGACATTCACTGCTGCGCTGTGAACCCTCACTCCAGCGAGTCCCCACTCCCTGAGCCAACAGAGGCAGAGGCAGCAGAGGAGGAACACGGAGAATCGCTCCCCAAGAGCTCCTGAGGCAGTGATTTCATCTCAAAGCAGAAGATAAAACTCCTGGCATAAGAAGAAAATCTACTTCTGGAATAACGAAAGTGCCTGTGCCTGCAGGATAATGGTACTGAAGGGCAGGAATGACATGGGACATCCCACTGCTCACAGGAGGAACCAAATCCTGAGTTATGAGTGGGACAGAAATGGTGTTTTGGGAAGAGGAGAGGTACCAGCCTTGGGAGAAAGAACAGGAGCAAGCCTTGCCCACGCCGCCTTTCTGAACTGCAACACCTCATTTGCAGCTGAAATGTGAGAACTGGGGAGCTCTCAGAGAGCCCCAACTGCAGAGCTGCCCCAGAGCCAGAGATCAGCGCTCTCTGTCTCTGAGAGCTGGGCTGCAGGAGAGGCTCCCACCGCGGGCCAGGGAAAGCACCTAATGTGCAAAGCGGTTTCGGAGTGCTCCGAGTGTCAAACAGCACTCACAGAACGTGACACAACAGGGGCACAGCAGCACGGGTGTCACACCCAGGGCTGGCTGTGTGCTCCCCCGTTCCAGCAGCAGGGTTTTACACCCAGGGCTGCCTGCCTGCTTCCCCCATGCCAGCAGCAGGGTTTTACACCCAGGGCTGCCTGCCTGCTTCCCCCATGCCAGCAGCAGGGGTTTACACCCAGGGCTGGCTGTGTGCTCCCCCGTTGCAGCAGCACCGGTGTTACACCCAGGGCTGGCTGCCTGCTCCCCTGTGCCAGCAGCATCCCGTAACCCCAAGCAACAGCACCCAGCAAGCCCCAGATCCCCGGCAGGGCAGGGCTGACCCTGCTGTGGGACCCGCAGGGAGCAGAGGAGAAGCTCAGGCCCAGCCCCAGCCCACAGAGGCAGCGCTGTGCCCGCTCAGCACCCGCGGTTTCATCGCCGGCCCCTCCCGGCCCCGGGATCGGAGCAGGAAACCCACAGGGGGCTCACAACAGCCTAAGACGAGTCAGCCCCATTCAGAGCCCTCCATACCAGCCCTGGGTGTCGCTGCCAAGGCGTTATTCAATGGGATTTCCCAAATCCCAGCCCCAGGATTACCTGCGTTACAGCACAGCTTAAGGCTGGGCTCGGGAGGTGAAGGATCTGTGAACGCCAAAAAATAAACCCGAGAGTGAAAACAAACAACAACGGCTCCAAAGTGCAACCGCCTTTGTTGGGGAGTTTTGGAGATAAAGGCTCCACTGAAAGAAAGGAAAAAATCCAAAATATCAGCAGCAGGGTCCCAGCACTGCCCTCGGCTCTGGGATGTGCTGTCCCCCAGCTGATGAAGGCACAGAGAGGCTGCTGCAGCATCAGGAGCAGGACTCAGCACTCCCAGGGTGAAACAAGCCCGTGGGGGCTCCCAGCATCACCAACAGCTGCCAAGGGGCACCTCTGCCCCATCCCTCCACAGGAACAGCCCTGGTGATAACGGAGATTTGTGACCTCAAATTCAGGATTGAACTGTCCCAAGGGTGTGCAACCAAAGCTGCAAACTGAACCACAGGAGGAGCAAAACCAGGGCTGCAAGAGGCTCAGCAAAAAGAACAAAATAATCCAAGAAACTGTTTTGAGGTGAGAGAATTCCTCAGTGAATGGAGAGGATGCCAAATAAATCAACCTGCCCAGAGTGTGCACAAGGAGAGACTCAAAGAGTCAGAACAAAACCTTGCAACTCATCATTTCAAAACAGTGTTTGCCCTCATCTGCCTGTGATTCAAAAAGCAAAAACTGAGCCAGAAAAAAATGAAAACTTCTCACTCCTGACCAACAGAGACGTTTTGCTCCACAACCAGTTTAGATTCACACAGCAAAGAGCAAGCCCCCAGCAGGCCAGCCCTCCCTGGGAGCAGTGGGACCCACCCAGGTGTTTCACCTGCCCCCAAGGAGGGTTCCTGTCCTCCTGCAGCATCCATGAGACATCCCAAACCTGGAGCTCCGGCTGCTCCTGTGTCCCCAGAGCTCCCAGTCATTCAGTTCCACTCCCTGTGGAAACACTGGTGGCTCCCTGGGACCAGGGACACCTTTAACCCCGTGTGAGGGCAGGGGAAACACCTGGCTCAGAGTGGGGAACCCCAGCAAGCCCTGCACAGCAGGCAGAGCTCCTGCCCTGGGCAGAGACCACAGAGGGGCTGGGGTCTCCTCCTGGGGTGTTCCAGAGGTGCCTGGACACAGCCCTAGCCCTGAGCTCTGGCCCTGCTGGAGATGAGCCCCTGGATCCCTTCCAGCGTGGCCCATTCTGGGATCCAGGGCACCTTAAACCCCCTCTGAGCTGCTATAAAATCCATCACCAGAACGATCCCGTGCTTGTCTCAGCTTTTCCACCTTCTGTATTTTAACCGCAGCACTCACAGCTCAGGTCTCACCTGGGCACTGGGGACTGGCTCTGTGAGGTGCCTGGATGAGCTTTTTTTATCATTATTTTAAAATAGAAACAGCCCAGGCCGAGCCGAGGGAGGTCCGTGCCAGCCCAGAGGGGGCTCAGGGCACATCCCGACCTCCCACCTCAGCGCCGCCGGGCTGGCAGCAGCTCATTCCCCTTCTCACTCACCTCCGGGGAGACTTCGCGTTATTTCTGCGCTTTTTAACCTCCAAACACCGACTCAAAGTAGCTACAAGGTTATTTTACCGGAGCTCAGGCTGGTGGCTGCAGCCGCAGCTCCCGGCAGGGATCAAAGGGCACCGGACTGAGGGGGTCCAGTCCCAGCTCCTCGGGAATGCCCGCACTCTCCAAATTAACACGGGGGCTGTAAAGACACCGCTAATTAGCCGGCCTGGCCCCTGAGCGATTAGGGGCAGCCAATTAGCGGCAATTCGCTGTCCCGGCGCTGGACGAACACTCGCTGCTGCTCTGGAGGGCAGCTCCCACGGGGAGAAGGGCAAAGTGCCCTAGGTCCCTGCTCTGGGACACCTCCCGGTATTTGTGCTCTCCTCCCCTGCTCTGGGACACCTCCCAGTATTTGTATACTCCTCCCCTGCTCTGGGACACCTCTCCGCTGTTTGTGCTCTCCTCCCCAGAGGAGAGCTGATAAAATTTCTCTCTGTGTCCCCAAATCCCGTTCCTGGAGCCGCGGCAGCTCTGTGAGCACACTGATGCCAGCGCTGGAGCTCCTCCTGTGCCGGGCACTTCGCTCCTTGGCACAAACATCCAACACTGAAATCAGTGACCGGCCCGCGGTGTTTCGGGGGTGAGGAGCTTGGGGGCCATGCTAAGCTCGGTGTTTAAAGAGTTGTTGGGTTTGTCCCTGCCCCAGCTCCACCTGTGACTGAGCAACACCGGGAGCGTCCCCCAGGCTCCCCGGGTGTCCCAGTGCCCAGCGAGGGGGGACAAGGACCCAGCACCGTCACCTCCCAGGCTGCTCACCCCTAAAGGAACACAACACAGGCTGCTGCTGTGCAGTGCTCTCAGAGGGACCCACAGGTCCATGATCAAAGCCCAGAGTAATGTGAGACCTCTCTGTGCCTCAGTGTCCCCTCCAGCAGGAGCAGCCAAGGCTCCTGCTCAGCACAGTCCCTCAACTGCAAAGGTGAACCAGAACTTTCTTACATCCTCTCACTTTTATCCCCTACTGCAACCTTCTCAATCCCATTTATAAACCTGGCAGAGCAGGACATGCCAGAAAAGCATTTTTATAATAAAACATCCTAATTCTCCACCGAGGTTATTTCTAACCCACAAGAACCACTTGCCTTAACCAAGACATCCTGCCACGGGCACCCAGCCTCCCATCCTCAAAGTCTCTGAGCAGCAAAACAATGACACAGAGCCAGAAGTGCCCATGCAGCAGCAAATTGCAGAAATAAAGCTGCACACGAGAACACCACATGTTCTCAGCAGCACTACAAGCAGGAGAGCTGTGGATTCGACCAATGGGACCAGAACTGCCCTGGAACTGCTTTGTTTTGTTGTTTTGGGTTTTTTTTAAATCCCAAATTTCTCAGAAACAAAATACAGAACTGCCTTGTCCAGAGCCCTGCTGCTGCAGCAAGCGCTCAGCTCAGTAAATCTAATTAATGAGCCAGGAAAAGTGTCACTCGTTTGCTAACTACTGCACCCGGGGCTGCCAAACAGACAGATAAAGGATTTAGCTGGGGCCCATTCCAGCCAGAGGAGCTGGGAACCTGGCAGGGAGAGCAGGAGATTTGAGGGGGCTGAAAAGAAAAGGAGAGGAGGGGGAAAGGAAAAACATCCCTCTAGATTAGCACTTTGCAAATGCAGGCATGTAAATCAGCTTAGGTTGGCCATAATGCCACCTTTGTGAGCATCTGGGCACAGCAGTGGGCAGGGCCTGCCCTGAGTGGGGCTCAGGGCCCCAGAGAGCAGCTCCATCACAAACAGCAGCTCCATCACAGAACCAGCAGCTCCCTCAAACACCAGCAGCCCCCTCTCACAACCAGCAGCCCCCTCTCAGAACTCAGCCCTCCTCTCACCAGCTCTCAAGTTTGCACAGGAAGCCAATTAGGGGAGACCTGGGAACAAAGGAAGATTCATAACTGCAATTAAGTCTTCAAAGGGCTGGTCATAAGCGTGGCTGTTACAGATGCAGCTGGGGGAGGGAAAATCCCAACAAACTCTTAGAAACCCTTGGGGGGCTTTAGGATCCTCCCCAAGCTGGAAGAGCTGCTCACTCCCAGAACAAGGCATCACCTGGCAGAGAAGCACTCAGCCCTGAGGGGCCCAGGCAGGACCAAGAGATTTGGGGTTAAATCTGCATCAAAGGGGTCCAGCATTTGTCCCTTACTGCTGCTACTTCACCCCATCCCATCCCAGAGATCCTCGTGGCTCTGGACCCAACCCTGGATCTGCTGCTCCCCTGTGTCCCTGGCAGGAGAAAGGGCTGAGAAGAGCTGAGAGGAAAGGAAACTCACCCGAGATGCCAGGGCCACCCCTGGGGATGTGAGCAGAGCACAGAGGGGCTGCAGCAGCAGCTCTTGTGCCACTCAGAACGGCTCCACTGTGCCCGTGCCCGCTGCCAGCCCTCACTGGCACTTCCCTGTGCTGGCACCTCCTCTGCTCACACACTCCCAGCTTCCCTGCAGCCCCTCCCAGCACCTCTGAGCAGCTGGAGAACACCTGGCAGAGCTGGGGAAGGGCTGGGGCAGGAACACCTGGCTGGGGCTGGGGCAGAGCTGGGGGCTGGGGCTGCTCCCCTCACTGGGGATGCTCCTTCCCCCAGGCCCCCAGAGCCCCAGCAGCTGCAGCAGGAGCCCCAGCCCAGCCCAGGCTCAGGGAAGGGCTGCTGTGGGACCCCAGAGCCCACAGGGACAAGGTAACCCCACAGTCACCCACAGCATGTCCCAAAGTGCTGCTGCTCTCCCCCACAGGTCCAGCTCCTCCTCCTCACCCCCCTCAGAGTTGTTTCCAGGCTCAGAATCTGCGGTGTGACCTTGGAAAGTCCTTTGTGGCTCTGGAAATGCTCTGGCTCTGGGTGGTTTTGCATAAGCTCCTTTCCCTGGGATGTTTTGCCCTAGTGCTGAGCATGTAGGGCTGGGTAACCAAATGAGGTCAAAGAAAATTCCAGCCAAAAGCCCGGCAGCCTCGGGGAGCAGCCAAGAGCATCCCCAGGAGCACAGGCTGAGGGCTCTGCCTCCCCAGCAGCACCAGAGAATCATCCCAAGGTAGGAATATCCCTGTGGAAACCAGTAGCACTGCACGAGATCCAAAACAACCCACGGGGGAGCAGGGACATGGGATGGTGCCTCCCAGGGGTGGAAAAACAGGAGAAGGGAACTCCTCAGAGCCCTCAAAGCCTGCAGCCCCCCATGCTGGGGTCTCCTGCCATTACAACACTTCCTAGCTGAGCAGGAAGCCCCGGGCCAGGAGCTGAATCCCAAATCCATCCCCAACCAAATCCCAAATCCATCCCCAACCAAATCCCAAATCCATCCCCACCCAGATCCCCCTCCCCAGCCATGGCTGGACAGTTTCCAAGGGCAACCCACACTTCTGCAATTTCAGAGATCTTCTTACCCCACCTTCCGTGTGCTGCCCCAAAAGGAGAAGTGCTCGGGGCCAGGGGGAAGTTGTGGCGCCCTTTCCTATCCTGGAGAGGATTTCAGGCTCCTGCCACATCCGAGGGGCAGCTCTGGCCACGCTGCAGGGCTGGCACTGCACAGGGCCCCGCTCTGGGGCGAGCAGTTCCAGGAACATCAACAGCCCAGAGCAAGAAAACCCAGAAATAAAGCCCAGACACAAATGGTGGGGCAGAAATGACCAGGCTGCCCCTGAAATAAAGCCCAGACACAAATGGTGTGGGCAAAACCGACCAGGCTGCCCCTGAAATAAAGCCCGGACACAAATGATGGTGCAGAAATGACCAGGCTGCCCCTGAAATAAAGCCCAGACACAAATGATGGTGCAGAAATAACCAGGCTGCCCCTGGCACTCACCAGATACCCCAGCAGGGCACGTGGGCACGGAGGGCTGGGCACAGAGGGGCAGGAGAGCAGCTCCAGGGCCAAGCCAGGATTTGGGCTCCCCTAAGAGATGGCACAGGTGGGCAAACTGGGCAGTTCTGGGCCTTCCCCTCTGGTTTGAGGGGTCAGTTCCCCCCAGGCAGCAGCAGCAGAGCCAAGAGAGCCCCCTCTCCCTCCCTGTGTGTGCCCACCTGGGCTGAAAGAGCAGCTCCATCCTCAGCAGCTGCTGCCAGATCCAAGGAAAGGCTCTTCCCACCATCATCCCCAGAGCCTGCTCCCTTTGTTCAGCACGGGGCTCTGCTCTCCACTCAGAGCAGACTCAGCCATCACTCCTGCCCTGCTCTCCACTCTGGAGCAGTTTCAGCCATCACTCCTGTCCTGCTCTCCACTCTGGAGGGGACTCAGCCATCACTCCTGTCCTGCTCTCCACTCAGAGCAGACTCAGCCATCACTCCTGTCCTGCTCTCCACTCTGGAGCAGTTTCAGCCATCACTCCTGCCCTGCTCTCCAGTCTGGAGCAGTTTCAGCCATCACTCCTGTCCCTGCCGCCACCAAACCTGGATTTCTGCCGTCACGATGGAAATTCCATCACCGTGTGGAGGGAAAGGCCTCCTGCATCCCTTCCCCAGGGGGTCAGGTCCCGTTAGCAGGTTTCTCCAGCACACCCAGAAGTGGCTCAGGCCCCATTCACTCTTTACAAGTTCCTTCTGGAACTATTCACAAGTTCCTTCCGTAGCTCATCCCCAGAGAGGCACCCGAGGTGATTTCAGAGGGACTGAAATTACAGAACATTAATTAGCAGGGAGAGCATCCCAGCAGCCACAGGGTCAGAACACAACACCCAGAATTCACACCTCGTTAGGAGTTACTGGGGGAGCAGCACACAAGATCTGCCACTGCAAGGGCTCCCATCCCCCTGAACAAGGGGGAAAATCAATTTTCCCAGACTGACCAGGTCCTCGGGGCTTGCAGAGGAGGGCATTCAGCAGGAAAACCCAGTTCCCCTCAAAAACTCCCCAGAGCACAGCTGCTCAGAGGGAGAAACTGCTGGGGGATTAAAGTCCTCACTCAGCGCCAGCTAAAGAAGGGAACTGCCACTGCTGCCCTACAGAATTTGGATCTCCACAGGGATGCAGCTGAATGAGGCTGGCCAGAGCTGGCTGGGGCTGCCCAGGTGCTCCCTGAGAGTTTATTCATGGTTTGGGTTGGCAGGGACCCTCTCCAGCTGAAATCCTTGTGAACTTCTGCCCAGCCAACACTGCTGGTGTCCTGTTCCTTACAGCACCAGAAACTCCAGGGTTATCATCCTGAACCCCAAAAACGATGGAGTCCAACAAAGAGGGAAACCAATAAACCATGCAGTGACTTTGGAGCACCCCATCATCTCTGTGCTCTGCTGTGGAGCCCCGTGGGGACTCTGGGTCTGTCCAGGAACAGGAGCCATTGCCTCCAACAGCCAGCCTGGATGGGGATGGAGAGGCCACCCAGAACATCACCAGCCCCAGCCTGGATGGGGATGGAGAGGCCACCCAGAACATCACCAGCCCATCCCCACCCCTGCCCCCAAACTGGCCTCTGGGAGTTTGGCAGAACTCAGCCAGCTCTGTTCTCCTCCTCAAAAACCCCAAGGCCAACAGAAATGACACAGATCTGATGTGAGTAAGAGCTGCCCAGTTTTATAGCTCGGTTTTCAGAGAGGAAATGCTCTTGTTCCTGGCAGCAATTCTGAAAACCCCTGGCCACATGATGCAAGAGTTAATTTTAGCCTCTACCAGTCACTGTCAGCTCAGGGGAGGCTGAAGTTCCACCCCACATCACCGGCAGTTCTGCTCCAGGTGAGATCTCAGGAGCGAGCCTGGGGACAGCCTGGAGTGGGCACAGCCTGACAGGAGCTGGGGGTCCCCAGCAGGGCGGGATGGGAGCCCCAGGGCTCCTCTCCAGGGCAGGTGGGAGCTCAGCACAGGAGTTCTTGTGTGTCACAGGGGAAAGATAGAAAATCCAGCAAGTGAATCATTCAGAGAGGGAAAAAGGTGTTGCCCAAAGTGCAACAGCAGCACCAGCCTGAGCTGTTTGTGCTGAGGAGGAGCTGAAGGACTCGGCAGAGGCCAGTGACCCCTCCCAGCACTCCAGTGACAGGCACAAGGGCAATCCTTGCTGGGGGGGAATCTGTGCCCACTCATGGGGCAGAGCTGGTGAAACCCTGTGTGTGTCCAGGCTCATCAGGAGACCCCTCAAAAGCCTGTGGGACACCTGGGGTCCATGGCCACACAGAGCAGGCACTGAGCTCCTCCCATGAGCCCCTGCAAGTGCCCCAAGGAAGGATCTGGATCAGGAGGGTCCCAGCACAGCTCCATGTCCCACATCCCCACAGCAGCTGCCCCACACAGGGCCCTTCTCTGGCCATCCCTGGGAAAATCCCTTCTCACTGTGCAAGGTCACGTGTGGGTGGCACTGTCACCTCCAGAGCACAGGGAAACACCAGAGCCGCCACACCAGGAGAGCTGCTCCTCACCATCTTGCATTCCCCTGAGCCTGCCCTGCTTCTCCAAACCCTTCCCAGGGTTCCTGTCCCATCCTGTGCTCCCTGAGCCTGCCCTGCCCCTCCAAACCCTCCCCAGGGTTCCTGTCCCCACAAATGTCCTGTGGCTCCTCACTCTGCCCCCCCTGGGTCACAGGACGGGGCAGGGTTGGGTCTGGTGGGTTTTTTCTATAGAATAAACATCTCCCAGCCTGGATGGGGTAGGGACAATCCCAGGGACAGGGTTGGGTCTGGTGGGTTTTCCTATAGAATAAACATCTCCCAGCCTGGATGGGGTAGGGACCCCCCCAGGTGGCACAGGGGTCCCTCCCAGAGGGGACCCCAATCCCTGCCCCACTGCCTGCCCCTGGCAGCTCCCTCCTGTGCAGGAGCTGATCCCAAACCCTCCTGGCTGTTTGGAAAAACAAGTTTACACGTGAGCTTTCAATTGGCGCTGGCTCTGCTGAACTCCTCCAGCTGTGACACAAAGTAAGGGAGAGACAAACCTACAAACACGCAGCGTGACCATTTCTTAGGGCTTTTTGTGAGCTCTAATGCCAAACTCACTAAACAGATTAACTTCCAGCATAAACAAGCAAGTAAATCTTTCCCCCAAGGCCCTGTGTATCCAAAGGAAGCTTTAGAAGCTGCTTCCTGCCATTGTGGAGGCCCTGCTGGGAACCCAGGAGCCTTTTCAGTCCCTGGCTTGGTTGCCCAAACCCTGCGGATTGCCCCCAGCACCGCTGGCTGCAGCACCGCCAGGACAGACGGTGGCAGGGATGTTTCTGTGCCCACTGCCCTCGTGCCAGGGCTAAGAGAGGTTGGATGTCACATGGTGGCAGGGACATTTCTGTCCCCATTGCCCTCAGGCAGGGGCAGGCAGGGCTGGAAGTTACAGATGATGGCAGGGACGTCGTCCCCATCACCCTTGGGCCAGGGGGGCTGGATGTCACAGATCTTGGCACGGAGGTTTTGTGCCCATCACTCTCAGGACAGAGGCAGGCAGGGCTGAAGTCACAGACCTGCCAGGCGGGTGTGAGCCCCACCTGGGAGGGCACAGCCACAGCTCCCCTGTGCCAGCAAGGGCAAGGAAGGAAGGAAGGAGATCTCCAAAGGGGGGACAGCCCAAGGACACGGGCACCCATCCAGCAGCGGCCAAAGCCAGCAGGCTTCACCCCCTGAGCACCCTCACACAGCCAGGGCAGCATCCACCCCTCCTTGGGAGGGAGAGCAATAAACCCAGAGCCTGAGACGTTTCCAAAGCCACGTTCACCCTGGGAGGCTGCAGGCTCAGCCCTGGAGGCCGTTCCTGTGTCCCAGAGCTGCAGGGGACAGCACACAAAGGGAAGGTGCTGGCACTGGGGACATTGGGGCAGCCCCACCACAGTGACCCAGCTCCAAGCCAAAAATCCATGGAGAGCACAAGGCAAGAGGTGCCCCCTTCTCCACACAAAGAACCCGTCCATAACTCTCTGTCCCCTCTCCCCAGCTCAGGGACTGATCTGGAGGTGACACCACTGCCACAGGTGACACCAAGAGCAGCCCAGCCTTGAAGAGCCTCCAGCCAGGCTGGCACAGCCCTGACCTCAGAGCAAGCTCCCAAATCCCCCAGGCACCCACCACAGGAGCAGGGAGCTCAGCACAGGAACTTCCAGCCCCAGATCCTCCCAGGACAGGCTGGAGCTTCCTGGCCCAGGGGCTTTTCTCCAAAAGGGGCAGAAAAAGGGCACCTTCATCCCAGCCCTGCTGCTGGGGGATGAGCAGGCCCTCATCCCAGCCCTGCTCCATCCCAGCCCTGCTCCATCCCTCCTGGGAGCAGCCCCTTCATCCCAGCCCTGCTCCTGGAGCTGAGCTGAGCTGACACTGACTGTGGACACCCCATCTCCAAAGGCTGCTCCTTAATCCTAAAGCACCACCCTCATGGTGATCCCTGCTTGGAGCAGGTGGGATGGGGTTAACTCTCACCAGGAGCAGGTGGGACCATGTTTAATGCTCACCTGGAGCAGGTGGGACCATGTTTAATGCTCACCTGGAGCAGGTGGGACCGTGTTTAATGCTCACCTGGAGCAGGTCCAACCGTGTTTAATGTTCACCTGGGGCAGGTGGGATGGGGTTTAACCCTCACCTGGGGCAGGTGGGATGGGGTTGACTCTCACCTGGAGCAGGTGGAATCTTGTTTAACCCTCAATATCCTCCATCACTTCTAAACGAGCACCGGGATCTGGCAGCTCAGGACCAGGGAGTTCCCAGGCTTTGGGCCATAAAAGTGGAGTTTGGGTTTGCAGCCATTCCTCCACACCCTGGAATTCCCTAAGGGAACAGCCCCTGGCATGGAGACCAGACCAGCCTGGGGACAATTCCCAGTTAATGAGCAGCCCTCGGGGAACACTGACCTTGATGGCTTTGATTGCAACCCAGCTAATTGATCCAGGGAGGCCTCAGGCAGGAAGGATCCCCACAGCTGCATGAGGAGCAGCAGGGATCTCCCCCAGCTGCATGAGGAGCAGCAGGGATCTCTCCCACAGCTGGATGAGCATGAGCAGGGATCTCCCACAGCTGGAGGAGGAGCAGCAGGGATCTCTCCCGGCCTGGAATTCTCTCTTTCCCGCCACAAAGCCCCCACACCTGAGAGATGCTGTGAGTCCCCCGGGCAGCTGCATGCCGTGTGTACCCATTTAGGAGCTCTATCAACACAAAGACACCGAGAATGAAGAAACATTGGCGGGGTTTCACATGCACAGACTGCCAGAAACAATGAGAAAAGGGAAATGCCACCTGAAAGGATGGGAGCTTGTTTGCCGAGAAGCCTCCGGGCTGAGGGTTTAAATAGACACAGAGCACGGGGGAAGCAGCTGAAAGGGGAAGCGTTTCATCCTAATTTGAGACAACAAAGAATAGGCCTTTGTGGAAGGGATGAAAACACTTCTGCAGGCCCGGAGCAAGGCGCCTTTCCCAAAGTGTGCAGCAGCAGCAGCCGTGCCCCATCTGCACAGCCCCGCCCGGAACGGGCAAACACGGCAGGGAAAGCACCCGGAGCGGCCACACAAACCCTGCAGAGAGCTCACAGCCGCGGCAAATCCCTCCCCCGGCAGCGCTGGGGCAGTCACAGGATCGGGCTGAGCCGAGCCCTTCCTGCTCAGACACAGCAGCTGCCAGCGGCGTGACCGGGACCGGGACCGTGTCCTCTGTCCCCTGGCACCCTCACATGGGCTGGTCCTGCCAGCTCTGCTCATTCTGCTTCAACCCACCCCAAAAACAGAGTGCCCGTGTCCTCTGTGCTGGCACCCCTCACACGGGCTGCTCCTGCCAGCTCTGCTCACTTCTGCTTCAGCCACCCCAAAAACAGCTCCTGCAGCGTTTTGGGGGCACCCAAGCTGCTCCCAGCCCAAGCACTGCGGGGATTTTGAGCAATGAAACAGGGCATTCGAGGGGGAGCCAAGGCCCAGCCCTACCTCTGGTACAAATACAGAGAGAGCCCCTGCGGCACCCAGTCCTTGACAGTTGTCACCGAGAATTGTCACCGATCACTGTCCCAGCGCCACGGCAGTGCCTCGCAGCCAGGGAGCGCTCTCCTATCCCCTCCTCGCCCTGCCAGCGGCTCCCATCTGCCGGGCAGAGCCACCTGCGGCCCTTCCCCAGATGGCACAGGTGGGGAGGCAGCCCCGGGCACCCCGAGGGCTCCAGCCCCGTTCCGGGAAGGAGCAGCCCAGCTGGGAGCGCTCAGCCACAGCTGCCCGGGCAGGTCCGGCCTCCAGGCTCGGCTTTACCAATGCAGAGACTGAGTCTGGGTGAGCTCTCAGGCGCTGCAGGTTCAACGCAGCTGAAGTGAAACCAGCCCAGCCCAGCCGCGGGCTGCAAACCCTGCCAGGCTCCCAGAGCATCGCTGTGCTGCGGCATCCAGCTCCGGGCTCCAAACCCTGCCAGGCTCCCAGAGCATCGCTGTGCTGCGGCATCCCGGCCCCAGCTCCCATCCAGCCGCACATCCCGGCCCCAGCTCCCATCCAGCCGCACATCCCGGCCCCAGCTCCCATCCAGCCGCACATCCCGGCCCCAGCTCCCATCCAGCCGCACATCCCTGCTGGCCCTTCCCGCTGTGCCAGCCGCCGGGAGCCCAGCAGCCATAAGCTGAAGCTACTTTATTTTTCTTTTTTCTTTCCCTTTTTTTTTTTTTTTTCCCCAGTGGCAGAGCTTGAAATCAGAGATGAACAAGCCTGAAGGAGCTCCCGCCTGGCCTCTCATGTATTCCAGATGCACATGCTCCAATCGCCGCTTGCCAAACAGGATACGAGGCGCAAGGAAATAAAGCATTTTATCTTCAAGCTTTTCCAAGAGGGTATTAGAAACAATGGGGAGGAAATACAAAATTAACACTAGAGAAGAGCAATTGGCAGTGCCCTCGCGAGGCTGTTCTTCATCACAAGGCTGCCTATTCAGCGGCTTTCATTAGGAAAATCACATCGCAGAGCCATTCCCAACAGTGTCCCTATTTCCTAATTAGGCTTCGCCAAAGAGCTGCATCTCTCAGTTCCCGCCCGGCGCACAATCACAACAATTACCATTTCATTGCACCCGGCCGCCGAAAACACCGCAATTAAAGCATCTGAGGAGTCACACGGGCGCGTCAGCAGCGAGACAAGTTCTCACGTCGTGCTAATTGGCGGCCAAAGAGGGATCAGAAGGACGGGAACGGTGGGGTTCGGTCCCCGTGCTGGGAAAGGCGCTCGGGAGCTGCGGCCGCTCCCCCCGGGAGCCGCGGACGAGGCTCGGTGCCAGCTGGGAGCGCTGGGGACGGCTCCTGTCCCCCTCCGGGCTGCGGCACCGGGAGAGGCTGTCCGGACCCCCGGGAATGTCCTTGGGTCACAGCCCGTCACCAAAGGGCCCTGACCCAGCCCCGGGTGATGCAGCCCTGGCTGGGGTGCAGGTGTCACCTGGAGCCGCCGGTGATGGCTTTGGGTGGGTGGGACCCATCCTCACACCGGACAGGAGGGACGGGACAGGGACGGGGAGTCCTGAGCCTCGGAGGGAAGGGGTGCAAAGGAGAGAGGAGGGAAAGAGCTGCAGGGCCTGGATTGCACCCACAGCTCCCATTTCCTCCAGGCAGCGACATTTCCAGCCCGAAAGCAGCAAAGCGCAGAGCTGCAATGTGGGCAGCAGGGCGATGCCCAGGGAGCTGGGGGGCAGTTTCCGTATAAACCTCATCCTCCCTCCCCATCCCCTCACCTGGAAGCTCAAACCGCTGCTGGGAGCAGAGCTCGGACACAAAAGGAGCCTCTCGCTGCTCACAAGAACACGGGACACTCACCTGAGTGACACCCTCAGGCACAGTTCTCCCCTTGCAGAATAAAAATGCAAAACTGGGCAGCCCCACTGCTCAGCGGGCACCCAAGAAAGAGAAGTGGAAACTGCTCCAGGGTGAGCAGCAGCATGGCAGGGTCCCCACGCCGAGCCGGGCTGTCCCTGGTGCCCAGCAGAGGCAGAGCAGTGACGCTGGCAGCCCTCAGCCCCGGGGCTGCTGCAGCACGGGCAGCTCGCCCTGCCAGAGCAGCTCATCCCGCTGGAGCAACCGCTGCTCCTCTGTGCCAGCACTTCCCACTGCTCTCAGTTCTTCTTTCTCAGTGCTAAACCCACATCTTCATTTCCACATTCAGCAAGAGGGCACTCGGGGCCACTCCTGGTTGGTTTCTGTCCCAGCTGGATGCCCTGATCTCCCTGGAGGAGGGAGAAGCCAGCGGCACCATCCCACAGCCCGAGGTGTGGGGCTGCCCCTCACCCAGCCGAGGCACAGCAAACTGCACTTTCTCCCTCTGAAGGGGCACGGCCAGCATATCTCCTGCCCTTTCCTCTGCCCCGAGCGGCTGCAGAGCTGCGGGAGCAGGACAGGGGTGCCCACACAGGGCCGGGAAAGGCAGAGCACTGATCTCACATCCCAGTCCCTGCCACAGCACACCTGGAAAACTGCAGAGCACCGTCAGCATCACCTGAGCCCTCCAGCCTCACACAGTCACCGTGACTGAGGGACAGAACCACTGCCACCACCACAGCCAGGCTCTGCCTCTTTATCTTCTCACCTTTCTATGTTTGAGCTCTAATCTGAGCAGCGCCCAGAGCTCCAAACCGCTTTGCAACCACGTTTAAGAAACACTTCACGATTCCATCCGTGCGTGTGCTTTGAACAAGAGAAAAACCCAAATACCAAACCAAGAAACCTTTCTGAGAGCAGGAAATCAAAACCTTGACATCCTGCATAATCCCTGGAGTTTGCAGCGGACCGAGATTTAGAAAACTGACCTGAATGGGAGAACAGAGCAAATTGCAGCTGTGCAGCAGCAGGGCAGCAGCAGGAGCAGCCCCAGCCCGCAGCTGCCTGAGCAGTTTCGCTGCCCCGGGAGCAGCACGGCCCGAAACCAGCCCTGAGCACAGCACACGGTGCTGGGGACAGCAGCCAGCTTGTCACAAACATCAAAACAAAGCGCTGAAAGCTCTTTTCTCCCGCTTTCGTTAGTGATTTGAATCAGCGGAGCCTTTTTCTCCCTCAGGGCTCACACCTCCCAAGCAGCTCTGAGGGAGCTGGGCCGGGCACTGCCCGGGTGGCACTGGGAGGCCACAGGAGCAGCACCTGATGGGAGGGAGATGCTCTGGGCAGGCACAGCGAGCAGCACGGGCTGCTTGAGAGGCAGCGCGGGCACGGCCCGGGGCTGGCGCGTCTCCAGCCCCCGGTGCTGGAGGGTGACGCTGCTGAGCTGCTCACATCCCAAACCATATCCTGTTGCCAAAGCAGCGCCTTCCCGGGGCTGCTCCTCAGCCCCCCGGGCAGCCCAGACCCGGCTGAGGGAGCGGCCGGTGACCTTTGGGTCCCTGCAGGGAGGGCTCCTGTGCAGTGCCCGGGTGAGTCACCGCCTGCAGCCCTGCCAAAGCCCCGGAGGGGAGCGGAGAGCCCCCGGCATTTCCCGGGGACCCCGCCGCGGCACGGGGCTCCCCTGGGGCGGGCAGGGCCCCACACCTGGCCCCGAGCGGCAGCTCCGTGGGGCCACGCGGAGGAAAACAAACACAGAGTCCCGAAATGAGTCACAGCAGCCGGGCCGTCCCCGCCCGGGCTGACACCGGCTCCTCCTGGCCAGGCACGGTCTGCAGGGGCACCCTCCAAGGTGCCGGAGAAACCCCAGCCCTGGCAGTGACACCCCGCTGACGGGTTTGAGAAGTGCCCCCAGTTACACACGAGCCCCGCACACCGCCGCTTTCTGTCCCGCTCCTGTCCCCCCATTTACAGCGAGCCCCCGCCAGCGGCACTGCCCTCTCCGGGCACGGTCGTGCCCAGCGCACCAAGCCCCAACCCGCGGCTTCCACGGACACCCGGGAACACAAGAGAGCCCTTCCTCCACGTACACGGGGTGCACGGAGCCCCCCGCCCCGGTCACAGCGACACCCCGGGCTCGGTGCGTGCACGGTCCCCCCGCCCCGGTTCTCCCCCCGGCTCTCTCACCTGCGGGGCGGCTGCCGCCGGGGCTCCGTGCCCATCCTCGCCGGCCCCGCCGCGCTCTCGCCGGGCTCCGCTCCGCGCCGGGCGGCACCGGCGGCACCGGGGCGGGCGGGGCTGGCGGCGGGTCCGCCCCGTACATGTGCGCGCCCGCCCCGCCCCGGCCGTGCCCCGGCACCTGCCCCCCGCCCCCCGCTTCCTCCGCCCGCCCAGCCCTCCGTGCTTCCCTCCATCCATCCATCCATCCATCCATCCATCCATCCATCCATCCATCCATCCATCCATCCATCCATCCATCCATCCATCCATCCATCCATCCATCATCCATCCAACCATCCATTCATCCATCCATCCATCCATCCAGCCAGCCAGCCAGCCAGCCAGCCAGCCAGCCACCCCTCTGCTCCTGCCCCCCTGCCTGCACCCTGCCCTTCACCCAGCCAGTCATCCATGGATACCCTCTTCCATCCATGGATCCCCTCGTCCATCCATCCATGGACCCATCTATTGTGGTACCATCACCCCTTTCCCTTCCACCCTTCACTCTTCCCTTCATCCACCCCTCCTTCTGTCCCTTGCTCCTGCCATTCTGCCCCTCATCCCTCCGTGCATCCATCCACCATCCAGCTATCCATCCATCCGTCCTTCCTTCCATCAATCTCTCCCTCGTTCCATCCATCCATCCATCCATCCATCCATCCATCCATCCATCCATCCATCCATCCATCCCTCCATTTCTCCCTCCCTCTCTCCATTCCTCCATCCTGTGTGTGCTGTTTTCCTTCCCTCCCCACACTGCCCCGTGTCACCTTTGCAAGACAAGCCCCCAGCCCCTCTGTGCCAGCACCAAGCCCGGGCTGGTGACACCAGGCTGGGACGTGCTCCTCTGGTGGCACCTGGGAATGGCCTTTTCCTGTTGCCCTGGAGGCTGCTCCTGAGCAAAGGCTGGTCCCAGCCTGGTTTCTGCTCCATACCTGTCCCCATCCCCTATCCCCTGTCCCCGGTGCTCGGGGCTGGGTCCCCCCCAGCCGGCGCTCGGGCAGGAACCCGGGCAGGTTCCTCTGCGGATTTCGGTTTGTCGTAGAGAGTGACCGCTGCGTCTGCCGCTCCGAGAGTCGAAACCCGCTCGGGGGCCAAAATAGCTGTGGGTTCAGCAGTGAAATTCCAGTGAATTTTAAAAAAAGTAAGCGCAGTCAGAGCCGAAATCCCCTTTCGTCGGTGGCCCACGGAGACAAACGCCGCTGTGCAGAGCACACACACGCAGTGCCTGCGTCACCTGCGCCAGGTGAAACCCCAGGGAGGGACATGGGCCCGGCCTCCACCAACTGAGCAGCCACCAGCAGTTCAGAAGAAATCCTGGGGCAGCAAAAATAGCGGGACAGGGAAGATCAGGTGGTGATGTCACGATGTCACGGTGCCACCTGCCCCAGGGCGCTGAGCTGGGAAACAGCCAAGGGCTCCGGCAGAGCTCTGTGTCCCAGCTCCTCCTGGCCACAGCTCTTCACTGCGTGCCAGCCTGGGATGCCACTCTGACCTTTCCCACCCCTCCTGCCCATTCCCACCTCCTCGTTTCAGAGCCAGCTGCTCAGGCTGAGAACTGAACTCCTCCCTGAACTGAGGAGCTGGGAGGTGTCTGAAGGGCCAAAGCTGCAGAGGCCAAACTGCTCTGGCAGCTGGGGCCGCAGCGTGTCCCCTCCTGTCCCTGCCCTCCCCACCTGAGGCCCGGGCAGCTCCTTGTTTTGCTCCTGGGGGCCCGGGGCAGCTGAGGAAGTTACCAAACATGGCCTGGGGGGGCTTGTGGCGGCGGAAGGAAGCGGAGGAGGGCAGGGAGGGGCCGTGCCAGGGCTGCAGCAGTGACAAACAGCGCGTGGGGCCACCAGGCTGCCACAGCCAGCTCGGGGAAAGGGCTCTGGAGCAGGGCCACCTCCAGGAGATGTCAGCATCAGCATGTTCCCGGGAGCTCCTGGAGCAGGGAGCTGTGTTCCTCATTATTGCTGGCTGCTCTGAGCTCAGGGGAACCTGGGGGTGCTGGTGCCACAGCAGGCAGCAGGAAGTGATCCCAGGTGGCTTTTGGGGTCACACAGAGAGCAGGAATGGTATCCCCAGCGGTCACCCCCAGGAGCAGGGGTAGCACTGAGTGTGGCAGTGGTGACACCAGCAATGATGAAGCTGTTGGAGCTCCAGCCAGAGCAGGCCATGGAGCACCAGCAGCTCTGGCACATCCCAGCTCAGCCCCTGCCCTTGGAGCTGCCACCCAGCCCTCTCCTCCTGCAGGAGGAGGAAGCTGAGACTGTGCTCTGATGAGCTCATTTAGACTCCTGAGTTCTCTCTAAACACCCCAAAGACAAAGAATGGGTTTGGTTGGAAAGGACCTGAAAGGTTCTCTTGTCCCAAACCACTGGCAGGTGAAGGGACACCTTGAACTCAACCAGGTGCTCCAAGTCCCATCCAGCCTGGCCTTGGGCACTGAAGTTCACCTTGCACTGAATTCAGTTCATCACAGCCTCGTTCCAATTCCTCTCTGCCCCACACCCAGACACACTCCCTGAAATAGCACCTCCACCCCAGCCCCACCCTGGGAATGGAGCATTTCAGCCCCCCAAAAATGCCAGCACATCTCCCCGGGGTGCCGCTGCTGGTGCCCAGAGCAGGGATTTCCAGCAGTTTGGGGATGCTGAGCTGTCCTTCCACAGCCCCGGGGTGCTGCTGGGGCTGCGCAGGCTCCGGGTGAGCCCGCTGCTCCCCTGGCCCTGAGCTCCACAGGAATGGGATCCCAGCCCTGCAGGGCCGCTCTCAGCCTCCTCCTCCTCCTCCTGTCCTCGGAGGGAAGGGGAAGCAGCGTCACTGAAAAGGGAACCTTCTTGCTCTGGTTTTCCCCACAACTTGTGTTTTTCATTTCTCAGAGCACGCTCAGAGGATCCTGACAGGTTCTTCCGCAGCCCTTGAGAAATGAAACTGGGGCAGAGCCCTCGCTGTGGGCAGAGCTGACCCCAGACCTTCCCCTTCCACCTGCCGTGGAGGAGGAGACGGCGGAACTTTGCATGACCCAGTCTGCTGAGGTGTGGAGGGTTTTGTGGCCGGTTCTGGGCTGGGAGGGCTCCGGAGCTGTCCCAGTTTGGGCAGATGAGTCTGATCTGACCTGATCTGCCCTGGGGCTGCCGGCGCTCCCAGCTCTGCGCTCAGCCCCGGCTCCGGGGACACTCAGCCGAGGCTGGAGCGCTCGGCTCGCCGCTCAGCACGGCGTTCCTGCCCGGATCCGTGTCAGGCGGAGCGCCGGCAGCCCCGGCAGGGGCAGAGCGCTGGGAACAGCCGGGCCGGGAGCGGCTTTCCCGCGGGCTGAGGTTTCCACCCCGTGTCCTGCCGGAGAACTGCACCGATGGAGCGGGCTCAGCATCCCCCGGCGGCAGCTCAGCCGGACACTGAACCCCTGGAAAACCCTCGCCAGGAGTGCTCTGCCTCTGGCAGCCCCCCGGGTCAGCCCAGGGGAGCAGGGACGATGTGAGCGCTGAAATCCCGTGGGTGCCGTGCTGTCTGTGGCTGTGGTGACCCTCAGCCCTCTGATTCGGACACCTCAAAGCCTCCATAACCAGCAGCACCTTCACTTCCCAAAGCAGCACAGCTCCTGTGAGCTCCTCAGCAATCCAGCCGGGCTCTGGGAGCTCGCTCTGGGCAGTGCCAGCTCAGCCGTGCCCACGGGAGCTCGCTCTGTGCACTGCCAGCTCAGCTGTGCCCACAGGAGCTCAGTCTGGGCACTGCCAGCTCAGCTGTGCCCATAGGAGCTGATTCTGGGCACTGCCAGCTCAGCTGTGCCCACGGGAGCTCAGTCTGGGCACTGCCAGCTCAGCTGTGCCCACACCAGGACTCGCTGCAGCTCCTGATGGCACTGAATAAATCTGGGCAAAAAATGAATAAATCTGGGCAGTGCCTGGAGCTGGCTGCACGCTGGGCCTGTGCTGGGCTCCCCCAGGCCTGGGGACAGCTGGAAATGTCCCCAGACAGCCCCACACACCCAGAGGTGGAGCTGGCAGCGTTCAGGGCTGAGGCCAGAGCAGTTTGTTGTCCTTCCCTTGTCACAGCCCTGTCACCCAGCACAGCCACAGGGCACCGAGGCAGCACCGCCCAGCCGTGTCCCACCCCTCAGTGCCACCGCCCCTCCGCCTCCGGGTGCACATTTTATCATGGCCAGGGTGTAAATCAGGTGTAAATCTGAGTATAAACCAGAGTCCTGCACCCTCAGGAGCTGGGCTCTGCCTTCCCAAATGCAGGGGCTGAAATACTTCAGCAAGGAACATCCCAAAGTGTCCCTGTGATATTTTATGAGAATCCTTTCACTAGGATTTTCTCCTGAGAAGCTGAGAAGCCTCAGAAAAGGAATATAAACAATAGCTGTCTGATATGGCTGTGTGGAATGTGGTCTGGAGATGGTTTACCAACAGGTGCATGTTTGATTGATCTCATGTGAATTCAATGTACTTGATGACCAATCATGGTCCAGCTGTGTCGAGGCTCTGAGCAGTCCCGAGTTTTTATTATTCATTCTTTTCTAGCCTCCTGATGTCTCCTTTCTTTAGTATAGTTTTAGTATATAATTTTCCTATGATATATGATATGATATATGATATGATATGATGTAACGTAACGTGACGTGACATAATATAATATAGTATAATATAATATAGTATAATATAATATAATATAATATAATATAATATAATATAATATAATATAATATAATATAATATAATATAATATAATATAATATAATATAATATAATATAATATAATATAATATAATATAATATAATATAATATAATATAATATAATATAATATAATATAATATAATATAATATAATATAATATATCAGCCGTCTGAAACATGGAGTCAAGATCCTCATCTCTTCCCTGGTCCTGGGGACCCTCAAACACCACCACACCAGAGGAGCAAGGGACAGCCAGGATCCTCAGCTGAACACTTGGGGCTGTTTGGGGTTTTGCTCCCACACGAGGCCGCAGCGGGAGAGGGCCGGGCCCACAAGAACAAGGCCGGGGATCCCGTGCCTGTGGAGAGATTTATTAATAATTGGTTAGCTGAGAAAGGCCATACTGACATAATGCCGCTGGTTAAGCTGAAGGAGGAAAGCCAGCAGTCAGCAAGCTGAAAGGAGAGGTCAGCAGTGACCTTGCTGCAACATGAGGATAGGGAGTAGAGATTATTCCTGAATATATCCTGAGAAGATGTAGAAAGTATCAAAAGTAGAACCATAGGAATGCAGAAGTAGGCGTAGGTGCTGATATGTAAATAACCAATCCTGAGCTCAACTTTTGCAATATGTATGAAGCTCATTATGAACTGTATTTAACCCGCTGTACTGATCAATAAAATTGGGCCTGTGATGATCTAATTGATGTCCTGGTCTCCTTCCGTCGACACGTGCCCTTCCCCTTGCAGCCCCCTGGAGGGTCCCTGCCCCGTACAGGACCCGGCCCGGCCCGGCCCGGCGCTGGGACCCCAGCAGATGGCAGCAGGGCCTCAGGCTCTGTGGATCGCCTCTTCCCGCGAATTTCCTCTTTCCCGGCTCGCTTCAAGTGAGAGTAATTACTCCGTGCAAATCCACTGCAGATGCTCCTTGGGACAAGCTGGATGCGAGAGGGACATTTTACCTCACCCTGGTGACAAACTCGGTGTCCTCTGCGGGCACCCGAATGCTGTGCCCACATCAGCCGTCAGGAGAACACGGGGTTTGTGACAGGGTTTATCTCACCCTCGGGTAAATGGGAAGAATGAGACAAAGTCTCAGCCAAGCCCAGAAAAGAGGCTGGAATCAGGACAGAGCCGGGCTGGAGCACCCGTCCTCAATCCTCCTTTGGGGGCAGCAGGGCGGGCAGGATACGGGGAGGTGCCCAGGTGGGCACAGGTGAGACCCGCAGCCACCCCAGCTGAAGTTCGGAGCTGCCTTTCCTGCCTCCTGAGCTTTCCCAGGGCTGCGAGCAGCGCTCTCTGCTCCATGTCCGGGGAAACTGAGGCTGACCCGGAGCGCTCCATTCGCCTTCTCCCACCGCCCCTCCATCCCCGCCCCTTCGTGCTTCCCGTGCGCTCTGCTCCGGCATTGCGGGGCTCGGGCCCGCCGGGATCGGCTTCCAGGCAGGGAACGGTGCCGCTGAGCAGCAGGGGACAGCGAGGGTTTCTGCCGCGGAGCGAGCGCTGCCCTGCCCGGGGCTCCAGCCAGCCGGGAGCAGCCGCGGGGCCGCGCGGGAGCGGGACGGGGGTCCCGGCTGGGCTGGGGGCGGTGCGGACCCCCGGCACACAGGGAGGGGTGCAGACCCCCGGCACACAGGGAGGGCCGGGCCGGGGTTCTGGGCTCTGCTCGCTCAGGTCCAGCCGTGCCCCCTGGCCTGGCACGGGCACCGCGCCGGTTAATGAATGGCCTTGATGACGGCTGGAAGGACGGACAGCGCCGGGACAGAACCTCGGAGCTCAGCCCAGCACCGGCAGGGATGGCTCTGAATGAGCCCAGGGGTGGCTCTGAGGGAGCCCAGCATTGGCAAGAATGGTTCTGAGTAAGTCCAGCTCTGGCACGGGTGGAATGAGGGCTCCGTGTCCCGGGAGGGGGCACGGGAAGGTTCCTCCATGGAGCTGCGGCCCCATCCACAAAGCCCGGCCGGAGCCGCTCCCGCCGCCTCTCCCCGAGCTCCTTTAGAGGGTTAGAGCCACTCGAGGGCCACTTCATCCCCGCCTAATGCATCCTTCATTATAATTAAGTTAGGATGGCTGCCAAAAGGAGCCCGAACGCAGCGCAGCCCCCTGCGGAAAGATGGTAGGGCTCTGCCTAGGGCTGGGCCGGGGCTCACTCCCAGCACCCTGATTTTGGGGTGCTAGAAAGGCCCCAGCACTCGCCGTGCCCCGTCTGATTCCAGAGGACACTTCCCTTAAGGAAGATGCAAACCCAAAACCTGGAGGGGGCCGTGCATGACCCCCTTTGCCCTGCCCCAGCTCTGCTGGCTCAAGCCCTGCAAATCCCCACTCCTTCCCTCAGGGAACAGGATGCTTTCTGGAATATATTTCTTTTTATTACTTCTAAGCAAAGAAAGCAACAAAACGGCTCCTTCATCTGCAATGCTGAGGCAGAGCCTGCCCGGGACTGCCCCAGCTGCAGTCGGAGCCCGCTTGTCACTGCGGAGGGGATGCTGGAGAAGAGTTAATTGTCTGGCACAGGGAGTTCCCGAGAGCTGGCCATCCAGAGGCTCTGGGGATCCGTGTTTCAGTAATCCTGCTCCTTTGGTAGTTGAAATCCACCCAGCCCTGCCCGCCCCGGCCCAGCCCCTGCCACGCTCCCTCCCTCTCCCCTGGAAGCCCAGCCCAGGTTCCACCTTTACCCCACACCAGCTTAAGGAGATCGAATTCCTTCTCACAGGGGAGGAACATTCCCGCTGAGATCAAGGTCTGAGCTCCACGACCTTCCACAGGTCCCGTATAAATCTGTGATCGAGACAGAAAATCTCTGCATGGGCCAGTGTCTTATGCCAGAGCAAAAAATCTCCTACATGGAGTGACACCAGTGGACACAGTGGACACAACTGGGCAGCAGAGACAGGCAGGTGCTTTGATAATCTAAAAATAAAATCTGCAGAGTGGCACCAAAACCTCAGTGAGGTCTCTCTGAATTAAATATTTTACTGAATAAACTGGATGTCCCCATCCCTCCTCTCCACACAGATCCTCAGCAATATTTATACAGAAATCTGCCTCCTCCAACCCCAAACCCGTTTCCTTCACCCCACATCTCCCACACCTCAGCCTGGCAGCAGAGTCCTGCAGATCTCTGAAATTGGGGCTGCAGAAACACGCGGGGATGTTCCCTCCAGCAGTGCAGGGGGTCCCCCCGGCCTCCATCAATTCAGAGCAGGGAGGTTTCTCCAGCTGTCCCGGGGCATTCCCCGTGCCCGAGTTCCCTGTTCGTTCGGGTATTTCTTTCCCCTGGAGCTCAGGACATTGCTGTGAGGTCACCGAGTCCCTCTTGTCCCATCCCTGTCATGTATTGCTCAGAACAGTGATTTGGACTTGGAAACAGCTTCCAAATGTAGGAGCCTGTTTTAAAAGCCAAATGGCTTCGGGTGCTTTTATTTGGGGTGCAGGAGGAGCTGGGCAGGAGGGTCTGCTCTGGTCCTGGACCCGTTTTTGCCTGGATTTGGTGCTTCCCGGCAGCATTTCCCAGCCCAAGCTGCCTGGTTTGTGTTGTGCTCCATCTGCACCCACTCAAACGAAGCCGTTGTTTCTGTAGGGAAGCACACAAATAAATCAAAGGGTTTGACGTCGTTGCCACCCAGGAGCATCCCTGTTTTCCTGGAATATATGAGAGCTGCAGCGGCTGGATCCACCTGCGAGCTCCCGGCAGTGCCTGAGCCGCTCCGGACAATCCTGGCTCCTCTTGGGGCCAGCCGGGATCTGGGTGTCCCTCAGCTCCACTGAAAATAAATCAAATATTACTCACTGAGCTTCCCAGCCTGCCCGCTCTAAAGAAAACATTTTGCAAGAGGAAATATAGTATTCCGGAGGCTTATCTCACTTGGTGGCAATTGTGGGGGTATAATTGAAAACCGAGTTGATCATTAGAGGTTCACAGAGATGCTGAATAGCCCAGTGTTCAGTGGTCTCCGCCAGCCACGGCCAATTTACATTAAAGGCTTGATTCCTTCTCCAGCGCACTTCCCAGCCCCTGGGAAATCTCCTCCGTGCTTATTCCTCGTTTGCAGGGACTGTCTAGTGCGAGGACAAGTCTTGCCTGGCTGTGCTGCCCAGGCTGAGCCGGGATGTTCCTCGCTGACCGTGGGCGATTGCAGGGATTCAGCATCAGCCCCATGTCCAAAACTAAATCAGCATCAGGCCCATGTCCAAAACGGAGTCAGGCTTGACACGCCGTTTCCTAAACGGTTACTTTTTAATGAAAAATTCCTTCCATTCTTTTTTGTTTTTTCCTCCCCATGAATGAGAGGAGCCAGAGGTGTGGTCTCCCGGGAACTGAAGGGAAAACTGGATTAGGGGCCAAGGAGCTACAAAGCGATCGGGGAAATTACACTTGTTTGGGAGCAAAGCGTAAATATTAGAGCGACAATAATAACAATAACTGCCTGCCGGGAGCCACAGAGCTTTAGGGTAGAGGATTAAATGTCATGTGCAAATGTTGTCATCTGCGCTGGCAGAGAGACATCAGCCCGGGAAAAGCCAGCGGTGCCTTTTTCCCTAATTCCCTTGCAACCGGTCCTTCTCCCCTTTCTCCGCGGCATTTCTGTGACCCTCCAAGCCAAGCAACGCGAACCGAGTTATGGATCAGCATCCCTACCCAATCCCTCGCCCTCCCCTTCCCTCTCTCATGGCAAAGACGCGACCGGCTGATCATTTTCCCATCCCCGAGCGGGCCCTTCGGAGCTGCGGGAATTCGGGAATGCCCCGGGCTGACTCCCCGGCGGCTCGGCTGCGGATAAAGCTCTGCGAACGGCTCTGGGACAGCGGGGCTGCTGCTCCCTGCGCTGCGGGACCGGCGCGGGGGTGGCGGAGAGTCCCCGGGACGGGGGGCGGGGAGAGCCGGGCAGTACCGGAGCGGCCGCCGGAGCCGTGAGCGGGACAAGAGGCCTCGGCCCCGGTTCGGCTCCGGTTCAGCCCCGGTTCAGCCCCAGTTCGGCCCCAGTTCAGCCCCAGTTCGGCCGCGGTTCGGCCCCGGTTCAGGCCCAGTTCGGCCCCAGTTCAGTCCCAGTTCGGCCCCAGTTCAGCCCCAGTTCGGCCCCAGTTCGGCCCCAGTTCGGCCCCGGTTCGGCCCCGGTTCAGCCCCAGTTCAGCCCCTGTCCAGCCCCGCCGTAGGTGAGGGATGCGGCAGCGGCGGGGCCGTGCCGAAGCCGGGCCAGGGGAACCGGAGCGGGACCCGCGGCCTCTCCTCGGTGTCTCCGCCTGGCTCCGGCCGCCGCTGCCCCCGAGCGAAGTTTGGGGGGTTCGAAGCGAGCAGCCCGGGCCGCCCGCCGTGCCCGTGTTTAAAAGATCGCGGAGATATTTTCACACCTCAAACCGCCGCCCCCCTCTCCCCTCCAGCCCCCATCGCCTTGATTTAGCCCTTGGTAATTAATTTGGCATTTCAGAATAGCTACTGGGCTGGATAATGGCCTCATTCATCTCCCCAGCCTAATCTGAACAGAATCTGGAAGAAAAGCTTTCAGAAAGACAGAAACTGCCATTCGGCAACTGCTCAAAAGAACTGTCACTCCAGGGGAATAAATCGCTCCTGATTATTTCAACCCGGGTCTTCTCTGCCTTTCCAGCCGCTCCCGGTCCCGCCGGGGAACGGCCCCCCGAGAGCCGGGGAGCAGAGGAGCCGCTCTGCTCTCCCCCTCCCTTTCCCGAGCCCGGGCGGTGCAGGGGGAGGTGGGCGAGCAGCAGCGCATTGTTCGCGACGAGGAGGACGAGCTCCGGCGCCCGAAGCCATTTGACTTTTAAAACGAGCTCCGAGCGCCGGGGCCGCCTTTCCCGCTGTTCCCGGTGCGGCTGGAATAAAATCCTTCCCGGTTCTGCGGCCCCGGGGCTTCTCCCGGGCCAAACGGGGACGCTCCCGGGCGGAGCCGGGGAACCGGGTTGATGCCCCGGTGCGGTCCCAGCGCTGTTTCGTTCCTGGTGTAGGCGCCGCGTATGTTCCGGTGCTGGTCCCAGCAGTGTTCCGGCCCCGGTGCTGGTACCGGAGATGTTTCGGCATCTCACCGGGGCTGGCTTGGGCGAGGATCCGTTCCCTCCCGAGGCAGGACAGGGCCGGGGCTGGCTGGCGCTTTGTGACAGGAAAATCAGATTCGAGCTGGGGAGCGATCCCCGGAGGGCACAGCCTGGTTCCCCGAGCATCCCCCGTTCCATCCTCCCGGGACAGCCCCGGGCCCCGGCCCCGAAGGGCCCGGCAGAGTCGGGCCCGGGCCCGCCGAGCTGAGCCTCGGTCCTCGCCGAGCTGCTTACATGCATTTAATAGCTCGAGGGCGAGGTAATTAGAGGAGAAAGCCTCAGTATATCACGTTAATGACCGCAAGAGCCATTACAAACCCCGGGGGTTGTGAAACGCCGAATAAACCCAGCGAGAAGGGCAGGAGGGAGGCGAGAGCCGCAGCCCCGGGAGCGCCGGCGGGCAGCGCGGAGCCCCGCGCTCGGCAGCGCAGGAAGGTTGTTAAATTAACACCCTGCTAATGGGATTAGGCAGCACCTCGGCTTTGCGGAGCAGTTCCGCGGGAGCAGCTTTTCTTACATTCACCCCAAGTTTTGCTGTGAGTCGGGGAAGGACCGTGCGGGCTTTGAGGGGCGGCTGGGCGGCCTTTAGAAACCCTCCCGGATTTAAAAAAAACTCTGAGATTTCAGCCCTGCCCTGCGCTCTGGGGGCATTCCCGGGCCGCGGCCGGGCCGGGGAGAGGGTCCGGGAGAGTCCGGAGCAACCGGGGCCAAACCCGCACCTTTCCCCGAGGGCCCCGGCAGCGGCACCTGCTGCGTGCCCAGCCGGCCCCGCGAGTCCCTCCGGGCACAGGAGCCGTGTCCCTGTCCCTGTCCCTCCCCGGACACGGCCGGACAGGGAACACGCGGCGGCCGCTGCTCCCGGACACGCGGGGCCTAAGGAAAAAAGCCGGGCGAGTGAAGCGGGGGATCGCAAACGCCGAGAGAGATGTTGATGGCGGGCACTTGCAGGGTCTGTGGCCCGAACTTGGAGCTCCGGGCAGGGGATTCCCATCCTCGGTGTCTCCCAGCTCCCGCACGGCCGGAGATGTCCCGGGGCTTCCCCGGGCCCCTGTCCCGGCCTGGCCCCCAAGGCCCGGGGCAGCTCAGCCCAAATTATCCCCTCCCTCCTTGAGGTGCCCTCCCAGAGCTGGACGGGAGCACACACCTCCCATCCCTATTCTGTGAACAGGCCCCATTCAGGAATGGGATTAAAGCTTTCTCCGGGGCTGGGGGATCCCGGGACTGTCCGTGACTGTCCCGGGTGCGCCGGACTGCGGCCGAGTCGCTGGGTGACTCGGGGGGGACCAGAGGGACCGAAGCTCCCCCAGCCCCGGCCATTCCGCAACCCCATTCCCATCCCCATCCCCATCCCGTTCCCGTCCCCGTCCCCATCCCCATCCCCATCCCCATCCCCATCCCCATCCCCATCCCCATCCCCATCCCCATCCCCATCCCCATCCCCATCCCCATCCCCGCACTCCTCTCCTCTTCCCCCGGCGATGGAGGCGCCGAGAGCGGGACGGAGGGGCCGTTTCCCGGGGAAGAGTTAACAAATCCCGGAGCGGCGGGGCTGGGGGGGCGGCTGGGGGGGTCCGAGGGGAGCGGTGGGGGCAGGGAGGCTGCGGAGCCCCGCTGCCCTGCAGGGAAGGCGGTTGCATTGCCAAAGACGCCCCGCTGGGCTAGCAGGCCCGGGAGCAGATTAATCAGGCACTAATTCAATTTACAACAACCACTTTTATTCAGCTCGGTGGCAAGGAATTCAAAGCGAGAGAGGGGCGGGCGGAGGGGAGGGGGCGGAGGCCGGCCGTGGCTCGCCGCTGCCCGGGCAGCCCCCGGCCCCTCGGGCCGCCCCGCCGCCGCTCTCCGGGGAGGGAACCGCGCCGCCGTGCCAGGCCCGGCCGCTTGAGTGACACGGCGTGGGCAGCGCTCCGAGAGAGGGCACCTCCGTTGGAAAAATAAAAGTGCCCTTTTAATCAAAGAGGGAGGGAAGGGGGGCGAGCAGGGCGGCCGGGAGCCGGGAGCCGAGGCGGGGAAGCTCCGCTCCCTCCCGGGGCTCTCTCCGGGGTGTCGGTACCGTCCCCCGGGCTGTGCCCCCGGCCGGGATCGCAGCGGAGCCCCAGCGGGGCCGGGGGCAGCGGCCGTCGGGGGCGGCCCCTCAGCACCGGGGGTCCGGGTGGGTGGGAAGGGGAGAGCGGGGCTGGGTACGGCCCGGTGCGGGACAAGTGCCGCCCTTTAACCCTTCCTTGCCTTAACGGGAGAGCCGACAAAGTGCAGAGCGAGGTGGGGGGCGGCAAGAGGCGCCGCGCAGCCCCTCGTGCCCGGTCTGTCCCGGGGCTGTGACAGAGACACTGCTCCTCTTCCCCGAGACCAACCCCCTAAAACACCTGCCGGGGGTCGCCAGGCCCAGCAGTTCCCGTGCTCTGCTTCCCCCCGTTAAACTTCCCCGGCACCGGCTGTCCTGTCCCAGGGCTGCGGGAGCCCACTCGGGCCGGTTCCCTTCCGATCCAGCTCAGGGGCCAGTCCCCGTCTGGCCCGGTGGGCAGGGGAGGCCAGCAGGGACCGGGTGGGACACGTCCCCGTCCCGATCCCCCCGGCGTCCCCACAGGTGGGCGTGGGGCTCCTCCGGGCCGCTTCCCCCCTTCCCGCTCCACGCCCCCGGAGCATCCCCAGCTGCAGGGCGCGGGCGGCCCCGGCTCCCCCAGCCCCGTCGGGGGCACAGCGGGGCGGGGGCAGCGCGGGGACCCTCGCCCGGCTCCTCGGGGCGGCTCGGGAGCCCCGCGCCCATCGCCGCGGTGTCGAGGCGGGCTCCGTCCCACTCCCATCCCCCCCGCCCTCCCCGAGGCCTGTGCGCGTCTCTGGCTGAGCCGCCAGTGGATGTCGTTGTTCTGTTCGTTGAGCGCGATGTCACTCCTTTAGCATGACCTCAAACGCGGCGGGGGCTGGGACCGCCAGTCATTCTCCGTGCGAGGGCCGGGGCGGGAGGCAGGCGGGACCCAGCCCCGCCGCCAGCCCCACTTTTGTGGTGCCGCCGCCGTCGCGGTCTCCCCTTTCTCCGCGGGGCTGGCCGCGGGGCGGGCGATGCTCCGGGCTCCCTGAGCCGCCGCACCGCGTCCCCGGCCGAGGTGCCCCGCGGAGCGGCGCGGTCAGGCGGCGGCTCCCGGCGCGCCCCGTGTCCCCCGGCCCCGCCGTCCCCGCGCCGCGCGGAGGTCGCGCAGGATGCCGCGGAGGGGAGCGGAGGCGCCGCTGGCCCTGTTGCTGGCGGCGGCGTGGCTGGCGCAGCCCCTGCGCGGCGGCTACCACGGCGTGAGCATGTTCGCCGTGCAGAGCGCCCAGCCCGACCCCTGCTACGACGAGCACGGGCTGCCCCGCCGCTGCATCCCCGACTTCGTCAACTCGGCCTTCGGCAAGGAGGTGAAGGTGTCCAGCACCTGCGGGAAGCCGCCGTCGCGGTACTGCGTGGTGACGGAGAAGGGCGAGGAGCAGGTCCGCACCTGCCACCTCTGCAACGCCTCCGACCCCAAGCGCGCCCACCCGCCCTCCTTCCTCACCGACCTCAACAACCCGCACAACCTGACCTGCTGGCAGTCCGACAGCTACGTCCAGTATCCCCACAACGTCACCCTCACCCTGTCCCTCGGCAAGAAATTCGAGGTGACCTACGTCAGCCTGCAGTTCTGCTCGCCGCGCCCCGAGTCCATGGCCATCCACAAGTCCATGGACTACGGCAAGACCTGGGTGCCTTTCCAGTTCTACTCCACGCAGTGCCGCAAGATGTACAACAAGCCGAGCCGCGCCGCCATCACGAAGCAGAACGAGCAGGAGGCGGTGTGCACCGACTCGCACACCGACGTGCGGCCCCTCTCCGGCGGCCTCATCGCCTTCAGCACCCTGGACGGCCGCCCCACCGCCCACGACTTCGACAACTCGCCCGTGCTGCAGGACTGGGTGACGGCCACCGACATCAGGGTGACCTTCAGCCGCCTGCACACCTTCGGCGACGAGAGCGAGGACGACTCCGAGCTGGCCCGCGACTCCTACTTCTACGCCGTGTCCGACCTGCAGGTCGGCGGGCGCTGCAAGTGCAACGGGCACGCGTCGCGCTGCGTCCGAGACCGCGACGACAGCTTGGTGTGCGACTGCAAGCACAACACGGCCGGCCCCGAGTGCGACCGCTGCAAGCCCTTCCACTACGACCGGCCCTGGCAGCGAGCGACGGCCCGGGAAGCCAACGAGTGCGTGGGTGAGTCCCGGCCGCGGGCGCGGACACGGCGGGAGGAGGACGGGGCCGGGGCGCGGAGGTCCCCGGAGGGGAGGCGGAGGGAGGGCAGAGCGAAGGAGCCGCGAGGGGCGGCAGAGAAAGGCACGGGGACATCCAGGGACGCGCCGAGCAGCGCGGGGACAAGCAGGGACACTGAGAACGGAAAGGAGGAGGACGCTGAGGTACCGGAGGGCGTAGGGGTGAGGACGAGACACCGAGGGACCTCGGAGCGCGGAGCGGGGATGTGAAGGCATTCGGGAGCGCAGGGGATGGGGCACTGAGGCGCCCGGCAGCTCAAGGCAGGGGACACTGAGGTACTCGGGAGCCCGCTGGTGACAACAGCGAGGGACCTCCAGGTGCGAAATGGCGGGCACGGGGAGCCTGGGACCACCGGGCAGGGCACAGCAGTTTGGGGCAGGGGATACCGAGAGCCGCGGGGCCGTGGGACGGGGACACCGGAGGCAGCCGGCGGCGCAGGACGGGGTTAGCGGGGGACTCCGATGAGCAGAGCAAGGGGAAGCTCGGAAACGCGAGGCAGGAAAAAGCAAGGAGCTCAGGAGAGGGGATAAGGAGCGTTCAGGATTCCGGGAAAACGCCGTTCGTGTCCGCAGGAGCGGGAAGGGGCCCTGGCTGGCCGGGCAGGGGCTTCCGTCCCGCACAGGTCCCGGCCGGGGTCCCGCAGAGCACGGCTCGGCTCCGGTCCGGGGATCCCGGGGCTCGCAGCAGCCCCGCTCTCCTCCCCGGGACAGGGCTCGGAGCCGCCCCAAGCCCGAGAGGCTCCGCGCCCGGGCGGGACCGGCACCGGCACCGGGACGGGCGCTGGCCCCTTCCGGAGAGCGAAGGCGGCCGGGAGCAGGGCAGGGAAGCCGGGCAAAGCCCGCAGCTCCGGTCCCGGCATCCTCGGGAGCGAAGGCGGCCCTGGGAGGCCGCGGCGGGGACTTGAAGGAGCCCCGGGGCCAAATGAGAGGCGGGCAGCAGCCGGTTCGTTCCATCTGGAACGAGAAACGCGCGCCGTGCTGGCTGTCCCGGGCGGAACGGAGTGTCCTTCTCCTCTGCCGAGGTGCACAAGGGTTAAGGGCTTGGGCAGTTCTCCGCCGTGAGTCCCGCACATCCCGCCGAACGTTCCCTCCGATCTTCCGCCGCCGCTTCCCGGCGGGATCCCAGCGCTCTGCCGCTCCTCTCCTCGCGGTTTCGGGGCCGGTGCTCAGCCGTGTGCCCGTGGGGACCCGGCCCCGGGTTGGGATGGCCGGACTGGGCTCCGCTGCCCGCACCGGGACTCCCCGGCCCCGCGGAGCGCAGCCCCGGCCCCGCCGCCGCCGCCGCCTTGTTTACACGGAAAACACGGCCCCGGCTTCCAAAATATTTGCAGCTTCGAATATAGGAAAAATCCCTCGCCGAGCGGCCGGGGTTGGCCGCCTTTTTTTCTTTTTTATTTTTTTTCTTCTTATTTTGTTTTCTTTCCCTTCTTTTCATTTTTTATTTTTTTTCCCCAAATCACAATCAGATGTATGCCTTACAGAGAGCGCAATTTCTTCCCCGGCGTCTTCAGCAGGAAGGCACGGCCAAGCCGGGTTATTTGGCAGGGAGAGGGGCCCGGTGGCACCGGGCACACGCGGTGGCGGCTCCGGGGTCCCGGCAGCCTCGGGGCGATGCTCGGATCCCCTCGGGACGGGGGAAGCGGCCGGGAGATGCCGCGTCCCGATGCCCGAGGCTGCCGAGGTCAGCTCCGGGTTCGCTTTTCCGCCGTCCCGCGGGTCCCGCTGCCCGGCAGCGCTCGGGGTCAGAGCTCCGCGTCTCGCTCCCATCCCAGCGCTGTGTCCTGCCCAGCAGCGAGGCCGGGGACAGGAGGGGTCCGGCTCTCCCAGCCTCAGCCCCGCTCCCTCCCCGCAGAGTCACCGCTATCAGCGATGCCGTACATTTCAGTGCGGTCTCGAGGTGCTATCGGACCCCCGGTCTCCTCTGCAGGATTCCCAAACTCTCCTGAAAACGCTTCTGTTCAGTAATTGTGCTGGCGCCGTGCTCCTACCATCCTTCTCCCTTCCAATGTATTTCCAATAAAAGGGAAGCGAGTTCCCAGTTTCCAGTAAAATGTGTCACTTTTATGCCAGGCTTTGCATTTCAGACCATGTGCGCTCCTGGCCGCGTCAGACTTCTGCAAACGAAAATCGCTCTGTTTTTTCCTTTTCCATCGGCTTTGCTGGGAAGTGAATGTTTTGCAAGGACGAAGCTACCGTAAAACAATTTTCCGCAGCCCGGTCCCGCCGCTCCTTCCCTGGGGCCGCACCTATCAGTCTGTAAAACCAGGCATGGCCAAAACCCCGCGCTGCCCTGCCAAGCCCACACCGCCTGGAATAATCCCCCCAGATAAAGATCACAATAACCCCATTCAACTCCCACCCACTCGCTCATGACCGTCGGCCCACCCTGGTTTCTGTCCCAAATCCCGAGAGAAAGTCAGGGCCCGGGTCAGGAGCCGCCTGCGGGGCAGGGCCGGGAACGAGCGGGAGCTGCAGCCGGAGCCGCTCGCTGAGGCTCCTTCCAGGCTGCTCCGGGCACCAGAGCGAAAGGGGCATCAGCCAAATCAGCTGAGTTTGCATCGAGGAGCGCTGGGAGAACTGGTTGCGTTTTTTGTTTTGTTTTGTTTTGTTTTGTTTTGGGTTTTTTTTTTTTTTTCACTGAATTTGCTTTTTTCCTTTCTGGAAAATCGTTGGGAGTTTTTCTTTTAGTCCAAAGAGAAAAATGATAGAATGTGTCCGCTTTGCTTAAAAATTTGGGAGTTTTCTTTAGTAAGCCGGTTCCCCCTGCCAAAACGGAATCTTTGTTCCTATTCATTCTTATTTGGGGCTGAGAAAGAAACGCTCTGGAGTTTCTGACAGAAAGTCAAAATTTCCTATGGGAACACTTTTTGCCAGCCAGATCGAATTTTTCCTTAGAGCTCCTTGCGAGACCCCAGCACTGCACGTGGAGAGGACAAGGTTGTCCCAAGGGGATGTTCTCCAGGGATCTGCTCCTGCAGAGCTTTCGCAGCCTCAGGTTCCCATCAGCTTTACCTGGCAAGTTACTGCTCCACGTAGAGCTTGGCCTTGCAGTCCGGCTCTGGCCGGGCGCCTGCGAGGGCTCCAGGGAGGGCTCGGCTTGGAGAAGAGCTCGGAGGTCTGTTCTCCATCCTGCCTCTCCCCAGCGCCGCTGGGCTGCCTCTTTGCTCAGCGCTGGTCCAGCCCAAGCCCCCTTCTCCAGCCCAGCCCGTCCTGATGCAGCTTCCAGCTTCCCCAGGAGAGGAATTGCAGCTGGGAAAGGTCTGAAGTGAAACGCTGTCAGAGCTCAGCTGCTGGTGAGCTCGTGTGGATGCAGGAAGACGCAGGCAGGGTCTTTGATCAGATTTAACATCACTAAAACACAACGCGCACCATTCCAGAAATAAACACCACTAGAACACAACGTGCACAATTCCTCCAGAACCCCGGTGTGGGTCAGAGTGCTGGGAATGAGCGGGACCAGCACCCTCCCTGTGCTTTGCACCTTTGCCTCTGCCTGGATGAGGCCCTGCTGGCCCAGCCCGGGCTGCATCCCGCTGACAGGCGCTTGGGGAGCTCCAGGCTCCATTCCAGGGCAGGCTCTGCAGCCCCAGCGCCGTTCCCCCCGGAGCCAGGGATGCTCCCGGCGCCTGCAGGTGTTCCTGACGTCAGCCTGGCCGCAGGTGCCGGGCCCCGCTCGGCTTTGGCCCTCGAGAGCGTTTAACAAAGCCGGGAGCGAGCGCAGGGGGAGAAAGGAAAGGCATTGTGCTCCCTGATAGGGGATTTGGCACGGGCAGCGCCGGAGCCTGGCGCTGGGCAGGCTCTGCCGCGCTGCCCGAGGGTTCCCAGGCTGGGATGTGTCCCGTGTCACAGCGATTTCCCAGCGAGTTCTTGTTCAGCGGAAAGGAAACTTCACCTCCGACAAGGAGCTGACCAGGAGCTCTGACGGGAGCGCCCACCAAACGCTCCCAGTGCAAAACTTCCTTCGGCCAAACCTGGGCCCTTGGCAGCTCCGTGCTGCTCCAGGGAGGCATTTGCAGGGCAGTGCTTGCTGAAATAGCAAACGGGCCCCTCCACCCTCACCACAGCCAGGAAATCAGATCCTCCCACACAGCCCTGCTCCCTCAGAGGGAAGGGAGGGGTTTCATGCAGGGAGTTCCTGGTGTCCCTTTTTAAATTCAGATTATCCCTTTCCTTTACCGTGCGTTAATCACCTCCATCTCCAAAGCTCTCTCGGTTCCTATCCTGTCTGTGACCATTTTCCCCAGGCTGGCACAGTGGGGTACTGGGGAGCCTCATGAGAGGATTCCTTCCCATTCTCCTTGGCCTCCAAGTGGAAGAAGGAGTCAAGCTGGTGGTGGCTTTGTCTCTGTCCCTGCAGGAATCACTTGTGAGCCAGTGCCTGTCTGCAGGGTCCAGGCGTCCCCGAGTGGGCAGAGCAGGGAACCAGGGCCAGGCCTGGGCCACCAGGGGCTCCCAGAGGCCAGGAAGGGCTCACATCCAGCCAGGAAGGGCTGGGCTGGTGGGAGATGTCCTTTCTGCCTGCTCCTCTCCCCGGTGGTTCAGGGCTTTGCCAATGGTTTATCCTGAGGGGCACAGAGGGACAGAGGGACAGACGGACAGAGACTGGCTGCAGCACTGGGAAGGGGAGTGTGGGTGGGGCTGGCAGGGCTGGCAGGGACCTGGTGACACAGGGGCACATCCACTGATCCCTCAGTTCCCTGGTGGGATGGGAGTCAGGCAGAGGAACAACGTGGCTTTGCAATCCTTCTGTGAGGAGAAAAGGAGTCTGGGTGTCCCCATGCCCACCCTGCTCATGCCACAGCTGCTCCAGAGGGATGGGGAAGGTTGCAAACATCCATCCCTTCGTGCTTGGAGACAGCCACACTCCCAGCCTGGGCAGAGAGGCTCTGGGCAAGACCCCAGGCTGCTCCTGCAGGGTCCCCAGGGTCCCCCAGAGGATCCCCAGGGTCCCACAGAGGTTCCCCCACAGTGTAACCTCCTTTGTCCACCCGAGGCAGATTCTGGTGCCTGGATCTGGCAGCAAACTCAGCTCTGCCTGTGGCTGGGTCAAGCCTGGGTTCTCAGCTGATTCTCAGGTGCGTTTTGGAGTTGCTCTGTGCTGATGCTGCCCATTACCTGTTGATGATAACAGCAATGCCCATCATGTCTGATGTCAGGTTTGCCTTGGGCCTCAATTTCCCCACGTCTAGGGAGCAAAGGGAGGCTCTGTAAAACCCTTTGGGTCTGGGTTCAGAAGGACACGAAGCATTACTGCAGCACCCTTTTACTCAGGAAACTGCAGCTGGGGCAGCTCCACCAGCAGCTGGAGCAGACCCTGTGGGGGCTGCACTCCATCCAAGGAGCCCCAGGCCCTTTGCAGCCCCTCGTGGTGCAGCTCCCAGGGACTGTGCTGCATGGGGAAGCACAGAGCAGGGCTGGCTGTGTTGCTGAGCAGATGGGTGCTGTAGCCATAGAAATTCGGGCCCAGGAGCTGCTGAGGCTCCCATTGTAGCCTCCCAAGGGAGCCTCGCATGGGCAGAGCTTTCTCACAGGCTTTTATTCTCAGGAAGCTTAAAGTTAAACTGATTTCCAACAGAAAGGTTTTTACACCAACAAACAAACAAACAAAAAAGCGCAGTTAAGGCTAAAACAAAACCAGGCTTGGCACTCTGGGTTGGACAGTTGCCTTCCCTTGAGCTTGTCCACGGCTAATCTCTGCCCTCCTCTTTCTGGGCCAAATCTTGTCATCCTTATTCAGCCTCCGCTGTCCTCGCCTCGCAAACCCCCTGTGCCTGCCCGGGGGGATGTGCTGCTCTCCAGGGATGGAGCAAAAAGCACCCGAGGGCTCTGGAATCCCCCCTGCCTGTAAAAGCACCCCCAGGATTCTGGGATTTCTGTCTGGGAGCAGGTGGGAACACGAATTTGTCTCTATATTCTTAATTTATCTCCCCTTCACGCTCAGGGATGAGAGATGGATTTTTGTGGCCACGGAGGGGTGATGCCTTTTTGGCCCTTGGTCTCTCCTGCCTCCCTTTTGTGACACCCAGCTTTTTGGCAGTGGTTTTGGAGTCTCTTGTGCTTTTTACGGGACTGCAGGATTTCATTCCAGGGAGTTCCTGGTGTCTCTTATTAAATTTAAGTGATTCCATTTCTCTACCCTGATTGATTACCCACCCCAAGCGCCTTCACAGCTCCCATCCTGTTTGTGACCCTTCTGCGGTAGGGCTGTGCAAGCAGAGTTTTATTGAGGAATTCCTGGAGGATTTCAGGGCTCTGTGTTGAGTTTTTCCCCATCGTTTTATCCAGGGCAGAGGAGATCGTGGGTGAGGATGGCTGGAGCAGCCTGGGTGCCTGCCTGGCATCGCAGGGGCTGTGGGGCATTGGGCCACTTGTTGCTGTCAAACAGCAAAAAAAACCCAAAACAGCCCCAGAACCCATCTAATCCAACATCCTCCTTTTCCTGGAGAGCTGTGGCGCAGGAGCCCAGGCAGGGCTGCATCCCCAGCACAGGGGGGTTCACAGGATGCTTTATCTGCAGCACGTTCGTGGTGGCACCGAACAGATCCCCCCGTTTTTGAGGAGAGCAGGGAGAGGATTCGCTGCAGGATCAGCCGGTGCAGAGGGCTCAGGGCCGGGGCTGGGCGGTGGCACGGCCACATCTGCTCCGTCCCCAGGGCGCCTCGGGAGCCGCGGCTGCCGCTTGGCCTCTGCCGCTGCGAGCAGCAGGGAACGTTTGCTTGGCATGGGCCGAGCTCCCGTGCCCAGCGTCCCTGCCAGATCCCCGCTGCTCTGCACGGAGCGGGCACGGCCCGGGCTGGCACAGAGCGGGCACGGCTCGGGCTGGCACGGAGCGGGCACGGCTCGGGCTGGCACGGAGCGGGCACGACTCGGGCTGGCTCGGCTCGGGCTGGCACGGCTTGGGGTGGCACGGTTCGGGCTGGCTCTGCTGCCCGGCGGGACGGGGAGACGGGGACAGGGGCCATGTCTGAGCAGGGATCAGGGACAGGGACAGGACAGGGGACACGGACACGGCAGGGGACAGGGACAGGGATGGGACAGGGAGGGCACAGGAACGGGGACAGGGACAGAAACACGGACACAGACGGGAACACGGACAGGGACAGGCCGGACCCACAGCCGGGGCAATCCCGGTTCTGCCCGCGCAGACTCATCCCCGCTGACCGCGCTCCAAAGAGCTCGGAGAGCCGGGACGGGGCTGGCTGGAGTGACAGGCGGGATTTTAAAAAGATATCAGTGTAATGGATTGCGTTTATGAGGGGATTAGGATGCCCTGGGGACTGATAAGGAGACGGGGAGGCTTTTCCTGCTCTCAGCCAGGGCAGCGCGGAGCTCTGGGAGGGAACGGAACGGGGACTCCGCTCCCGATCCACCGCAGGCAGCAGCAGAGGGACCGGTGGCACGGAGGGGCTCAACCCCACAGGGTGAGAGTTTGATTTGGGCTCAGCAGAAACCAGGGAATCAATGGTGGGGACGGGAAAATCCTGCACTCTTTTGGGAGGTACCAAATAAACATTCTGACCCGGGAGAGCGCGGGAGTGGAGGAGACACAGCTCTGCTGGGAGATGAGTTCAAGGGAGTGTTTTGAGCACCTCTGGTTTCAGTGCAGACTGGAGTTTAAAAAGTGATTAAGGAATGTGGGCACCGAGATTGTTTTGTTCTGGGGCTCAGCTGGCACAGGGGGCACTGACAGCACAAACTGGGCACAGAACTGCTGCCCACAACGGGCACGGAACTGCTGCCCACAAAGGGCACGGAACTGCTGCCCACAACTGGCACAGAACTGCTGCCCACAACGGGCACGGAACTGCTGCCCACAACTGACACAGAACTGCTGCCCACAAAGGGCACAGAACTGCTGCCCACAACGGGCACGGAACTGCTGCCCACAACTGGCATCTCCTGCACCGCTGGGATGGCAGAGGGCAGAGGAAGGAACAGGCAAGGGAAGAGCCTGTGTTCATGTCCCACACACAGCTCTGAGACTGTGGAAGAAACCTTCCTGGGCAGAAATTTCCACAGGCAGAAATTTTCCTTTCAAAGCGTCTCGTGAGTGACGGGAGGGCTGAAAATCGTGTCTGCATCCCTCACCTGGACACAGGGTTGGAGAGCAGGGAAGGAGCAAACCTTGATTTCACTCTCTCCTGGAAGTACAGGGGTTTTCTGAAGTGTTCCACAGAAGGGCTGGAAGGGGCCTCTGGCTTTGTCCAACCCTGTTGTCGCTCAGGCTGTGGTTGCTGGTGGAGAAGGGTCCCCTCAGGCTGAGACAGGACTTTGGGGGGGCTGCACTGGCAATCCCAGCCCCCAGGCCGAGTCCTGCTCCCCTGGGGACGGAGGGGCTGCTAATGGATGAGCCCAGCAGCCCTTGGCCTCTTCTGCCAAAAATAACCAGCAAAAAGGATTGTGTGGGCAGGTGAGTGGAAATTCCAGCTCAGGCAGGGGGGAGCAGCCTTGGGAACCTCTGCTTGAGGATCAAAGCTGCTGCATCTCCCGTTTGGGGAGAGGATGGAGAGCCCAGACCTAGACCCAGTACCCCAAATTTCCCCTGGGAAAGGGCAAAAATGCCACGAGGGGCAGGAGCAGGCTGTGCATGACACAGGCTGGGAGCAGCCCGGCTCTGTGGGACTGTTTCACAGCAGATTTGTCCTTTTTGACGTGTTGGGGTGGGAAACTCTCTGAGCCAGCGAGAAATAGGCCCGGATTTGTTGATTGCACCTCATGGAGAGGGGCCAGCGCTCCCAGGTTGTCGTGGCACGGGGGAAGGAGGGAAGGGAGGGTCCTCCCCGTGTCCCAGGTGGGAATTGGAGGCGGAGCACGGCAGGAACGCTGCTGGCTCTGCCGGGCCCGCTCCGGGCTCGCTGCCACGTCCGTGTGGGTCCGTGTGGGTCCGTGCGGGTCCGTGTGGGGTCCGTGGGGGTCCGTGCGGGTCCGTGTGGGGTCCGTGCGGGTCCGTGGGGGTCCGTGCGGGTCCGTGCGGGTCCGTGCGGGGTCCGTGCGGGTCCGTGCGGGTCCGTGGGGGTCCGTGCGGGTCCGTGTGGGGTCCGTGCGGGTCCGTGCGGGGTCCGTGCGCTCCCAGCCCAGCTGCTCCCCCCGAGCCGAGCCCATCCTCTCAGTCGCTGCGCTCCGAGCTCGGGCCCGGCACGGAAAGACGGATGAGGTGTCCACATCACTCTCCCTGCGGTATTTGGGGGCCATCCATCACCCCGATCCCTGCCAGGCTGCGCGGGGTGGGCCACTGCGATCCGTGCTTAGCTTTGACCGAGGCAGCAATCTTCATTGGAATGACCATTAATTATCCTACGGGAACAATTAACGCCCCTTAATGGCAGCTCTGTGGGGATTTAGGGTGCAGGCTCAGGCAGCCAGAGCGCAGTGGGTGAGGAGAGAATGGACAGCACGTCTGATAGGAAAACGGAGTTTAACACTCACGGGGGACTGTCCCAGCACTGGCTTTGCCTTTGCTCTCACAGCCCTAAAGGACTTCTAGACCTGCTTCAGGGTCTAGAGTGTAATTCCTGCCTGGTCAGGAGATGCTCTGGGGAGAGCTGAGCCCTGCGTGCAGGGAGGGGAGCAGAGGGAGGGAGGGGCAGTGCAGGCAGGTGAGACCTAAATCCCCCTGTCCGCAGCCTCCTCTTCACGAAAACTTTCCCCGGAGGGCTGGCCCTGCTCTTCCTGCCCGCTGGCTGCCCCAGCAGGGAGCGACGCCCGAGCAGAAGGAGCAGTTCCAGCAGAAGCGAGCCCGGGGAGCGCGGCAGAGGCACCAGGACACTGGAAATGGAGCGGGGAGAGGGAAGGTAAAGGACGGGAAAGGCCACGGACAGGAGGAAGACGTCTGGGTGTGAAAATCTGAGTTTGTGGTGCACGAGAGCCCCGAAAAGCGTCCTCGGGGTGGGTAAAGCCGCTCCCTCCTGGCGCTGCCTGTTGTTTCCCGTCCCATCTGACAAGCAGCACAGAATCAGCCCCGCGTTCTGCCTTCCTCCATCAGCGCGGCCCGTCCCGAGCCGTGGCTGTTCACGGGCTTATCCTCCCCCCTGTGCGAGAGGGAGTCTGTTCTGGTTAATGTTGGAGATCGGAACGTGATTACCGAGAGCCTCATGAAATTAAATCCCTTCTCTTCAAAGCGGCCGGGCAGGGACGGGGGGAGGGAGGGGAGCGTCCCTCCGGCAGCGGCGGTGGCCGGGCGGATATTGAGAGCAGCCCGGTGGCCACGATCGGGCTCTGACAGAGGCACGGCACATACAAACAGCAGCTTGTCTTTGCACACAAAGGCTCCGTGCCCCGCCATCCCCGGCCCGGGCTCTGCACCCTCGGCTTTCGGGCAGAAAATCCCGGGAGGGTTGGAGGGTTGGAGGGGCGGCTGAATATTCAGGGATGAATTGAAGTGTGCAAAGAGCCTTTGGGAAGCTCGCGGTGCAGCGCCTTGGATCAGCTGCCCGCCGGGGCTGGAACGCAACCGCTGCGCTTGAAAGGGCGACTTTCACGCTGAAGCAAAACGGGACAAAGGAAGATAAATGAAACGGGCTCCCGGCAGGGTTTGGTTTGTTTGTTTTTGTAACTCGGCTAATATTCCCGCATTGTTCAGCCCAGCGGCCCAGTGTCTGTCCTTCACACGCTGCTCGTAAATCGGGGCTGGGCAGGCGGCACAGGCAGCGGGCGGTGCGGGAGGGGACCAGCGGGACAGGGACGGGACCAGCGGGACAGGGATGGGATCAGCGGGACAGGAACGGGACCAGCGGGACAGGGACGGGACCAGCAGGAGGGACCAGAGGGACAGGGACGGGACCAACGGGACAGGGACAGGACCAGCGGGACAGGGACGGGACCAGCGGGACAGGAACGGGACCAGCAGGAGGGACCAGAGGGACAGGGACGGGACCAACGGGACAGGGATGGGACCAACGGGACAGGGACGGGATGCACGGACAGGGGCGGGACGAGCGCGACAGGAACAGAACTCTGCCAGGGGGGTCTGTGCACCAGCAGAGCTCTGCTCTCAGTTCATTCCTCAGCTGAGCGGGGCATGTCCTGGTGACCTTTCACGGAGCAGGCAGCAAATCTGCCGGGATTTGTCCAAAAGTGGGGACACCCCAGCAAACGGTGGGGACACCCCAGCAAACGGTGGGGACACCCCAGCAAACGGTGGTTACCAGCGCTGATGTGTTAGCCCTCTCCATCGCATCCCGTCCCATCCCATCCCGTCCCATCCCATCCCATCCCATCCCGTCCCATCCCATCCCATCCCATCCCATCCCATCCCATCCCATCCCATCCCATCCCGTCCCGTCCCGTCCCGTCCCGTCCCGTCCCGTCCCGTCCCGTCCCGTCCCATCCCATCCCATCCCATCCCATCCCATCCCATCCCTCATTCCCGCCGTGCCGGGGATGGATCCCTGCAGAGCTCAGAGCCTGCCCAGGGCTGATCCCGTGGGATGGATCCCGACGTGAATTCGGGATTAGGGATCACAGGGTGGACACAGAGAGGTTGATACAGGCGCTCGTTTGATTGCAAGGATTAGAAGATCTCCGGTGTAAGCCTCTTGAAAATTCCCTTTCCCTCCGGATTTTAGGCAAAGCAGGTTTTAACGCCGCAACATTTCTCTAGTGTGAGCTGAGTAAGCAAAATTTAATATTCAGCTGCATGATAGTTTAGCTCAAATCAAAGAGCAAGAGCAGCGTCGCCTTTAAAACATTTGAATAACATTTAATATCTTCTGTAGCATTTACTTTTCACAAGCCTCTGCAAAACCACCGAATGCTCACAGAAATTTGGCAAACTGACTTCTGCACAAATCCAGCCTCCCAGATGAGCTGTTTCTTAGTCTCCGCAAAGTTTCACCCAATCAACAACAACAAAAAAATTCCAACAAAACCCCAGACAGCGCCTCACGTGCTGGGGGCACCAAAGAAATCCCCTGGTTTGGGTGACCAACGAATGTCCCCAGCAATGAAAAGCGAACAATTTGTCGGCAGCCCCTGCACTTGAAAACGAATGATCCAAATTATTCAGCGAGTCTCCCTGGATAGTGAATCCATTGAAAGGGGATCGAGACGGAGTCATAAATTATTCATTACCCCGAAGAGAATGAAATGCATATAATCATAACAATAATAATAACAACAGCAATCGTTACACTAATAATAGCAACCAGAGCCCGGGCAGCTCTGCCCGGAGAGCCAGGGAGACATGAAACCTCCCAGACTTTATTTTCCAATTATCCCAGCGCCTGTTTAGAGCGGCTGCGTTAAATAAAGGAATGTAAAGTGGGTGGACATTTGGAATAAATGTATTTATCGCCGATAATTGGACTCGCTTGCCTTGGCTGGGGGTGATGGACTTTGTGCTCGGGTCCTTGGCAGGGAGCAGCTCCATGAACTCCCACCCATCCCTGTAATCGCTCCATGGAATTGATTTCTTCGTGTCCCGGCTGCTTTTAAGGAGCCTTTGGCAGTGGCTGCAGCGAGGCACGTCCTGTCCCCGTGTCCTGGAAAATTTATCGGTGTCCGCGGGCTGAAAGGGAATGGGAAGGGCTGGCCTGAGACACATCCCTGGGCTCTGACTGCTCCTGGCTTCGATGGGACCTGGATTGCGGAGCCATTGAGCGGCCAGGGCCTTGTCACCCAGCCCGAATTCCCGGCTGTCGCTGTCCCGGCAGGGTCCGGAGCCTTTCAGCCCCCGGCAATTCCCGGCGATTCCGCTGCCCTCGGGAGCCGAGGTTCCCTTTGGGCACCCTTGGCTTGGGAGCTCCTTCCAGCAGCCCGCGGGGGATTTTCTGCCCGGGGAGCTCTCTGCTGGGCCATACTGAACGTTCGAACGCATTTCCATGCCTGCACGGCGGTGGAAGGAGCCCGGCTACCCCTCCGGCATGCAAATGAACCCGGGCCGTTCGCAGCGCGGGGGCTCGGCCGTGGCACCGGGCCATCCCCGAGTTTCCCACAGGTCACAGGGAGGGCTCGGAGGGGCCCGAGGGTCCTTCCTGAGGCTGCCTCGGAGCTTCCTCCACCTGCTGCTCTCCAGGAGGAGCGGGGAGGGCTCCTGCTCTTCCCTGCACGCCGAGGAAAATGGCATTTTTAAAGCCGGGGAGCAGCAGGCTGGGACGGGAAGGGTTAAAGCGCTGGTGGGTCCGGCTCCAGCAGCGTTGAGGCTGCAGAGGGGGCTCAGAACCCACGGGACTGGGTTTGGGGGGGGTCAGGCTGCAGAGGCGGCTCAGCATCCCCAGGGCTTGGCTGGGGGATCAGTGCTGTAGAACAGCACCCATAACACTGGGCTGGGGGGGTCAGTGCCGCACCACAGCACCCCCAGGGCTGGGTTTGGGGGGTCAGTACTGCACAGGAGGCTCAACACCCACAGGACTGGGCTGGGGGGTTCAGCACAGCAGCCCCTGGGGGCAGTTTGGACCCCAGTGCTGCAATAGCCTCACAGAGCTGGGTTTTGTTTGGTTTTTGTTTGATTGCCGAGTTAATCTGCAGCTCAGGCCGAGCCTGCCTCGGTGGGGAAGGGGTGCGAGGATGGGGGAGATGAGGCAGGGCAGGGTCCGGGACTGGTGCTGAGCCTGGTGCTGAGCCTGGTGCCACCAGCCGGGCTCGGGGACACGCGGGACATGCGGGGCCCTCCCCGTGGCACGGCAGGAGGGCTGAGCTCGCACATCCTCTGCTGCCGGGCAGCTGCGAGGCAGGGAGCAGAAGAAAGAGTTCCTGCTGGCATTTTTGTTGGAAGTCGCCTGAGTATTAAGTGGAACACGGTTTTCATTACCAGCTCCGCTTTGGTGCAATAAATCACGAACTAGAAACGCACTTCTGGCCTGGATTCTGCCCTTAGCTCTGAGTGGCAGTAACCAGAGGCAAAATCCAGCCTGGGCTTCAGCCTTGCAGCCCATATGGTCACCTTTTTGAATTCATTTTTTCTGGTAATTTCTGTGTAATTAGACAGCACTGAAGGCTGCTTCCTCTCCGGGCAATAAATGGCGCCGACCTCGTGCCAAAGGTGCACTTGGCCTCCCACAAACCCGTGAGGAGAGACCAGCCCAGCCTCCAGGGGACAATCGGCACCCTCGGCAAGGGGACCCCCGACACCCCCGGAGTGCTGGGACGGGATGGGGGCACGGAGCAGCAATGCAGCACAGAGCCAGCTCTTGCTCTGGGCTGTTCCGAGAGCTCGGAGCGTTTGTGCGGGCTCCAGCTGCTGCTGGAATATCTGGGAGGTCATCCCGCCGAGCAGGAACCTGTAATTGCAGCAGATGCTCTCCGACCCGCGGGGGAGCAGCGCCGCTCATCCCCCGGGCAGCAATCTAATTTATATCTCATAAGACAGTTTTATTTTCGGGATTACCGACGGGTTCCGTGCCAGAGAGCCCCGCGGGCTCCGGCCGCTGCCGCAGCAGGGGGAGTGCGGCGTTGGGAAGGAGCCTCCTCGTGCTGGGTTATGGGGCCGTAAAATTATCCCTGCTAGGAGCCGGCCGCCCTTCCAGAGGAGCCATTAAAGGGAAAACAAAGGCAGCCCCTGGCCCCCCTCGCGGCTTCTGCTCCAACGCCGAGCGTGGACGGGAGGAGAGCGGTAGCGGGTTTGGTGGAGCCGGGCTCTGTGTGCTCAGATCGCGTTTGCTGGAGCCGGGCTCTGTGTTGGAACCACGCTCAGATCGGGTCTGTTGGAACCACGCTCAGATGGGGTTTGCTGGAGCCGGGCTCAGATGGGGTTTGTTGGAACCACGCTCAGATGGGGTTTGCTGGAGCCGGGCTCTGCGCTGGAGCCAGGCTCAGATGGGGTTTGTTGGAACCAGGCCCTGTGTGCTCGGATGCTGCTGCTGTTTGATCCTTTCTGAACAAACGGCTCCAGCTCCGAGAGACAGGGGGAGAGCCGGGGAGGGTTTGTTGGAGCCGGGCTCTGTGCTGGAGCCAGGCTCAGACGGGCTTTGCTGTAGCCGGGCTCTGTGTGCTCCGATGGGGTGTGTTGGAGCCCAGCTCTGTGTGCTCGGATGCTGCTGCTGCTGTTTTCTGAGCAATCGGCTCCAGCTCCGAGGGACGGTGAGAGCGAGAGGAAGAGGAGGAGAAGCCATTTCTCATTGCCTCAGCGCTGCTCTCCGCGGGCGGGGATGGAGCCCTGCATCCTCTGGGTGTTTGGATGCAGGAGCGGCCCACCCCGGGGTGGATGCTGGGGAGGCAGCCACAGCCTCTAAACAGCTCCCCAGGCTCCCAGCCTCCTGAGAATTTAATTTTTGGGAAGCTTTAACATCCCCAGCTTAGCAAGCTCTGAAAGAAAGGTCAACTAATCCCTCAGAGCGTCTGAATGAATTCAGGCCCAGGAGTGAGATTACTGAGCAGGGGAGGGGAGGCCAGGGAGCTGCATGGATACAGGGACCCTTCCCAGGGGCAGGCCTGGCTTGCTGAAGAAATGAGAAATGCATCTTTTATTGCAGTTCTCAGCCCCTGGCAGGAGGGAGGGGTGGGCAAAGCCCCCAGCTCCCACCCAGCAGCACAGGCTGGTGGAGGGGGCCCTGAGAGAGACCTGAGGGTCACCTGAACTCCTCCTGCTGGGGAGGGATCTGTGTGAGGAGAGGTTTTGGCTCAGCCATGGGCACAGCATCCAGATGTGTTCTAGAGACACCTGTACTGCTGTGGAACCCAAATTTGAGTTCCACGACAACCTGGACTCTGGGTAAATGCCCAAATTTCCGTGAGGAAAGCCTGAAGCCAGTCCCCAAGGTGGCTTTCACTGGCACGATCAGGGCGGGGCAGGAAGGGGCCCTGTGGGCTCTAGGATGTGCTGGAGCCGCCAGACAGGAGCAGCCTTCCCTCGTGTGACACCTGTGACAGCAGCAGGGACGGCCCGGTGCCACCAGACGCAGCTTGGGAGCAGCCTGGGGGCATCAGTGAGAGGAAAAGGACCGGCTCACACAGACAGAGAGGTGCAGGACATCCACGAGCTGCAGGGCTGGAAGCAGCCCCGTGCGCCTTTTGGAGAGATGCTTTTCACTCACTTTGTGCGGGGGTGTCCAGCTGCAGCCCTGGTTAGAAACCAAATTGATGTTGGAGTGTCTGAGCACTACATCTGGTGTGACATGAGTCCCTGTCCTGGGGAAACTGAGGCAATGAGCATGGCAGTGGCCACCAGAGAGGCTCCCTGTCCTAATTCCCCCCCTTTGCCCAGCCCTGCACTGGTTTTACTCCAATTGTTTTACCGGAGGAAAGAGAGGAGGCAGATCCTTGCTGTGCTGGGGAGCATTTACCTGTGGGCTTTGGGGGATTCTCACTTGGCTCGGCCTGATTCAGGCTGGGCTGGTTTCAGGAGTACCTGAACATCTCCTCTGGTTCGGCTGCCCTGAACAGGGACAAACCCAGTGGTGCCCTGGCCTGGCAGGACCTGCAGAGGGCTGTGCCAGCGCTGAGGAGCAGGGCACAGCGCTGTCACTGGCAGGGTGACAGGGTCCATCCCGTGTCCCAGCCCTGGCTGAGCCCCCCTGAGCCTCCCCAGCCGCCCCCTCCTCAGCCCTGCCCCTCCAGACGCTGCCCTCGGCCATTCAGCCTCTCTCCGGATCATTAAACATATAGAGCAACACCAGTCCTGTGACTGGTTAATTAGTAAAGACCTGACTAATTAGTTAATCGTGTTTACCGAGCGCTTTGAGAGCGCTCAGTGTCATTATTGGGCGTTCTGAGTGGCCGCGGGTGCCCCTCCCGTGCAGGGCTCCTTTGTCTGTGCTCCCCCGGCCCGGGGCTGGGATGGGAGCTCGGCCCTTCTGCCCCGGTCACAGGGGTCCCAAACAGCCTCTGGGGGGTTAGAAAAGCCCCTCACAGATTTCCCTGCACCCTGGCACACTGAGCTGCTCTCCCAAAGCTGCCCCTGGAGCAGGCAGCGCTGGCTCTGTGTGCTCCCCTCATCCCCCTAAGGGAAGATCAGCCACATCCAGCCCTGTTCTCCCTCCCCAGTCCCAAATTCCAAATCCCAAATCCAGCCCCCAGTGCCGTGCACACCTCGGAGCTGGGAGCCTCCTGTTCTTTATGAGAGAAATCAGATTCCCAGCAGAAAGCAAGGCAGGTCATTCCAGGAGAGGAGAGGAGAGGAGAGGAGAGGAGAGGAGAGGAGAGGAGAGGAGAGGAGAGGAGAGGAGAGGAGAGGAGAGGAGAGGAGAGGAGAGGAGAGGAGAGGAGAGGAGAGGAGAGGAGAGGAGAGGAGAGGAGAGGAGAGGAGAGGAGAGGAGAGGAGAGGAGAGGAGAGGAGAGGAGAGGAGAGGAGAGGAGAGGAGAGGAGAGGAGAGGAATGGGAATGGGATTTGCTAGTCAGGGAGGGTCTTGGCATCCCTGAAGAATCACCAAGTCTGATCTCCTTGGGACTGTCTTAATTCATAAAAATGTCATCAGCTCATTAAGCACCCTCATAAAGAGCCCCAGTCCCCCCCTATCACTGTGGGATCTGCAGGGGAGGCCTGCCAGCACCAGCTGCAGAGGATGGCCACCTCCAGGGAGCACCTCCAGGAGAGGGGAAATCTGCCTCTGGAGCTGACCCAGAGCTATGAAAGTCACCCAGGGCTGCCACAGGAGCAGAGTTTGGAATATTTCAGTCCCTGGGAGTTGGTTGGGGTGCACATGGCCAGTGACAGTGACTCTGCTGCTGCCTTCACCCTGCTGTCCTGGGCTGCAGCTGGGAGATCCTGGTTCTGCTCTTCCAGAAGTCCTCAGAGGTGAGGTCAGGGCCTGCCACCCCCAGTGACACTCACCTGAGTGGGGATGATGCTGCAGGAGCACGGAGATGCTGGCTGGGAAAGAGGGGGGAGGAGTTTCCATTTGCACCCCAAATTTCCTCCTGGAAATCCTCCCTGCCCTGGGGGCTGCCAGTGAGGGCAGAGCAGCCCGAAAGGGACACGGAGCAGAATGTCAGTGATAATGGGGCTGGAGCCCACCTCAGGCTCAGGAACTGTTCCTGGCACTGGCCGTGCTGGTGCAGAGAAGGCACCTGTGGGTGCAGGGTCCTGCTTCCAACGTGAGCAGCACCAGATTGCCTGGGGGGTGCTTGAGTGGGGTTTCTATGTCATTTGGGGTTTCTCTGTCATTTAGGCATTTCTCTGCCATTTGGGTTTTCTCTGTAATTTGGGGGTTTCTCTGTAATTTAGGGGATCTGAATCACAGTTAGCATCCTTGCAGTTCATTTTAGGCATGTATCAGTGGTAAGAGAGGTTTGGTGGCTCTCAGTTCCACAGGTCACACCCCCAGGACTTCTCCAGTGGTTTATATGGATTAACTGCTACGGGAGAAGGGCTTAGAGGAGGGTGGGACCATTTGGAGTCTGGGAATTCGATTCCCAGCTGTGCTGCATTGGTGTCCCCATGTGTAAAGGTCAGAAGGGCGAGGGCTGTGGCCCCAGCCTGTTGTCACCCCCAGGAGGGAGCCCAGGGGTTACTGGTGCCTGCAGGAAGGGCAGCAGCACCAGAGCTCAGTTTGGTTCCTTGCACAAGACAAACTTTCCTCCTTGTCCGACCTCCTCCCCACCATCCTCCTGTCAGAAGCTGTTTCTTTGCTCCTCCTGCAGGCAGGGAGCACCAGGAGCCCTTCTCCATCCTCCCATGGCTGGGCTGGGGGAAACTCCTTTCCTGCCAAGTGTCCCTGGGCCAGGCAGGACCCGAGCCCTGCTCTCAGCCTGGAGGCTGGCAGGGTGGCACGGTGTCCCTCGGTGTCCCTCGGTGTCCCTCGGTGTCCCTGGGTGCCAGAGCTGTCCCTGTGCCCCAGCATTCCCAGGCAGGAGGAGAGGAGAGGCTGCTCCATGAGAGAGGAGCAAGGCAGGCAGGGAGGGAAGGCGGCAAACAGGGCTGCACCTGGGAGATGTCAGGGTTGGTTTTGCAGCCCCACACGGGCAGTGACAGCAGCTCCGTGGGGGCGAGAGCAGGCGCAGCAGGGCAGATTTATGGCCGTGGGTCAGGCCCGGGCTGAGCCAAACCTCCTGCCTAGCATCAGTTTCATGGACAAGATGAAGTGCAGAGCCGGCAGTGCGGGCGCCCTGCGAGAGGGGAAACGCTGGAGAGCAGGAGCAGGGGGTTCTGTGAGGGGCCATGCTGCTCCTCCCTGTTCTGCTCGGGGCTCTCCTTCCCAGCCTGGGCTTGGGGTGCAGAGAGCAGCACTGAGCGGCCCCAGCAGCTGCTGGGTCTGGTCCCACAGCCGCAGAGAACTCACGGGCTGGGAGCCATGAGCAGAGCAGCTGGAGGCTGCAGGAAGCAGCAGGCAAGGGCTCCCCTCTTTCAAAACTAAATAAAATTCACAGCAATTCCCAGCGCTGCAGAAGGGAGCAAGGCCAGGTAGGGAACTGAAACCTCGGAGACAATTCCAAATCCAAATTCATCCCCCTTTGAGCACGGGGCAGCCAGGCCAGGGAGATGCTGTGGGATTGTCACAGTACCATAGGACACCAGGGCCAGGACAGGGCTTCCCTTCCTGGCCAGACACCCAGACTGAAACTCTTGTAAACTCAGAACCTCATAGAAAAGATGAAGCGAAATTCCTGGAGGCTCCCGGCTCTGCCTGAGATCGGCGTGGGACAGACCTTTGTCCCAGATGTGGTGAGATTGTCACTTCATCACCGTCTGGTACTGAAAGCTGCGTTTCAGCTGGGCTTTGACGGGTAATTGATGGATGATGCAATGGCTGTTGTGCCTGCAGCGTCTCCACATTGTCCTCTTTGGCAATGCCTTTTGATGTCCCTCTTCAAAGGACACATCCTGCCCTTTCCCTGCCAAGGGTGACCAGGAAAGCCTTGGCAAACACCAGGAAAGTGCCTGTGGTGTTGAGGCTGCTGCTCCTTCATCCCATCCCGAGGCAGACGAGGTGAATTTTATTCCTGACACCTTTGCTCCACTGGGGCAGATCCCCGGTGAACTGGGGGGGTCAGTGCAGTTCTTTGCCAAGGGATGCTGGGTACCCACACAATGCCCCGGGCAAACAAAGGGCACGGCTCAGTTTGTTGTTGCCAAACAGCGGGTTTGCCGTTCAGCAGAGCCCAGAGCGGGTTTGCCGTTCAGCAGAGCCCAGAGCGGGGTTGCCGTTCAGCAGAGCCCAGAGCGGAGTTGCCGTTCAGCAGAGCCCAGAGCGGGTTTGCTGTTCAGCAGAGCCCAAAGCGGGGTTGCCGTTCAGCAGAGCCCAGAGCGGAGTTGCCGTTCAGCAGAGATCAGAGCGGGTTTGCCGTTCAGCAGAGCCCAGAGCGGAGTTGCCGTTCAGCAGAGATCAGAGCGGGTTTGCCGTTCAGCAGAGCCCAGAGCGGGTTTGCCGTTCAGCAGAGCCCAGAGCGGGGTTTGCTGTTCAGCAGAGCCCAGAGCGGAGTTGCCGTTCAGCAGAGATCAGAGCGGGTTTGCCGTTCAGCAGAGATCAGAGCGGGTTTGCTGTTCAGCAGAGCCCAGAGCGGGGTTGCCGTTCAGCAGAGCCCAAAGCGGGTTTGCTGTTCAGCAGAGCCCAGAGCGGGTTTGCCGTTCAGCAGAGGGAAGCCGTGTCAAAGCAGGATCTAAAGGCAGATTACAGGAATTCCCGGGGTGGCATTGAGCTGCCCCAGCCCGCCATTGACATTCATTGTGCCGCCCGCCGCCCCGGGCTGTCCGTGCTGCAGCCCCTGTGCTGTCTCACAGTCAGTGACACGCTGCCCTTTCACGCACACACACCAGGGCTCCCCAGGAGCCTTTCCCGAGCATTCTGATGCCGCAGCTTGTCAGGGATGCCCGGAAAGGGCCGGGCTGTGCCGCGGGGTGCCCGGGCTCCGGCAGAGCCGGGTTCAGCACAAGAATAACCCAGCCAGCAGGTGGGACACGGCAACCCCTAATCCCAAATAATTTTTCTTGCCGGCATCCGTTTTGTGTTGGGAATGGTGATGGTTGTGGGCAGCAGCCCCTGGGAGAGCGATATTATTCCACTCCTTTTGTGCCCGGGCCGTGTTTGAATTGGGAAACAAAGCTGAGCAGCTTGTGCCTCCTGTTGGAAGCCTTCCTACCCCGCTGGGGATCCGGGACCTTTTCATCTCAGCCCTGCACTCCAGAGGCTTCTGCCTCTTCCCATCTTTAAGTCTTTAGTAAATATCAGAAAAGAGAAAATAAAGGCGATCCCCCGGGCTCGGCAGCATTACCTTCCCTGCATGAAACAGAGGGGGGGAAAGGAAAACAGATATTTATCCTCATTTTAGTATTTTTCATGTGGAGCGTGAAGAGAGTAAATAATGCTTAGTCTGATTTTGCAAGCTGGGGACACTGTGGAGCAGGGTGGATTTTACTCTTTGTGTGAGTGCCCAGATTTTGGGGGGATCCAGACCCTGAGCCACGGAAGGGGAACAAAGCACTGGCAGGCAAATGCTAGCTCAGATGGATGCCCAGTGCCATGGATTCCGGAGCCAGGGTCAGGACAGGCAGAGCTCAGCCCCCCAGAGCCATCTGGGCACAGCCCAGCTGCAAACCAGGCTCCCTAAACTACCCCAGGGTCAGGAGGGGCAGCAGGCAGGGCAGGGAGGCTGTGTCCTCTAGGGAGGAAGGGACATTGCTGCTGGGAAAGGAACGGCTCAAAACCATCCAACTCCTCCTCATTTACTGTCTCAGGTTTGATGTGAATGCTTGGAGGGAACTCTTCCCTTTCCGTGAAGTTTTTCATCATCTGATGGAAGGCAATTCAAAACAGGACAGGAATATTTCCCTTTTTTCTTTGTTTGAAACTCAAACTTTTGGCTTGGCTTTCAAAACCCCAAATGAAATAAATGAAATCTGAAATACATCCAAACATGTTTCTATTACATTTCGATGTTTTTCCTTGGCAAAATGAAAATTTTGCTGCCCCTGCCTCCAAGCCGCTGTGATTTCTGTCTGAGGCTCTCACTTTGCTGCAGGTCTGACACCCAGGTTGGCAGGCTGGCAGAGGCCAAGCTCAGCTCCTCAGCCCGGTCTCAGTGCTCTGAGCAGCTGCACAATCCCTGTGACTCCTCCTGCAGAGGAACTCTGCAGGAAGAGATTCCTAGCACACATTTGGGGGTGGCACTACTTCCTCTGGCTAACCATGCTCACATGTGGTTGTTGTTCATTCCTTGCTCTTTAGTGCCTCCTTTTCCTCCAAAGCCCTTTCATGCCAGGTTTGCAGCTGGGCTCATCAGGGCAGCTGCTGTCCCTGGTTCTGCTGTCCCCAGAGGCTCTGCAGGGCCTGGGTGGCTCCAGGGTGGCTCAGGGGACATTCAGAGTGTCCCTTGCCCCCTGTGCTGCGTCCCCTGTGCAGAGAGCTCAGGAGCATTCCTCCCTGCCCAGCAATGCCAGCAGGGTGGGGACAGTCCCCAGAGCCAGGACAGGAGATGTGAGTGAGACAGCTCAGGGCTAGAGGTCACAGAGAGCACCAAAATCTGCTCCTGCCAGCCTTGGAGCACTGGGGAGGCACAGGAGGGGACAGAGTCACAATCCCACCCCTCCCAGTGAAGCAGGCACTGGAGCACGAGCCAGATCCCAAATTTACCCCACAAACAGGAGTGTGATTGGAAAAACAGCCCCTTCCCGAGACATCCCTGAGGAGCTGCAGGGCCTGAGCTCCCCCAGCCCTGACTTTCTGCTCCCTGGTCAGTGGGGTTGGGCCAGGACCCCTGGTGCAAATACAGGTGCACAAATAATGAGTTTGCTGCCTTGGCGGCTCAGAAGAGCTCCCAGAGCCACCCCCGGCCTGGAGGAGCACAGGAGGCATCAGGGGCTGTCTCCATCCCCTGTCCTGGGCTGGCAGTGACAAACATCCCCAGCAGCCCGAGGGGACCTGCAGCCCATGGCACTGCTGGTGACAGAGGGACGCTCTGACTCTGGAGCTGTTCCTGGTGTGGTAGGGCTCATTTAGGGCTTTTCTCTGGGCTGTGAGGGCGAGGGCTGCAGCCAGGAATGCAGCTCCCTGCTCCCTGCAGCCCTGCAGCTTCCCCCAGGACTCTATCATTGCTCCATTTGCTCATTTGCTTTGCTGGGCCTCATTATTTCCAAGTTTTCCCTCCCTAACACCCAAGGAGGCTGTATTCGATGTAATTATTACCCAAAACTTTGAAAACTGAAAGGAGGGAAAATAGGCCGTTAATGAAGCAAGGAGCAGAGCAACAAGTGTGAATGAATGATGGCCCTGCCCTGTGGTTTGCCTGTGAGGGGTTCATTCCACCCCTGGAGATGCTGGAGCAGGGAAGCTGAGTGGGTTGTTTGTTAATCTCTGTGCTGTCAGAGGGGCAGTCCCCCGAGAGTGCAGATCCCCAGAGAAATGTGCCTCCCCTTTGAAAGGCAGCGCACATGCCCAGCTCCCAGCAAAGGACTTTTGTTCTGCTCTGATTTATACAATTCTCTGGGGCCAGCAGAAGTGGCTGTCATGGTTGCAGGGATTACTGGCCACTGGAGGCCAGGGTGGGCTGTGCACAATGACTTGTTCTCTTGGGCACGGAGATCCCTCTCCCCTTGTGCAGGCTCCAGCTCTCACCCATGGGGGTGCTGACCCCCAGGAACAGGCTGCCCTGCCATGAGGGGTCCCTGTACCCCCACAGAGCCAGTGACAACCTGGGGACACTCACAGGGCCGGAAGGGGAAACTGAGAGTCTCACCCAGAGCAGGGGATGCTGCCAGCAGCTCCCTGCACACCTCAGAACCTGCCCAGGGCAGCACCAAGAGGTGGCAGCTGCTCCCCTGTGGCTCTGGAAGGGAACTGGGGTGTCTGGCTCCAGGGTGGCCCAGAACAAATCATTCTGCTACTGAAGCAGCCTGTGGCTTCCCCCATGGTCACGGTCTGCTCATCCTGTGAGTGCCCCTTGTGCAAGCTCTGTCTGATGTCCACGGGAAGCATCCCCTGCACACCCCGGCCCTGGCACGGCCTGGGTGAGGTTCCTGAGGCAGGGAAAGCCTCTGAGCCTGCTCCTGGTGTCCAGGGCTGTCCCCGGGGCTCCTGAGGAGCTGAGCACAGGGTGGTGGCTCTACAGGTGTCCTGTAGAGCCCAGAGGCTCCGTTTGTCCATCCCTACCACCACCAGCAGCACCTCAGTCACTCCAGCAAGGACAGACAGACGTGCCTTCACTTATCTGCTCCCGGAATTTCTCAGCTTGTTTGTTTTGTTTCCGTCCCCTGGGAAGGAGGAGGAGGAGGAGGAGGAGGAGGAGGAGGAGGAGGAGGAGGGTGGTGCCTCACACACACGGGGCTGGCCACCTCTGAACCCCAGTGCCAGAAGCCCTTTCCATGCTCTATAAATTTTATTGGAAGATGTGTTTCTCTTGGGGGAGGGGGTGCTGCTGGTGCATTTCTTTGCTCTGCTCAGGCACCGTGAAAGGGCTCGTTAAACACCAGCTCCTGCCCCATGAACCCTCCGGGCAGGCAGAGATGACACAGACTGATGGCATTTCCAGCCGGGCTGTCCCCCGGGATGGAGCAGACAGCTTGGACCGGACCGAGGTTGCTCTTGGCTCCGGGGCTCGTTTGGGGTGGAGGAATGCCTGAGGAGCCAGGCAAGGGCTGTGTCCCCGGCAGGACAGGCAGGGCTGGCTCTCCTGGGCATGCCCTGGGCTGTGTCCCCAGGGTCACCAGCTGCTCCCAGGCTGTGGGAGGGCAGGGAAGGTGAGGGGGCACATCCCAGGTGCTCGCACAGATCCTGTGCAACGGGGCAGTGTTGGCCGAGGGCTCCTCCCAGAGCTCCTGCCTGCACCAGGCTGTTTTGCTAACCTCAGGCTGCAGCCTGGCCCTGCCAAGGCTCTGATGTTCTTGGACAGCCCTGGGCTGAGGAGACACCTTCCCAAACAAGAGCTGATTAAGGGACTGGCCGTGCCTTGGCTCAGCAGGCACAGCTCCCAGCACACAGCACCGAGGTGGAGATCCCTGGATCTCCCTCTCCCTGTCCCCAGCACCAATGTGGATCACCTGGATCTGCCACCCCCTGTCCCCAACACTGTCTGGGTTCAGCACTGCAAACTCTACCTTGTGACGGTGTTCACAGGGGTCTGAGGATGAGGAAAGAGACGAGGATCTGACTCCATGTTACAGAAGGCTGATTTATTATTTTATGATATATATTATATTAAAAATGTACTAAAAGAATAGAAGAAAGGATTTCATCAGAAGGCCAGCTAAGAATAGAAAAAGAAAGAAAGATAACAAAGGTTTGTGGCTCGGACAGAGAGCGCAAGCCAGCTGGGCTGTGATTGGCCATTAATTAGAAACAACCACATGAGACCAATCCCAGATGCACCTGTTGCATTCCACAGCAGCAGATAACCATTGTTTACATTTTGTTCCTGAGGCCTTTCAGCTTCTCAGGAGGAAAAATCCTAAGGAAAGGATTTTCATAAAAGATGTGTGTGACACCACCTTTTCCAGACCCTTCCCCACCTCTCCTGACAAGCCAGCCCTGCCTTGTGGTGCAGGTGCTGGGGTGCAGCAGCAGCAGTTTAAGAGCTGTAAGAGCCCCAAAATAGAAACCCTGTCCTGCCCCATGCTGTAGGACAGCCACAGCAGTGCAGCGGGAGGCAGGAGCAGCAGGGCTGTTCCCAGGCTGGTCAGGGACGTGCCTGGGGCCACCCAAGGTGTGCAGGATGGAAGGCAGACCCCGCTGAGGAGGTGCCAGGGTGCCTGAGCAGTGCTGATGTGTCTGTGCTCACATCCAGCTCTGCAGTGACACCAGGCAGAGATCCAACAGCACAAATGCAGAAATTCCCTGGCCCTGGCAGCCGCCCCTGCCTTCAGCAAACATCCAGCCCCTCCTCAGGCAGGCGCTCACCTCAGCCTGGCCTGGCACCAGTGAGGTGTGCCTGGCCCTGGCTCCACCTTTGCTCCGAGGGTCTCACTGTGGTGACCAAAAATCATAAATGCTTGTAACGCTTTGTTGAGCCAGGAATAAAGAGAGTCTGTGGCAAGAAGGTTCCCATGTTATACAAGTAAGGCAAGGGGAGCTGTGTTTGCACTGGCATAGGGCAGCTGTTTTCACTCTAGCAGAGCCCAGCTCAGGGTTGCTTCCTCCCTGAGCTCTTGTTCGTCTTGGCCTGAGCAGCTCCAGGTCAGGGAGGCAAAGCTGTGGCTCCTCCATGGGATGGGAGAGGTGCAAAGGGCAGCACAGGGCAGCCCATGTCCTGCCTGAATTGGGAATTGGGGTCAGGAACAGCCCCTGCCAGCCCTGAACTCCAGAACAGGGTCAGCTCCCAGCCACGGTGGGTCGAGCAGCTGCCCCAAGCTACATCCCAGTCCCAGTCCCTGTCCCTGTCCCAGTCCCAGTCCCAGTCCCAGTCCCAGTCCCAGTCCCTGTCCCTGTCCCAGTCCCTGTCCCTGTCCCAGTCCCTGTCCCTGTCCCAGTCCCTGTCCCTGTCCTAGTCCCAGTCCCTGTCCCAGTCCCTGTCCCTGTCCCTGTCCCTGTCCTAGTCCCAGTCCCTGTCCCTGTCCCTGTCCCCATCCCAGTCCCAGTCCCAGTCCCTGTCCCTGTCTCAGTCCCTGTCCCTGTCCCTGTCCCTGTCCCAGTCCCTGTCCCTGTCCTAGTCCCAGTCCCTGTCCCTGTCCCTGTCTCAGTCCCTGTCCCTGTCCTAGTCCCAGTCCCTGTCCCTGTCCCTGTCCCCATCCCAGTCCCAGTCCCAGTCCCTGTCCCAGCCCCTGTCCCTGTCCCAGTCCCAGTCCCAGTCCCAGTCCCAGTCACTCCCAGCTTGGGAGCTCTCTGAGCAGTGTCAGGGCAGCCTCTGGGCACCAATCCCATCCCTCTGGGCATGGCAGGGGTCAGGGAGCAGAGCAGCACATCCACAAGCTGCACCAGCCAAGGATTATCCAGTTTCCTGTCCTCAGTCTTTGTGGCAGACCTGAAGCTGACCTGAAGGAACGAGACAGAAATGTGATGCTTGGCACAGGGAAGGTTTTGCAGTCCCTGCTGAGTGAACTGTTTCAAGAGGTTCATCATTGACCTCGGGATTGCGGAGATATCTCAGGGGTCAGCTGAGCCCACGGGCTGATGTCTTTCAGCTGAACCTGTGCCTCCCATTTCAGCTGAACCTGTGCCTCCCATTTATAGCCACGATGCCCTAAAAGGAGCTTTTCTGGTCAAATGGGGAGCCTCATAAGGCTGCAGAAAAAATCAGATTGAGCTTTGCCAACAATGCCGTGAAAGGCACAAGCTGTGGCAGGAGATGGGCCAGGAGAATTTTTTCCTCCATGTAGTCAAAACAGGGTGGCAGGAGCAGCATCAGCTCTGCCAAGAACCCAGGGCAGGGCCTGGTGAACCTTTCCTACCCCTTCCTGAGGGTGCTGGCACAGGGAGCTGGGGCTCTTCGCCTGCTTTACGATCTCGATGTTGGATCAGGACATCCTAGTGGTGCAGCCACTACTAAGGCTTCGTTTGTTCAATGATTAACAGTCCTACGTGATCTGAGTTCAGAGCGGAGCAATCCAGGTCGGTTTCTCTCTGTGATGAACTCTTCCCAGTACGAAAGGATAGGAAACGTGAGGCCAATACCACAAGCAAGCCTTCGACTTAAGTAATGAAAACAACTAAATTACAAAAGGCTATCACACCACACCATGTCCAAGAAAAGGACCAGCTAGCGTGGCAGAGCTTGGGTGGCTGCAGCAGCCCGCGCTAAAGGGACGAACAGAGCACAGCGGAGCAGCCTGTGCTAAAGCCGAGCCGAGCTGAGCCGAGCCGAGCTTGGCCCCTGAGGGACAGAGCACCCACCACCTCTGGGGGCACATCTGGGGCTCCCCAGGAGCTGCTGCTGTCCTGCAGAGCAGCTGGGCTGCAAATCCAGCCAGGAAGCTTCTGTGGGAGAGGTTTTGCACATCAGCCCCACTGCAGCCAGGAGCTCACAGCCTGGCCTCTCCCAGAGCTGCAGGTTGGTTTGGGGGCCAGCAAAGGAGCAGCAGGGCTGCTCCAGGCAGCTCTGGGTGGGCAGAGGGGCGTGGGGTGATTATCTCCAGTCTGGAGGTGTCTCCCATCCACAGACACAGCTCGGTGGCCCCAGGGGAGCCAGGAGTGGGCGAGTGCTGGTGGCTCTGGCCAAGCTGGGAACTGCAAAAGCTTTTCTGTCCGGAGGTGGGCTGGAGCTCAAGCCTGCTTCCCATTCCCTGCCCAAAGCATCTGCTGTCCTGCACTCTTCCCTTCCCCCTTCCCTGCAGCCTTTCAGGCCATGGAAATGTTTGATGTGATCCCCCCAGCACAGCTCCCTGCGGTTGGATTCTCTGTGGTTTGACATCCCTCCTCTGGCTGCCTGGAGGTGACCTTGGCTTTGCCATGCCCTTTCACACCGGAAAACCGAAATATTGCATTTCAGCATTGGCCAGCCGGGTATTTCCAATGAGCTAACAGGAAAAGGAGTGGTTCTGCACAGCTCCACCACCCCAACTCTGTCAGCAGCTCCAGCTGCTCCCAAGCTGCTCTAATGATCAATAATTTATTGGGCTGGAAGTGTCCCCAGCCAGGTTTGGATCCTGCAGTCCTGGGGCCGCTGGGTCTGGGTCCTGGGGTGATCCCTGTGGTCCAGCTGTGGTCCCTGATGTCCAGCTGTGGTCCCTGTGGTCCAGCTGTGCAGCATCACAAATGTGACAATGGGGTGTTAGAGCTGTGAATGTGCAGTGTCCAGAGAGGAGCCTCTGAACTGCTCCAGGCACAGCAGATCCCAAGGGCAGGACCTGAGGTGCCACCACAGGAGGTGGCTGTGAGGGAACCATCTGTTCTGGCCATCTGACCACTGCAGGGTGATCCCTGAGGGAGCTGGGGACGGAATTGGAAGATGATGCCCCTTGCCAGGTCAGACTGGGTATAAATGCTGCTCTGTGTCTGCACTGTCCCGTTGAACCTCTGCCAAGGTGGGTGGCACAGTCTGCAGCAGGGTGAGGGGCTCCCCTTCCCTTTGACACCCCTCAAACCCCTCCTGGATCTGCACAGGGATCAGGAGGTGCCTCCTGCTGCTCCTGCCATGCACAGCAGGCTCTCAGCCCACAGCAGAAACCCCTGTGGCCCTCCAAGACAAGGGACCAGCAGGGATGCCCTCCTGGCTGGAGACGTGGAATGAGGAGCACCAGGGGAACCACGGGAACCACCAGTGCTGGGGTGTGTGTCTGAGCTGCTCAGCACCCTCATCCAGAAAGCCAAGGTCCCATGTGCCAGATCAGGCCCTTCCCTGAGCGAGTATTGTGATGGAAAAGCTCCTGAAGGGCCTGTGAAGTCGCTGAGCCTCGCTCTGTGACCACGCTGGAATGCACTAACCAGGAGTTGTTTTGAGGTCAGAAAGGAATAAGTTGTTTGCAGACAATTGATGTTGTTATTAAAAACATCCACGGCGCAGAGGAGGGGGAGGGAGGTCCTCTTTCCTGTTTGGGAAATAGTTTCTCACTGCATCCATCAAACGAAAGAATTCTGTATGAAAAATTAATTTAGAAAAAAAAAAGTTTCTGGGGCACACGCGCCTGAAAATGAACCACAGCAGGATCAGAGGTTTGGCTCAGAGCTACATCCCAACTCAAAAGCCAGATGAAAACCCAGGACTGCTCCCAGGCTGTTGCTGGAACTGGAGGAAATGCAGTTTCCTTCAGAGAAATGCAATCTCCTCTCTGTAACTTTTGGGCAAAATTCAGGAACTGCAGCTGAAGGCCCGAGCAGTGTCCTACTGAGACAGACCCCGTGTGAGCCTGGAGCAGCAGCTGGGCTGCAGGAGAGGGGGGATCACCTACAGAGAGCAGGAAAAACCTCTGGGATGGAGGGATTGGGCTGTCACCCTGCCCCACATGGGGAATGTCCCAGCAGCTTGTCCAGCCCTGTCCTGCAGCAGGGAGATGTCACCTGAGGGGTGACCTGAGCAGCAGCCACGTCTCATGGAAGTGTCCCACGAGAGCCATGCCACCCTTTCAGCATCCTTGGCACCACGTGGGCGCTGGCACAGGGCAGGCCTGGCCCAACTGTCCCTGCTCACAGCCACCCTGCAGGGTCACACAGACCGTGGGAGGGACAGGAGGAGGACATTCTGGACAGGAGTCTGTTCCTGCAGTGTCCCTGGCAGGTCAGATTTGAGCTTTGGGTGTATTTTGGGATGGGAATCTGTTCATGGTGTCCTGGTTTAGGGGCTCTAGGACACATGGCTGGTGCCAGGATTGGTGGGCACATGGCTCAGGTCCTGCCCATGCCCAGGCTGTGCCACGGCCCTGCAAGCCCCAGCCTGATCCCTCGTGCAGGGTGGCCAGGGACAGCAACACGGCCCCAGGACAGGGTGAAGCCTCCCCTCATGGTGGTGGGACTGCCCAGGGCAGTTCTGGGACACGGTGGCACAGCCCAGGGTCTGAGTGGCACGAGCACATCTCTGAGCATCCTCCTCACCGTGGCCAGCGCTGTGCACCCACCCTGATTCTCGGGAATGTCTGCAGCTCTGCAGGCCCCTCTGAAACAGCCAGGTCTGCAGCCTGTGCCGGCAGCCAGCGCTAATTGCCCGTGATCAGCTCATTAAAGGGTCCCGATAAAATCTACCCGGCAGGCACAGGAGCTGCGGTGGCCCCGGTGTCCCCAGGGCGAGGGAGAAGGTGGCGCTGGGACACCGAGGGCTCCATCACAGCTTCCTCCTCCCCTGCCCTCAGGGGCTGTCAGCACCTTTGCTTGGGGCTGGGCTGTCTCTCTGCTCAGGTGGGTGCTGGCAGTGACCCTGGGGACAGCTGGGACCTGGGTTGGTGGCAGTGGCTGCAGGGCCACAGCACCGTGGAGAACAAGGGGCTCGGAACATGTGATGGGTGATGGGGTGTTCGGAAAGGGGGCACAGAATCCTCCTCTCCCCCAGGGAACCCACTCCAGGGCTTTCCCATTCCTCAAGTTTGGCCAAAATGAAAAGTAAGGACTTGCCACGGCTGAAGCAGCCTTTGCTGCCCTGCTGAATGTGCAGCTTTATGTCTCTGGATGTTCCTGCCAAGCTCCTCTCCAAAGGCCTGCCCAGTTTCCAGGAATGCTGCCCCATCCAGGGATTTCCATCCTGCTCTCCCCTGGCCTCCCTGCCTGGGAGGAAAGAGCAGCGAGGGCCAGGCTGGCCAGGGCAGTGTCCCAGGCATGTGCAGGAGGCTGATCCCAGCAGAAAAGCTGGGAAATCCCTGTGTTTGACCAGCTTTGATCTGGATTAAATCCCTCAGAGACAAACAGCCACAGCCTTCCTGGGGCTGTGTGTTTTGACTTGAAGCCATCAAAGTTTGCCCTGAGCGACCCTGAAAAGTGAGCAGGCAGCTGCAGGTCCTGTCTGGGCAGGGACGAGCTGCTGCAGCTCCAGGTGTGTCAGCCTTGCCCGAGGGAGGCTCTGGGTCAGATTTGGACTCAGGACTGAGTAGGTGTCTGCCTGTTTCATCCTGGGTCAGTGCCCCACAGCACCTCGGGGCTGGAGGCAGGAGCTGTGTCCTTCACTGTGTCCTTGCTGCTGGCAGTGTGTCCATACCCACCCACTCCCCTTGGCCTGCCCCACCAGGCATTTCTCCATCCAAACACTCCCTTAAGGCAACCTTGGCTCCAAGTCCCTGCCCTACAACAGTCCCATGACCCCAAAGAGATTTGTGTTTCCAGCCCAGAATTCTTTCTGTAGGAGCCTCACACCTCAGCTATCCACAGCCTTGGGTGCAGGAGCAGGGAGGGATGAGAACACACAGGGAGGGATGAGCACACACAGGGAATGATGGGCACTCACATGGAGGGATGAGAACACACAGAAAAGGATGAGCACACACACATGGAGGGATGAGCATACATACATGGAGGGATGAGCATACATACATGGAGGATGAGCACACAGACATGTAGGGATGAGCACACACACAGAGGGATGAGCACACACACACAGAGGGATGAGCACACACACACGGAGGGATGAGCACACACATATGGAGGAATCAGCACACACACACAGAGGGATGAGCACACACACAGAGGGATGAGCACACACACAGAGGGATGAGCACACACACACACAGAGGGATGAGCACACACACAGAGGGATGAGCACACACACACATGGAGGGATGAGCACACACACACAGAGGGATGAGCACACACACATGGAGGGATGAGCACACACAGGGAATGATGGGCACTCACATGGAGGGATGAGCACACACACGGAGGGATGAGCACACACACATGGAGGGATGAGCACACTCACACACAGAGGGATGAGCACACACACACACAGAGGGATGAGCACACACACACGGAGGGATGAGCACACACATGGAAGGATGAGCACACACACACAGAGGGATGAGCACACACACACGGAGGGATGAGCACACACATGGAAGGATGAGCACACACACACAGAGGGATGAGCACACACACACAGAGGGATGAGCACACACATGGAGGGATGAGCACACACAGAGGGATGAGCACACACACACAGAGGGATGAGCACACACACGGAGGGATGAGCACACACATGGAGGGATGAGCACACACACGGAGGGATGAGCACACACACACAGAGGGATGAGCACACACATGGAGGGATGAGCACACACAGAGGGATGAGCACACACATGGAGGGATGAGCACACACGGACCATGAGCTCCTGGAGTGATGCATGTGAGGAGCACAGAGCTGCTGAACCAGCCTGTCACCTCCAGCAGCCCAGAGCCATGCCAGGGGAGCCTCCAGCCAGCATAGGCCATATAGCTGCTCACTGGGAAGCAGCAGAACAGAGAAATGAGGTGGAACAGAGGAATCCCATGGCAGTCCCAGGGAAAGTGAGGAGGGGAAGTGCCCTGTTCCATATGAGTGTGGGACTCCGGGATGGCAGCTGCTCCCTCCAGGGGAGGATTTGGCCTCAGATGTTCTGGTGTTGGGGTCAGGATGTTGAACACGGGCAGTGCAGGATGGTCCATTGCTGCGTGGGCTCGTGGTGCTGCATTCCAGGGAGACCCCACAGGGGATGCTGAGCCCAGCCCGGCCTCCCTGAGCTCCCGAGCCCTGCACAGCCACAATCCACATTGCCGCCCAGAGCCTGTTACAGAAAACCATTAACAGTAGCACAGCTGCCCTGATAAGGCAGGATAAGCCTGTCAGTTTTTGATAAAACCCCAATCTCCAGGAAAACAAAACGCACCAGTGCCTTGTCGGGGTGCCAGGACCGCCCAGCCTGGCGTGGGGGCAGTGGGGCAGCCAGCTCGGCCCAACACCTCCCTGGAACACCCGATAACAACTGGATGTCAGGCTCATCAGCCCAAGCTTTCCTTCCCTCTCGGATGCCCCGATAGTGTCCCGGAGATAAGATAGCTCTGTTTACCCGGGGCACGCAGCAGAGCTTTGTGCACAGCCCCGAAGGTGCGAATATCCATGAGCAAACACAGCTCTTCACACCTGTGGGGCTTTCCCGAATCCAGCCTGGGTCCAGGTGGCTGCGGGGTGGGAGCTGGATGCTCACCCTGTCCTCCACCATGGCCCGAGCTTGGACTGGGCTGCAGGATTAGCTCAGGTTTAGGAAAGCTGGAAGCAGACCTAAAATCCATCTCTGCTGAGCTGTCCCAGCTGGAGCTGAGTTTTTATGTCATCCAACATCACTCTGCAGATGCACAGACAATTCTGGCTCCTGTAACCCAGAGCTCTCCGCCTTTGCCACAACAAAACCCTCCCAGGGTCCCTCTCCCTACTTCCAGAAAGGGAAACTGAGGCACAGGGCCTGTCCTGCATCCTTGGATCTTCTCCTCTCCAAGGACAGAGCAGCAGTGGCTGAGCCCAGGCCGGGGGGCTCCCGGGGCAGCCCAGGGCTGAGATCTCCACCCCAGGAACGTGCTGAGCTGCCAACAGCTCCCCTGGGCCAGCTGGGCTCGGACAGAAACCAAAACCCTTCCCGAGAGCCCTCATCTGTCAAGCCTGGCTTAGTGCTGGCACCTCGAGTGACTGAGGTTTGTCACTCAGGAGAGCAGCAGCGATCCCAAAGCCACCGGGAGCTCCTCATCCTGGGGAGAGGCATGGGCAGGAGCAGATCCTGCAGGCAGGGGCAGGAGCAGATCCTGCAGGCAGGGACAGGAGCAGATCCTGCAGGCACGGGATGGAGCAGCTCCCAGAAACGTGTCACAAACCGAGGGGACCGTCCTCTTGAAGCCTCCTCTCTGGGCTTTTGTCCATGATGGGATTTCTGGGATCTGCCTGAAGGATGAGGTGCTTGCCCAGCTCCAGGGGATGCTCTCCAAGGAGGTGTCACCCTCTGGCTGGGGATTCCTGCTGCCACAGGATGTGGGGTCTGGGGCTGTGGATCCACAGCTGCACTGCCTGGGAGGATGAGGCCGTGGGGTCCTGCAGAAAGGGGAAAGGCCAGCACCAAACCAGGGCTGGGGACAGGACAAAAGGAGAGGGATGCAGGCTCCAGAGGGAAATCTGCAGGAGCTAGCCTTCAGATAGGTGGTTTTGGAGCAGCGGCACTGTGGTGGGGATGCTGCTGGGTTTGGGGAGAGATGATGAGCCCTGGGCTGTGCCCAGCTCCGTGCTGGGCTCTGGCAGCAGCCACAGGGTCCCTTCGGAAGTGGGGCTGGCTGGGGCTGGTTTAACAATTACCCTGGTCCTGCTCCAGAGGAGACTGGGAAATGGTCTGAGGTTAAAACAACACATCACGTTCCTGAAGGCTGCTTGTGAGGAGGAGCCCAGCACAGCCCTACCACACAGAGGCTGAATTGGCAGGGACCGGGCACGGGAGCAGCAGCACTTGGAGCGGGATCTGCTCTGGGGGAAGCACAGCCTGAGCTGGTTTAAAACTGCCTGGCTTTGCTCTCACCCCTGCCTGTGGGGAAGCACGGCCAAGTGTCCTGGCTCCCTGGGGCACCGATGGAGGCAGAGCTGAGGCTGTTAGTGTCCCTGTCCTTCCCCTGATGGAAGCAGAGCTGAGGCTGTTTGTGTCCCTCGTCCTTCTGGGTTGAACAGTTTTAATCCAGATTTGAAAAGCCTTTGACTCTTCCCCAGGCTAGTTGCGTTATCAGCCTTGTGCATTTTGGGCAACCTTTGCTCCGAATGAGCAAATTCTTTCAGGATCTGCCTCTGCTGTGGCTTTAACACTGAGATGGCTGATCCCTCCTGAGGCACAAATGTACGAGAGCTTACAGGAGAATGTCCTGGAGGATCACCTGCAGCTTTGGGGTGCTCATCCCCACCACTGCCCTCCTTTTGAGATGCAGGGCTCTGGTTTTACAGCAACACAAAGGTACTGACGAGAACAAGCACTTGGGGACCGGGATGAGGATTTGATGATGTGAAAAGCATTCCCTCAACCTACAGCAGCTCAGCTGCCCAGGGGTCTTCAGGCTGGACACAAACACCAAGGTGTGGGACAGAGAGAGGAGAAATGTTCTGGAAAGCCGCAAGCAGCTGAGGGAAGCTGCTGCTGCTGCTGAGATCGGGACCAGATAAGAGGGAAACCACAAGGGCAGAGTCTAAGTGGGTAAATTGTTCCCAAGTGGATTCCCCTCCACTCCAAATAAACACTGAGGCTTCAGGAGCACCATGGAGCTGGGCTGGGGCAGAGCAGGGGCTGGGGGCGCTCCGTGCTGTCCCTGGTAACCCAGGGACTGCAGGGTGAGCTCTGCCATCAGCTCCTGCCTTTGAATGGCATCTGGATGAGTTACGGGATGCAAACAATTCATTTCAAAGGATTGACAATCTCAGGAGACTGGGCTTGGATGGTGAAATTAAACAAAGCAAGCTGATGACAGGCTGGTATCATCTCCCAGAGTGAAATAAAGAGTTTTCTTGACTTTTCCCTTCTTTAAAAAATGAAGGAAAAAAAAAAAAAGTATTAAACTCTTTCCAATTCGAGGTTTATCTGCAAACTTTCTGCACAACACCTGGTTTGCAGAGAAAGTCTCCTGGTCAAATCTAAATCAAATCCTGGTCAAAGCTTTTGCTGCATGTTTTAAGCTGCACCAGGGGAAGTTTAAGTGAGACATTGGAGAAACTTTGTTGTGAGAAGAGTGGTTGGGCATTGGACTGGGCTGCACATGGAAGTGGTGGAGTCACACCCTGGAGGTTAAAGAAGCCTGGATGTGGCATTCAGTGCTGTGGTGTAGTGACAAGGTGGTGGTGTTGGGTCATAGCTTGGACTCGATGATCTCCAAGGTCTTTTCCAGTCTCGTTGGTTCTGGAAAACCTTCTCTCACTGTCCCAGCAGGGCCTGTCTGTGGGAGGAGCTGGCAGCCCGTGCAGGACAGACAGGGTCTGTCCACGGCACAGAGCAGCCTGCAGGTGAGGTCCCCTGGAACTCCATCCCAGCACTCAGAGCTGGCTCCTGTTTAGGCTGGCTCCTGCTGGCTGTTGGTGGGGCAGAATCCTGGTGATGCTGGCTCCTGGTGATGCTGGCTCCTGGTGATGCTGGCTCCTGGTGATGCTGGCTCCTGGTGTGGATGGCTCCTGGTGTGGATGGCTCCTGGTGACATTCACTCCTGGTGACATTCACTCCTGGTGAGGCTGAAGGCTCCTGGTCAGGCTGGCTCCTTGTCAGGCTCCTGGTGAGGCAGACTCTTGGTCAGGCTGGCTCCTGTTGAGGCTGAAGGCTGATCCTGAGACAGCCCCAGAGCAGCTCCGGCCGGGAGAAGGCTCCGCTCCATTCTCAGGGCAGCGCTGTCCCATCGCAGCGCTCCGGAGGAAGCGAGGGCAATTCACAGCCCGTTTCCAGGCACTTGGAGTCCAACCGTGTGCGCTGCACCAGGGCAAGGCCGGCTTTGTGCTCCCATCCTGTATTGAGTAAGAGCGCTTTTGTCTTGGGAGAAAACGCCTTGGGTGAGAGGCTGCCGCAAATCCCAGCATTGCAATGCAGCACAACGGGCCCGTGGGTTCCTCCTCCACCCCACGGGCTGCTGATGGACCCTCAGCTGCATGGTGGCTTTGGAGGAGCCGCTGCAGGTCACTGGACATGTCCCCAGGGCTCCAGCAGGGAACACAGAGCTCAGCTGGACCTCGAGGGCTGCCAGCAGCTGTTTGCCACGTGTGCTGCCTGGCACTGGGGAGAGCCTCCCTGCCCAGAGATTGTTCAAATCTGGCTCAAAACCCGAATATCTGGGAGCTGTAAATCTCCGAGAAACAAGTCTTGCTCTTGCCCCTCTGATGCTTCCTGTGGGACCAGAAACTCCACGAGTACAGGCAGGAAACAGCTCGGGAGGCACTGGTGCTCCAGTCCAGGCTGGAACCAGCACATGTGGGAACAGTTGTGGAGATCTCTCCCTCCATGAAATGAATCCAAACCCAGGTCAGACCCCAGCCCAGCAGGTCAAGCTCCCAGTGGTGTCTGTGGCTGTTGGGATCAGGTCAAGCTCCCACTGGTGTCCATGGCTTTGGGATCAGGTCAAGCTCCCACTGGTGTCCATGGCTTTGGGATCAGGTCAAGCTCCCACTGGTGTCCATGGCTTTGGGATCAGGTCAAGCTCCCAGTGGTGTCCATGGCTTTGGGATCAGGTCAAGCTCCCACTGGTGTCTGTGGCTTTGGGATCAGCTCCTGTGGCTTGTGGGGTGGAGGATGGAGGGGCAGCCTCAGTGCCTGCTGGGCAGAGGCTGCTGGGTGCTCTCCAAAGGCATCTGGTGTTGTTGGAAAGAGTTTTGGTCTCACCACGCTGCAGAAAGTTGATAATTGTGAGTGTTGATGATTAACCCTCAGCAGCTGAACTGACAGGACTTGTTCTTTCCTCCTTGGGACCTCCTCTGTGAACAGCTCTGGACTTTCTCCCTGGACCTGCTCTGAAAAGCAGACACCACATTTTGGGATGAGGCTGTGCCAAGCTGTCCATCTGCTGCCCGCTTTGGATGGGCACTGTTTGATCTGGCTCTGGGTGCTGATGGCAGCTGGTTCACCAGGACACGCCTGGTTTGCCCCTCTTGTCACTGGGGTGAGGGCAATCCCAAAACATTCACGGGTTCAAGCTGCCACGCTCTGCTGTTCAGAGCTTCTCCTCCCCGCTCCCAGCCTCTGCTGCAGCTCTCCCCTCCTGCTGATGGGCCTGGCAATGGCCAGGGCAGGGCAGGGCTCCTGGGATGGAGGGAGGGAACCTTAGGCAGGAGGGATCAGGGTGGCACTGCCACACTCAGCACTTGAGAACCCCCAGCAGCACAGCAATCCCTGCCCCATCTCCACAGGCCTGGTGTGGGGCTTGGTTTGGGCACTGAAAATCAGATTTTCAGGGAATTCAGCTGCAGAACTCCATCAGTCCCCCCATTTTTCAGTGATTGAGAAGTGCAGCCAAGCTTGAGCAGCTCATCCTAGAGACAGCAACAGACACATCCCTAGCTGAGAGCAGTGTTTTTCTTTTTAAGCCTTGGCTTCAAACATAAGGGTAATAGATTTTCTTTAAGGAAATAAATCCCCAAATTTGTTAGGGTTGGCATGGCACAGGATTTTTCACTCGCCTTGTTTCTCATTTACAGCTGAATCATTTTAGCAGGGACTTTTCTAGAAACGCTCAGCCTCACTCAGACACCCAGTCTCAAACACTTCAACCCAAACACTGAGTCTGGCTTTTTTAATGGAAAAGAGAATGAGGGTCTTATCCTTGGCAATCCCAGGCGGGTGTCAATGCTCTGTTACCAGTGTCAGTGTCACAGGGAGCTGTTACACTTTGCAGAAGCAGCACTGACAGCGGGACATGTCCAGGGCCCCTGTCCCTAAGGCATGTGGGATTTGGGAACTGCCAAAGTAGGAAGTGAAGGGCACTTGGGCTGTGCAGCTTCCCCAGGGAGGCCCTGAGTCACTCTGATGACATGTCCTCCAGAGCTTTTCCACAGAAACGCCATTCCTGAGGATTTTCAGGCACGCAGAAGACTTCTGGTCCCCAGGCTCTTTCTGTGCTGAGGGGGAGATGTCCTCAGAGTGTCCCTCTCCAGGCTCCTGCTCCCTTTCTCTGCTGCACTGGCAGTCTGGTTCCTGCTCTCAAGTGGAGCAGAGTCAGGGGCATTTGGGCTGATGAGGGGTGATCAGGGTGTGAGGGGCTCCCTCACCTTAATGGGGGTCCCAGCAGGGCTGTGGCTCTGCCTTTCCTGCCCTCCCCCATCCCCATGGCTGTTCTGCAGGCCAGCCCTGTGGCTCTGGCCCTGGGGGGTGCTGCTGGCCACAGCTGCATTCTTTGTGGTGTGTGCACACACTTCCCTCCATCCCTGAGCTCTGACTGGCAGGAAAACCTGGGTCTGGCACAGCCCTGGTGTCTGCCCCTGGCAGCCACAACACCCCCTCAGATTTCCCCTCTCCTGAGCCAACCCAACCAACTCCCAGCCTCCTCTTACTCACACCCAGCTGCTCACCCAGATGGGTTTTCCTGAGCAAACCTTTTTGTTTGGTGCTGGCCAGCTGGGGCTGCGGTTGGTGGGAGGGCATGGGGACGCCTGTCTTGTGAGCAGAGCTGGATCTGACCGCTCAATCCCTGTGGTTCCAACCTCCTGGGGCCACATGTGGTGACTCTACTCTGCAGGATTTCACCAGTGGTGTTCATGATTGCTTGGCCATTCTGCTGCAGCAGGCATGGACAGAAACCCCCTCCCGGCCTGTGGTCACCCAAACCCCCAGGAGAGATCCCTGTGAGGTGACACCAGGCATGGACAGAAACCCCCTCCCAGCCTGAGAGAGAAACCCCCTCCCAGCCATGGATCACCCAAACCACTGGGAGAAATCCCTGTGGGGTGACACCAGGCATGGAGAGAAACCCTCTCCCACCCAAGCCCCAGGAGAGATCCCTGCAGGGCCACATCTGGAATCACTCCTGGGCACAGCCCTGGTAGCCTGTGCTGGACTGGTGGGGCCTGGTGACCTGTGGTGCTGGGAGAGCTCATCCATCCCTTCCAGGTTCATGCCCAACTGCTCCAAAACCCCAAACCAGCTGGCAGTGGCTTGAAGGGACACTGCAGGGTCACCCACCTGCTGTCTCCATGGATTTCTCTCTACCTCCACTGGCTCTGGCTGCTTCACCTCTGCTGTCCCCGTGGCTGTTCCCTTGACCATTGTGTACCCCAGAAACACCACCCCTGAAGGTATCTCTAGGGATTGTCTGGCAGCAAAGCCCCCCCAAGATGGGCACGGGCAGGGGGTCCCTCTCAGGGACCCTGCATGTCAGGATTTCTCCTGCAAAAGAGAAATAGTGGCTCAGGCTGAGCTAGCAATTTTCTGGGAAAAGAAAACTAGTTTGGGAAAAGGATAATTTTAAGGAGACTGGGACTGTTCATAAATTCAAGTCAAATTTAGAGATTACTTTCAGTCTCTGGATTCTTCCATCCTCCCCTTTTCCTTCCCCCCTCCCCCGAATTATTGTTTGCAAAAATTAAAACAAAATGTTTTGGGGTTTTCGTTTGTTTAAAAAGCAATTTGCATTTTAAAAATTGCCAAAATATAAGCTTTGGGAGGGTGGGGTCTTTTGAAAGGGCAGCATTGTCATTACTGAATGAAAGCCATGGAGAGGAATTCATCCTGGGAGACGCAGGGCGCTGGGGATGTGGTGGCAGCACAAAGACCACAACCACACTCCCAGAGCACAGCCCCAGCCTGTGCCTCCATTCATGGCCCTCCTTTCCTGCTCCCACATGGAAAATCCTGCCCACCTTGACCTCCTGGAGGGATTCATTTGACCAAAATGAATTTGGATTTAACACAGAGAAGATCCCACGGTGTTTTCTCTGCCTGGCTCCAAAGCGCAGCTTTCCTCTTTCCCTCCTCAACCTTCCCAGGTTTTGGAACGTCTGTGTTTAAATGAAATCTGCTTATCCAGAGCCGGGCCTGGCAGCTCAGGTAGAGATGCTCTGATGGAGCTCTGCACATCTGTGCACAATAAAGTCAGGGAACAAAAGACTTGTGAGGTCCTTGGCAGAGTAAGGGAAGGGAGAGCGAGAGACAGCAGGACTGGGCTCAGTGGAGCAACTGGAGCCAAAACCTTTCCTCACAGAGCCCTCAGCACCTGGCCAGGGTTTGCTCATAGATGGGCCTGCAGGGGTGCAGGGGTGTTGTCTCCACCAGGTGCAAAGCAAAGCTTGAGGAATGGAAACGATTCCAGTCCTGGGAGGTGATTTCTATTACAGCCCTCAAAGGCGTTCATAGAAAGAAAAAATGGGTTGCTAAAGAGCCACTTGAATTCAGGAAAATTCAAACCGAGAAGCAGTGGCAGAAAATTAAAGCCAGGCCAAGTCATGTTAGGAACAAGGCAAAAGGCTCCAGCACAGTGGGGGACTAACCTCGGGCAGGGCAGAGGGAGGGCGGGAGCCGCTTCCTGAGCGCCTCTGTCCAGGGAAAACGTGCGGGGAGCCACAGGCCCCGGGGCATGCACGGAGCTGGAGGGGCATCCAAAACCTCCCCGACCTGCTGCTGGGGCCAGCTGTGTGCCCAGGCAGAGCCCACGCTCTGCACCTCCAGGGAGATCGCACAGAGCATGTCCCAGCCCTGTCCCCACCAGGGCTTTGTGACGCCTGCCTGGGACATTTCTGGCATTGCCCCAGTTCCTGAGTCCCTGTGTGCCATTGTCAGGAGAAATGGGATGGGGATTTTCCCTCAGTCCCTCCATACCTGTGTGCCATTATCAGAAGAAATGGGATGTGAGGGAGGCTATGTAGTCATGGAGCAGGGCTGGAGCAGACCATACAGGTGGCCAAGCTAGTCATGGAGCAGGGCTGGAGCAGACCACACCATCCCCAACTCACCCTGGAGGGTTCACCCCCCAAGGAATCCACAGTATTTAGGTCATTGGCTCTGGATGAGGACAGGGTTGGCTGTTTTTAGAAGATCCTTGCAGCTTCTTGTGAGGTTCAGTTTCTTCCCGTCTTCAGAATTTTCCTGTCCCTGAGACACCAATGGAGAAGTGATCCTGGGAGCAGAGCCGGGAGGAGCTCTGCACACTCATTCCTCCACATTCCTGTGCAGCTCTGCTCTGGTGGCACCAGTGGAAATGTTAGCAAAGAACTCGAGAAAATCCCCAGAGTTCTGTTTGCCTGGCTTTGCAAAAACATTTCTGCTTATCAAGCAACCCAAAGAAATGTGAAGATTTTCACTCACTCGTCGTGTGGGCTCTGCTTTGAATTTTAAAAAGGGATTTGCCAATGCAATCTTGCAAAATACTCCAGTGCCAAGTCCAGCTCTCCTAAAATACAAGTTTTAGGAGGAGGTGAGCTTTCATTCTCCTGAGAAAACATGCATTTCTGACAGATTTGAGGGAGAATTGAGGCTTCTGTGAGGCCATGCTACTCCCTGGAGAAATGACTTTTCATGTTGATCAGCAGGGACCAAATCCTGTGGTTTGTGGCACCAAAGGCAGAGCTGCTTGTGAGCCTTGAGGCTTTGAACAATGGAGATGTGAAGCTACAAGAGCCCTCAGGCTGAGGGATTTAAATCTTTTTCCTCTGTTTGAGCCTGCCCAGAGGCTGTGCCGTGGGTAAAGGTGCTGCCTTGGGGGTTAGGTGTAACCAGGAGATCATACCTGTGTCCCAGCCCTGTGCTTTTGGGAAGGCTCTGCCCTGAGGGCAAGAACAAGCCCTGAGTCCTGCACATCCAGGAAAAGGGTTCAGCCTCATTTGATCACCTCTGTAAAACAAGGGCTGGGAATTTCAAACCCCCATGTGCTTCCCAAAAGTTTGCCAGTGGGTTCTGCAGGGCAGGAGTCACCTCTAAACCCCTTTGTGTAGTGTATCCGCTTTGCCAGTGTGTTCTGCAGGGCAGGAATCACTTTCAAACCCTTTGTGTGGTGGATCCGTGGTGCAGGCAGGGCCTGCTCAGCACGTGTGGGAGGAGGAGAAAGCAGAGCAGAGCAGCTGCTCCAGCAGGGCACAGCAGGCTGCTCTTCCTGAGCTTTCCATGGAGGGGGAAGCCTCGAGGGGGACACACAAGTGCCTGATGTGTGCTCCCATGCTGCTTTGGCTGCTAGAAGCACAGCTTCAGCACATGTAGAACCTGACCCAGCCATTCCCTCTGGAGGCAGGAGCGCTGTCTCTGGCTCCCTCACGGTTGGCTCCTGGTGGGGAGATGACAAAAGCTCCTGCAGGCTGCTGGGCTCATCCCAGAAGGGCCAAACCGCAGCTCACAGCCTGGCCCAGCTCCGTGGCAGGAATCTCTGTCCCTCATGCCTGGCAAAGAGCTTCTGGGCCACTCCTGTCACCATGAGCACGTCGGTGGCCACTGCTCCTGCTCTGCCAGCCCCGCTGGGGACGTGAGGGTGGGTCTGTTCATGCCAGAGGGAGAATTGTGATGGCAGAGCACGGAGACAGCGGCTCCATCCTGCTGGGAGCACGGGGATGGGGGTGCTGCTCTCCCCTGAGCTGTCACAGCGTGCCTCAGCCAGGGTTGCTCCTGAGAAACACTGCGGGCCTTCAGTGGCCCTCCCTGGGCTGAAATTTGATAATTAAGCAAATACAGCGTGGCTTTGTGTTGGGAGAGCACCACAAGGTAAACAGGAAGGAATGAGGGATTAAGACGTCTCTGCTCCGAGGGAAGGTGACGAGGCCGGAGCTGTGACACCTCCGTGCCGGGGCGAGGGGCCCAGCTGCGGGCTGGCATGGCACAGCTGCATTGTTCAGGGGTGAAGAGCAAATAAAAGCTGCGGGAAAAGAAAACAAGCTATAAAATTCTCAGCAAAGCACAGAGCCCTGGCAACTGCGTCCTGATGGCCCCGTGACAGCTCCGGGGAGAGGCGGGCGAGAGGTCGAGCGTTTGAAGTCCCGAAGTTGTCCTTTGCAAAGGCCCCCTGCTAAAACAGGCCCGGTGTTGACTTTAGGCTGCATATGGTGGAGGAATTGGACAGCTCAGTCACAGCAATCAAAGCAGGGGGGCACCTTTTGGAACTCAGCTAACTGGGTGTCATCCCAGCTGGGATGGGGGATGCAGGGGCAGAAATGAGGATTATCAGCATGGTCAGGGCTGCAGGTGAGTGACAGAGCCTGTGCTGTGGAAAGCTGAAGGAGAAAGCAGCTAGGAAGGTCTTGGAATGGTATCCAGAGTTCAAAGATGTGTGTGTGTCAAGCTGGTGAGAGTGGGGAACTGGGAAGGTTGGGCAGGTGATGATGGAAATTCCTTCCCATAGGGACTGAGGGGGCTCCTGAGGTGCTGGGAAATGGGGGTCCCTCAGCAGTTTGGGGACCTTTGCACTGAGTAGTAACAACACAAAGTGAGAGTGGATGAGAAGGGAAATGAGCGGTGCTTCCATGGGGAAAGTGCTTGTGACAAAGCTGAAGGTGCCACAGGGGTTTGTGTGTCCTGACCATGGATGGTCCCCCAACATCTCAGTCCCCTGTAACACCCACTGCCAGCAGGGAGAGGCAAAGCCGTAGTTAATGCAAGTCAGGACAGTGAAACCTGGCCTTGGCAGCCTCATTTTGCCATCCAAAGAGCCGTGAAGGCAATGGCCCACAGCGATGGGCTCACAGGTCAGGATGTGGGTGAGCAGCTGGCTTCCCACAGCCAGGGTGCCACGAGGGCCTCCCACCCGTGACAGGGCACACACAGAGGGGTTGGCAGCAGCTCCCCAGAGTTGGCACCTTCCTGCTGGGGCACAGATGGTGACAATGTCCCCTCTCTGCCTCTCCCAGCCTGCAACTGCAACCTGCACGCGCGGCGCTGCCGCTTCAACATGGAGCTGTTCAAGCTGTCGGGGCGCAAGAGCGGCGGCGTGTGCCTCAACTGCCGGCACAACACGGCGGGCAGGCACTGCCACTACTGCAAGGAGGGCTTCTACCGCGACCTCAGCAAGCCCATCTCCCACCGCAAGGCCTGCAAAGGTACGGGATCACCCATGGGATGGGGGGAGTGCCACAATCCTCCTTCCCCAGCCCCTCCTGCAGCCCCACTCCCACAGCTCTGCCCATCTCCCACCACAAGGCCTGCAGAGGTACGGGATCACCCATGGGGTGGTGGGAATGCCCCTCTCCTCCTTCCCCAGCCCCTCCTGTAGCCCTGCTCCCACAGCTCTGCCCATCTCCCACTGCAAGGCCTGCAGAGGTACAGGGTCACAGGTGGGGTAGGGGGAATACCCTGTTCCTCCTTCTCCAGCCCCTCTTGCAGCACCGCTCCCACAGCTCTCCCCAGCTCCTCCTGCTCCCCCCTCTCCCAAACCCAGTTGAAATTGCTTTTTTTTGCCATTTGGAATGGCTTCCCATGCCCCCACCTTCCCTGCTGTCACCTCTGCAGCCTCCTGGTGAGGACAAGGCCACCCACGTCCCCTGCCATCACCTCTCCCTGCTCTCTCCATCCTCCTGCTGAGGATGAGCCCATGGAAATAGAGGCCCTTACTGCTGAGGAGGACTTTGAATTATTTCAGGGTTTATCACTTAGAAATGGTGCTTCATCTGCTCCTACCTGGTCATCACCCTGCAAGGGCAGAGGGGCACAGAACCCCAGGTATGGGTGAGATGTAGAATTTAAATCAGCCTCCCCCAAGCCCCGTCTCCAGCTCCCACCCTTCAGGCAGAGCTGAGCCCACGCACAGAACTTGTCACTCCTCCGGACGAGGAGAGAACAGAAAAAGGAGAAACGAGTTTATTTTGAGCTCGGAGTATTTTGAGGTTTCCTCGTGTGGCCATGGAGGCGAGCTGGGATTCAGCTGGGGCGGGAGCAGCAAGAAGAGCAAATCCTGCAAATGAACCCTTTTTACTCTCAGCTGCTGCTGGAAGAGATGGAAATCCTGAACCTGAGGTGCAGTGAAAGGAATCAAGCAAACATTCAAAAGCCAGATTAGAAAATGCTGGGGTTTCCCACAGGAATGCTCAGCTCTTTTCTTTTTAAAGACTCATTTCAACAAGAAATGGAAAGTTTTATGGCTTCAGCATCCCTTTGAAAACTCCTTTGCCCGAGCTCTGTTTTTCACACAGAGGGGTTTAGGTTCCCTCTGCTTTTCCCTCCTGACTTGGGGCTTGTGCAGAGATCATTGTTGCAAATGAGCAGCTTTAAACCCAACCCTGCCATTTAACAGCTCCAGCCACCTCTCTGCTGATAACAGCATTCATTTACCATCTCCTCAAACCAGCACTCCCAGAGCCTCATCTCCACTGGATGTGGTTAAATTTAAGGAATTAATTATCCTGAGCTCCTGCCCCCTCCTTCACCACTGCCTGCACCCAGCAGAAACAGATTTTCTCTGTATTTTCCTCTATAAAACCTGATTCTTTAATCCATCACATCACTCTGATCATGTCCCACACATAATAAATTTAAATAAAAGCATCTCAGAGAGCCCTGGTGCCTTGGGAGCTGCTGAGGAGCTCGTGGCTCTCACCCACCCCAGCAAGGTCTCGGTGATCTCACAGCAAAGGCTCCATGAAAGAGCTGCCAGAGACATTTTTTCATTAATTCAACACCATTTATTCAGTCTAAGTGACACATCCAGCTAAGCTGCTTCTCCTGTGCCTTGCATTCCTCATCTCCCACTCCATCCCATGCACGAGGTGCCTCCACTCACAACATATCTAACATCAGCAAATTAGAGAGGCTGCAGTTGCATTGTTTGAAATGGTTGGTTTGAGTAATTATGCAAAATATGACATTGCATAAATTCTTGCACAATGTCTCCTTCTTTTTAACTCAGAGAAAAGGAGAATTCCACAAACTTTTGCACGTGTTGCAGGGCAGGGTTGAGGCTCAGACAACAAAAGGTGAGCAGAAATCAGAGCTGGGCAACAGCCCCTGCTCAGGGCTGTTTGTGTTTCCAACAGCCAAATCTTTTATAATTGATAAATAAAAGACTATTCTAATGGTCTGAAGTTGAGATGAGCAGCGCAGGTGAAGGCACAAGGAGCTGAGTGTAGAGATGCTTTTCCCTGATGGCTTACAGGGATCCAGCCATGCCAGGTGCTTTGCTCTGTTTGCTTCCAATGGTTTTCCTTCCATAAATGATAAAAGCCTGGGAGTTGTCAGTGGCCAGAGATGCCCTGGGACAGAGCCACACCAGGCAGGCCGTGGCAAGGAGGCTGCAAACCACAGGCAAAGGAATTGATGACAGATGGAGCAGGGATATTGCACGGAGCGGCAATGCTGTGTGTGCCAGAGCCTGCCAGGCTGGAGCTGGGCATGGAGCTGGGCATGGAGGATGTGGCTGCTCTGGGTGGGTGGTCAGGCACCCCTGGGACACCAAGCCAGGGCTCCCCTGGCATTCTGGGGTCAGACTGCAGCTGATGCCAACCCTGGACCCTGGGCTGGAGGAGCCCGATGGTGCCACTGCTCCTCCTCCAGAGGGTGGGGTGGGCTCACCCTGGCAGGAGGGGAGCAGGATGCCCTTTGTCCTGGCACATGCATCCTACCCTGTCCTGGGCACACCCCTGGTGTGGGGCTGGCCCGAGAAGCAACAAAACTCGGGGTGTAAGAAATTTCCATGTTCGTTTTTCAGACTCGGACAAGGACGAATTGCTCCTCTTTTCTCCCTGGTTTTTGAGAAATCACCAAGAGCTCCCAGCACTCTGAAACCCTGCTTCCAGCTCCTTCTGCTTTCCCTCTGCTCCAAATGATGTTGCAAGTGAAATTCCACATCTGGGTCCTGCAAACCTTGTCCACCCCACTCTGTCATGGGCCGCTGTAAATCAGGGCCCTGCTGTTGGTTCTTTTGATTAAACTCCCTCCTGATATTTGCCAGATTATTGGCACTAATGTAATTCCATTGGAGTGGAGAGTCTGCAGGGTTTTATAGCCTGGCTGTAAAACAGCTCTGCGCTTTGGGGAGAGGCTTTGCACACTTTTTGATGAAAAGATGACAAACGAGACGTGCTCTGAATGCACTTGTGCTGAGGCTGCCAGCACAAACCCCTCATGCAGGGGCAGGATTTGGCACCTGGAGAGGTCACATCCATCAGGGCTCAGTCTTTCGGGAGGAAATGGGATTGTCTGTGTGCCTGGTGCTGCTGTAGCCTGGGGAGCTTTCCAGCTGTGCTGCAGGATTTCATGCCTTGTGCAAAGCTCAAAAAGCACTCCCAGCCTCCCTGCCTGTCCTGGCCTGCACCCACCAAGGGTCAAGAGTTGACATGTCCATTTGGAGGCAGTTTGGGCTGTAGCAGAGGGAGGTGAGAGCTGTCCCCACGGGCTCAGCCTCCTGTCCTTGATGTCATGGGTGGACATAAAGGCTTTTTCCCCACCCAGTCACAGGCATTGAGTGAGGCAGAACCCAAAGCCCTTTGGCTGTGGGAGAGCCGAGCAGAGCCCCCGGCGACAGGGACAGTGGCACAAGTCCCCGTCTCTCTCCAGTGACTATAGAGGGAGCTGCGTGACCAGCTTAGAGCTGACAGCTCATTCCCTGGAGTCTGGGCCAGGGGAGATGGATCCTCTCTGTTGCTGCTGCTGGGTCCTGCTGGGAGCCTGGGGCACAGGAGGTGCCAGGGGCAGCACCCACGGCAGACAGCAGGGTCTGAGAAGGGTGACACTGCCACCAGAGCACAGTCTGAGAATGATGGCAGTGCCACCAAAGGTGTCCCACTGCTGGTGTCCTGGTGTAGCACAGGGACACCAGTCTGTCCATGGTTCTAGCTGTGGTCAGCAT